>NC_055997.1:84436390-84760963 GCF_018446385.1 Zingiber officinale | reverse complement strand
GATTTCGACTTTCAGTGAGCAAATTGCAGATCCAGGTAGATTTTGGGAGTTGGACTAGATTAAAATTTGTGTAGGAAGGAATTTAAATTTTTTATATCTATCAAATAGAATCTTGAGTACTCGATTCTGGAATTAGTTCTTCAGACTAATTCATTAAACAGATGTTTATGAAGTTGAGTTGTGTAATTATGATGCAGTAGGCATGTGATCTTCCGAGAGTGTGTGGCCCAACAATGTGGTTGGACACTTGCTTCATTCCAGCATTCTCGTGCCCTACCACTGATGGTAATTCATAAAACTTTGTATTGTTTTGTTATTGTTGGAGTGATTAACTTGTATTTGCGGTGGGATTAATTGGAGCAGGAGGATTAGCCACAAGACTCATCATCAGAACCAATGGAACGTAGACAAGGATGAATCATGGTAGCCGGTTAGTAATTGTCACTGTGCCTCTTCATTCTGTATAACTACAGCAAATTAAATGTCTTTTTATTTATTTATAGTTATTTTCTTGGGTTATGAATAAATCTTAAAAATTCAGTTCTGGTAAATGGAGTGTGGTTTAGGACTTGGTATGGGGGGAGTAGCGGGTGATTGATAAGTTGATGTGTGTGAGTGAGAAGCAGCCAAGAAGGAGAAAAGATCATAGTGAAAAAGAACATTATTGATTTTTTTGGTTCATGGAGGCTAAACGCAAGTATAATGCTCAATTATTGAGGCTTTTAATTTGTTCTAATCTGCCTTGCATTCGTGTAGGAATGAAGTTATTTGCGAGGGAGACTGACAACAATTGACAGAGACTATGGATGGATCAACAACGTCCACCATCTCTTCCCCTCCAAATTCAGCAATACCATCTCGTTGGAGATGCAAGTATAATCTCTTCAGAAAATTTTCCCTCTTGTTATTGCTGTGTGCATAAATTATAATACTATTGATAGTGATAGCACAATAAAATCAACTTCATCTAGAGCCAGCACTCATTGCCATTTTGACCATTCCGGGCTCAGACCAATGCTGCCAAACCTGTCCTTGGCAGGTACTACAGAGAACCACAGTTGCCAGGGCCCCTTCCACTTCACCTCATTGGTCCTATTTAGAAGCCTGAGAGTTGACCGCTATGTGAGAGTATTGAGGGCGACCCTCAGCTACATTGAATTGGTAGAAGCTTCAAGCTTTAGAAGAACCACTGAATTATTGGTCCAAGCATAAAACCTCAGATCAATTCATCCAATTCCACCTACTGGAATCTGTTTTACAAGTATTATTACTCTCGAATGACATAAATTAGCGGGTGGGTTTCCCTTGTTACTTGCAAACTTCACTGATTCATCTTCTTTATAAATAAAAAAGAAATGCCTTTCCTACTGAATTCATCTTTCTTTTCTATATACAAAAGAAAAATAAATTATCATTTCACTCAACTCCAACCTCTGAGTTGAGTGAAATGATGCTTTGATTCTTTGTCATGATTTTGCCAATAAGATTCTCAAACGCACCAACTCCAACCTCAAATTGGCAAAAAGAAATGAGAGATTGTTTGGAATCCAAAAACCCCCCAGATGATAAGATATGGCTTTTATTATTATTATTATTATTATTTAGTTTCCAAGCTAACTGCTATAAAAATGTTTCTATTCTTACTGGATTTGTGTTTCCTTTTTTTATTGGAGCAATTTAAGCATCTAACAAGGTGAAAGATGGCACTCAGCTGTGCCCCGGGTTATACAGCAGTATGGTAGGCTATCCATGTAGTCTTTTAAGTATTTATGGTTCGATTTTTAGTTATAGTGCACTGTAAAATATTTTTTGGGATGATAAATTTGAAATGTTGGATTGTTGAGTCGCTCACTACAAATACTTCTGAATTTATTGTGATGGTCGATGAAAAATTTGTGTAGAATCGAATTTTCGTAGAATGATAAATCTAAAATGTTGGCCGTTGAGTGACGTTACATTTGCACTTTCAAATTTATATTGATGGCTGACCAATAATTTTCATCGAGTTAGGTCTATCATTTGTAGAATAATTAGTTGGAAGAGCTAAATACGATTATAAAAAAAAATCAAAGTGAAAGATGCCTCTCAATCACGCTGATTTATAAACACACACCAGGTGTCGACAATAGCAGCCTTCGTTTTCAATTTCATTAAATGATCTCAATTATATGACTTTCCTTTCAGAAAATTTCATTACATAAGTTAGCCATTTTAATAGCTAAGGGTGAAGCGATGAAAAAACGAAAATACTCAAAAAATATTTTTGATGACTTTAAATTCTAAAAGAGTATTGGAAAAAGCAGTCGAAAACAGACTTAAGTTAGGATAAAAGTGTTATTTCTCAAATTCCAGAGTGGGAAATTGAAAATTAAATAAAATGTGAAATGCACAGGAAGAAAACGAGCACATTATAGCTTGATAATTAAAAAGGGCAAAGGTGGGGACTTCGTCGTTGACGTGGCCTATTTTGAACGCTTTAAAATAAAAGCACGGTTTCCTTTTGTTGTCACGCCGACACTTGTAATGGGAATCGTTGAATTATTGAATTATTATAAATAATTGATAAATAACTTTAAGACAAATGTTCTCTTTATTTTATTCTATAAAGAAGATAATGATAATAATAAATACATATTTTATTTAATTTTGTCTGATTTAAGATGAAAACAAGATAGAATTATATATATATCGTAAACATGTACGATCCAGATTTTTTGTTTTAGAATTTTTATTTTTTATTTTTTTTGTAGCAGAAGATTTGATTTTGCCCAAATTGGGAAAAAAAACCAGCAATATTTACTGCATTATTTTTAACGCCCAAAGTCAAAATCCAGTAGCTCGCAGTCTTCTTTAATCCCAAGTGTTCGCCGTCGCTTTCCCCGCACCAGGACGCGACCTAACTCCTCCTCGCCTTCTCAAAATCCATTTTTTTTTTCTCTCTCTCTCTCTTCGATTTAATCCCCTTGATGTGGAAGCCGATCGAGCCTGGCGGTGATTAGGGTTGGATCCGGCCGCCGGATGGGGAACCACCGCCGGTCGCCGACTTTCCTCGCTCTGGACGACGTCCCCGGCCACCCCCACTCCGATCACTCCGCCTTTTCTAACCACCATCATTTCGGCGGGGGCGGCGGAGGCTTCGGCTTCGGCCGTGGAGTTAACCACAAGTGGATGACCGTCATCGGCAGCGACGCGAAGTCGGGCGGAGCGATCGAGGACAAGTACGTGATCGGCCGCGTCCTCGGCCGCGGGGAGTCCGGCGTCACCTACCTCTGCGTGGATCGCGACACCAAGGAGCGGTTCGCCTGCAAGACCATCCAGAAGCGCAAGCTGCGGACGATGGTGGACGTGGAGGACGTCCGGAGGGAGGTCGCCGTAATGCGGCACTTGCCCAGGAGCCCCTGCATCGTCGGCCTACGGGAGGTGCGCGAGGACGACCGCGCAGTGCATCTGGTGATGGATCTCTGCGAGGGCGGGGAGCTCTTCGATCGGATTGTGGCGAGGCGATATTATTCGGAGCGTGCGGCGGCTTCCGTCATCAGGACGATCGTTGAGGTTGTGCAGCTGTGCCACAAGCATGGTGTGATGCACCGCGATCTCAAGCCGGAGAACTTTTTGTTTGTTGACGACAAGGAGAACTCTCCGCTCAAAGCCATCGACTTTGGGCTGTCTATATTTTTCAAACCGGGTTAGTCTATCTCTCCATTTAATCCCTGTGCGTCTAGCAAATTACCCAGTAAATCTTGGTCATCCAGTTCCCGTTTCCTACTTCTGTAGACGCTATCATCATTGCATCGAGCTGTTAACCAACTTTTTGGATCCATGTCAGTGCTAAAATGCTTCACGAAAGTCAAACCTGGTTCACATGCTCGTATCAAGAAATTTCTGTTGTTGGATTGAATTGGATGATTTTAAGTTCACAAAGATTTTTTTTTTCTAGTGTTAAATGTCTTGTAGATTGGCATACTAGAACTGCCTTATTGGATTAACATCATAGCATGAGGAAAGATGGCTAATTTTCAATGTAGAAAGATAGAGGTCATTGTAGATTACTGTTTAGGCTTAACTCTCAATGTTTTGTTAACTCTTCCTATCATGTGATATAAGTTTCATGAGCATGAACAAATATTTATCTTCTGTCTTTTGTTTTTCAAGTTTATAAGGAGTATATAACTTCGGACCACTGGATATAGAACACACACCGATTGGTGGGAAGTGAATCTATCAGCTCCTCTTTCCCGTTCAGCATATTTCAAAAGTGTCACATCTTTCCACATTTTCTTGATTGTTTGGTGTTTCTTGATGAATTATTGCCTTCATAGTTGCATAATCAGCCCTGTTTAGGATTCTGTATGTTGGGGATCTCATCCTTTTGCAGCTTCTGAAGTGCTTGAATTTATGTTTGCTGCTTCTTCCTTCCAAGATTGGTTGCGATGTTATGATGGTTTTATATGAGATTTTTAAATGGGCATTTTGTTAAAGGCTCTTGAGATAGCTTCATTTTGATGAACCACATTGAGGAAGTGAACTTCTACCCTCCAAAATTATAGTTGGTGAGGTGGGTATATATATATATATATATATATACATGAATTTGATATCATGGGCAGCATCCCTGTGCGATGCGCGTGGGCGCTTCTCTGCATGTAACTTGTAAGCGATATCAAGGATAATCCTAAGTGGGCAGTAAGGAAATGTAAGAGTGCAAAAAAACATAAAGAATGAGGCACACCATGCAGACTTTGGCTAAACTATGCTTGGAAGCTAAGTTTACTGTATTAAAATTTATGTGTTCTTTTTGCTGGTGTGTAATTGATCTCTGCGTGTTTGGTGTAATTATTGTGACTGTAAACTCCAAATGCAGAATACATAAATGTTCTATTGTGTTATGAAGTGATCAGTCCTGATTATTACTAGGAACTATAATTTGTAGACCTTACCAAATAATCCATTAAACTGAAAGTTATTAATTGTTTGTGATAATTATGAAAGCTTGTTTTGTTTTTATGCATCAAGAACCACGTACATTCTTTTAAAATATATATATTTCATGAAACTTTTTTTAAATTTTCTTTCTCTTTTTCAGGAGAAAGGTTTTCTGAGATCGTTGGAAGCCCATATTACATGGCTCCTGAAGTTCTAAAGCGAAATTATGGACCAGAAATTGATATTTGGAGTGCTGGAGTGATTCTTTATATCCTACTTTGTGGAGTTCCTCCATTTTGGGCTGGTAAGCAGGAACAAATGAAACAAGAAATTTGATGACTGCTAACTTCTTCTAATCTTGCAATTTTGTGATTTACTGTTTTTTTTGAGCAAATTTTCACCTTGTTAGTTCTGTTTATAGATTTTCTGAAAAGTCTAATTTATATAAATTTTAGAAACCCAACAAGGGGTTGCACAAGACATTCTTCGAGGAGTTATAGATTTTGAGCGCGAACCATGGCCAAATGTTTCAGAAAGAGCCAAGGATTTAGTTCGACAGATGATGGAACCTGATCCCCAGCTACGTTTAACTGCAAAACAAGTCCTCGGTATGATATACCTCATCCCTTGTTATTGAAGGGATTGCTGATATTTGTTCGACTATCCTTCCAAAATCATGATGACAATTTGTCATATTCTTTTTCTGTTTATATCCTCTGCTCATAGGAATTAATTAGTTTTTTTTTTCCCTTGGTAGTCTGACATATTGTTGTCTAAATTCAGAGCATCCCTGGCTTCAAGATGCTAAGAAAATTCCAGATGTACCTCTTGGTGATGTTATCAAGTCGAGGCTTGAGCACTTCTCAAGTATGAACAGATTCAAAAGGAGAGCTTTAAGGGTTTGTTGCAGAATATTCATGCAGTCAAATATTCCCAGTAGTATATATAACCTTAGTATATCTTAATTATGGCTGACAATTGATTAGGTTATTGCTGATAACTTGTCCATTGACGAAGTTGAAGATGTTAAGGAGATGTTTAAGATAATCGACATTGACAGTGACAGTGTTGTTTCCCATGATGAACTCAAAGCTGGGCTTGCTAAGTTTGGTTCACACTTTGCGGATTCCCAAATACAGACGCTTATTGAATCTGTAAGTATATTCCACACATGCAGTTGAATTCTGTGTTCTATGTTCATGAATTAAACCGAAATGAACCAAGTAGGCAGGGACATTGTTAAAAACTTGAGTTTGATTTTATTGGTAGTAGTTCCTGGCACATATGTTTTGGCTTAAATTTAATGAACTAAGCAGAAACGTTTAGAGATCAGGTAAGTGTAGGGAATCCTCCTAGGAGAGATTAATAAGTATCTATGAGTTTGCTCTATTACAATTTTGGACCTGCTTTCAAATTCACCCGGATCAGCCAGATTAGCTAAACTCTCTCTCTTCTGGTCTTCACGCCAGTGCAGATAATGGAAGAACTTTTTTTTTTGTATTATCAAAAAATCATTTGAATTAAATATTTGTTTTCCTGCTGTCTGTGTATGTTGAATCAGTCTGCCAGTTCAAGAAAAATGCTTGAAATTAATAAAAGTATATAAAATACAGTATAGGGACACGCAGTGCCACGTCCAAAACTGTGACATGAGCTTCTTTTCATAATAGTCCCCCGGAAGCAGTTCCTACATTTCATTTGCTGTATGGTTTGATTATTTAAAAGAAAAAAGCTGTGAAGATAATAATCTATACTTTTCAGTTTTCTTTTCCTGGATACTGATAACTTAAAAAATTAGGACAGTAGTGAAATAGAAGAGTACCACGTTTTTCCTAATGCTTCTTGTCTGAAGGTTGAAGACATTGTTAAAGTTCCTATTCTCTGCCTTTTTTTGAATCATAGCACAAGTATGCATCAGATAGATCTCAGTTCACCCTTTTATGCTTAATATACTAATCATATTGATACAGCAACGCTCATTGGAATTGGAAAATGAGGGGAATCTTGTTCATTTGACTCACTGAAACCTTAGTGTTTCAAAGTTCCATGACCAGTTTCTTCTTACCGAAAGTTCTTGATGAGCACCAAGCCTTAGATTCAATCCGTTAATTTTAGGAGAAATTGGATTTAATGGTTAGATCTCATCATACTAATGTACTCTGCTTGTTGCTTGTAACTGTTATGTTGAGCCAGTGTTCTGGTGGGTCTTACTGTCATGTATATCTACTCTATGTACTCAGTGATTTTCTTGATCTCAAGATGCTCCTATGTACCTTAATCTCCAAATAGATGGATTCATTTTGTTTGCTTGATTGTCTTCTTGCTTAACGGACAACAACATGTTGCAGAATCTGATCATTCAAATGTACCAATCAGGTCGATGCCGACGGAAAGGGTACCCTTGGTTTTGCAGATTTTGTAGCTATTTTTCTTCACTTGCAAAGAGTATTAAATGATGAGCGTCTCAGAAAGGCCTTTTCCTATTTTGACAAAGATGGCAATGGCTTTATTGAACTCGAGGAACTTCACGAGGCCCTAGCAGAAGATGGAACTTATGGTAACAAGGAAGTGGCAAATGCCATTTTGCAAGAAGTCGATACCGATGAGGTAACCATCTCTCGCTTCTCTTATTATAAATATTTCACCTCGTTCCTTACTAAAACAGAGAACCTTTGCGCATAGGATGGCCGAATAGGTTACAATGAGTTCGTGGCAATGATGAAGACTGTAACAGATTGGAGGAACGCTCTGCGACAATATTCAAAATGAGGAGGTAACAACATTCCCGTGTTGGATGCATATCTTAATTATTTTTAGTGGGCTCGGTTCATCTTGGGGGATCTGCTCACTCTGTAAGTAGTTCTTCCGCTACCATGGTAGTAGGCCATTTGCTTGCTTTGTGGCAAACTTTGCTGTATCAGCTGCACAAAAAAAAAAAAATGCTGTAGATTATGGGGTTTGTTCAATAAGCCAAACGAAGATGCTACATGCTGTTTTTCTTAATAATGTTAGAAAAAAAAGATACCGTGTTTTCTTTGTGGTTGTTTCATCTTGGTTGAGACACAATATTTTGGAATTTCTTAGAAAATATTTGTGATGGGCCATCTAAATTTAGTTCTGTTGAATAATATCCTGTTAATTTCAGTACTTATTTCTCATAATTATGTTTTGTTAGACGTTTGGTGCTCATCCATATATTAAACCGTGATACTTGCAGTCAAAAAGCAGAAAGATGAAATGAATAATTTTAATTGTTGTGTTTATGAATAAGTTAAAGTGTAGGAAGAACTTTACGTGCAATTTTGGTCTTCCTCTTTCTTTCCTTCCACGTGGAATTACGTTTTGATTAAAGAAGAACAATTAACAAAAGAAAAAGGAACAATGAATTGAATCTTTTAGGACAAAAGTCAAAAGAGCGATTTTATTTTTTTAAAATGGATTTTGGTTTTTTTTTTTATTAAAAATGCATCCTACTTCGTATAAAATTATACAACTATTCAGTATTATTTCTATTATTATTTTATTTATATATTCCGTTTAAATTTTGAATCGGATGTATTGTAGCGGTAATGATTCTGTAATGGTTATAAGTATAGTAGTTATGATTTTGGTAATGATTTTGTGATGATTATAATTATATTAGTTATGGTTTTATAACTATTATAATTATAATAATAATTTTGTGAGGTGTCTCGGAGTGAAACGAAGGTGTTTATATAAATATAAATGAATGAATATTTAGATAGAGTTAGAGGATACTTAGGAGGTATTTTTGTGATTTAGGAGGTGAAGAAGAGGTGAAGACATTGACTTCCGAAGTTGTTTTTTCAAATAGAGAAGTTCTCTGTTCACTGTCAAAATCAAGATTGGAGGTGCCTTCAACGTGATGGAAGGCGCCTTCAATACGTTATGGAGAGCGCCTTTAGAGTCGTTTAAGGTACCTTTAAATGTTTTGGCAGGATTTCTACTATCTTAACGGAAGGCGCCTTCAACGTGTATTGAGGCGCCTTTGAGTGGATTTTGATGGGCGCCTTAGCTGGTCTAAGGGGTCGAAGAGGTAGGTTTTTAATGAATTTAGACTTAAATTGATTTTAATTATAGTTAATTAAGATAAGTTTTGTGTTTAATTTTAATTTTAATTTAGTTTTAAGTTTTAATTTAATATAAGTTTTAATTTAATTTTAAGTAAATTTAAATTTAAAGATTAATTTGAATTTGAATTTGAGTTTTAAGTTGAAGTTTAATTTTAATTTTAATTTGATTTTTAATGTTTGAGTTGAAGTTTAATTTTAATTTTAAGTTTAATTTAAATGGAATGCTAGTTTGATTTTTAATTAGATTAACTTTGAATATGAAGTTAATTTTAGTTAAGTTAGTTTTAGGTTAAATTTAAATTCTATTGATTTAATCATCTCACCCTATCTAAATTTTTAGATAAATGTATTTTGTCATTTTGTGGACGACAATTTATCAAAAGGCGCACGTGGAAATCTAAATTTACCAAAAGGCGTATACTACTTTGGTATTTACCAAAGACCGCACTTTTTTAAATACATTTCCTATTTTACCCTCCTGATAATTTGACTTTTTCTACTGTTTTTCTTTTCTTCACTATATTTCTCTCTCTTCTCTCTCTTCTCTGTTGGCAGAAGATAGGAATAATATTAGTCAATTTTTAATCACATTTTAATACATTTGAAGAAGCCAAAATAAATAATGGACACCATATTTAGACTCCTTGCAATTTTAGAAATCCACAGGAACTGAAATGGGTGCAATCAGAGCTTTCTAGGTCGATCAATGAGTTTCGGTCAAAACCCACTAATGGACCTAGAGAGCTCCGATTGCACTCATTTCAGTTTCTATGGATTTCTAAAATTGTAAGGAGTTCAAATATGATGTACATTATTTATTTTGATTTTTTATAGATGTTAACAAGCAAAATCAAAGAATCGGCATAAAAGCCCACATTGGGCCTGATATGGAATCATATCAGGCCCAACGTGGGCCTGATATCATTCCATTTCAGGCCCACGTTGGGCCTGATTTGAGTCCATATTAGACCCAATGTGGACTTTTTTGCCGATTCTTTAATTTTACTTGTTAACATCTATAAAAAGTCAAAATAAATAATGTACATCATATTTGAACTCCTTGCAATTTTAGAAATCCATAGAAACTAAAATGGGTGCAATCGGAGCTCTCTAGGTCCATCAGTGGGTTTTGATCGAAACACACTGATCGACTTAGAAAGCTCTGATTGCACTCATTTCAGTTCCTGTGGATTTCTAAAATTGCAAGGAGTCCAAATATGATGTCCATTATTTTTTTTGGCATTCCTAATGGTGGACCAGAGGTTTTGAAAAACCCTAAATCTCTTTTTTTTTTTTTCCTTTTTTTTTGTTTAGGCCTGATATGAAGAGATATCATGCCCACGTTGGGCTTGATATCTCTTCATATCAGGTCCAATGTGGGCCTGATATCTCCCCATATCAGGCCCAATGTGGGCCTGATATGGGAGATATCAGGTTTAGTAACAACAAAAAATAAAAAAAAATAAAAAATAAAGAGATATTTAGGGTTTTCAAAACCTCTGGTCCACCATTAGGAGTGCCAAAAATAATAATGGACACAATATTTTAACTCCTTGTAATTTTAGAAATTCATAGAAACTGAAATGGATGCAATCGAAGCTTTCTAGGTCGATCAGTGGGTTTCGGTCAAAACCCACTGATGGACTGAGAGCTCCGTTACACTCATTCGTTTCATGAATTCTAAAATAAGGAGCCAATATGGTGTCCATTATTATTTTTGGTAATCTTAGGTTTTGAAAAACCCTAAATCTCTCTTTCTTTTTTTTTCATTTTTTTTTGTTTAGGCCTGATATGAAGAGATATCATGCCCACGTTGGGCCTGATATCTCTTCATATCAGGCCCAATGTGGGCCTGATATGGGAGATATCAGGCCTAGTAACAACAAAAAATAAAAAAAAAGAATAAAGAGAGATTTAGGGTTTTCAAAACCTCTTGTTCACCACTAGGAGTGCTAAAAATAATAATGGACACCATATTTTAACTTCTTGCAATTTTAGAAATTCATAGAAACTGAAATGGGTGCAATCGGAGCTTTCTAGGTCGATCAGTGGGTTTCGATCAAAATCCACTAATGGACCTAGAGAGCTCCGATTGCACCCATTTCAGTTTCTATGGATTTTTAAAATTGCAAGTAGTTCAAATATGATGTCCATTATTTATTTTGGCTTTTTATAGATGTTAACAAGTAAAATTAAAGAATCGGCAAAAAAGCCCACATTGGCCTGATATGGACTCAAATCAAGCCCAACGTAGGCCTGATATGGAATGATATCAGGCCCACGTTGGGCCTGATATGGAATGATATCAGACCCACGTTGGTTCCATATCAGGCCCAACGTGGACTTTTATGCCGATTCTTTGATTTTGCTTGTTAACATCTATAAAAAGCCAAAATAAATAATGTACACCATATTTGAACTCCTTGCAATTTTAGAAATCCATATAAACTGAAATGAGTGCAATCGGAGCTCTCTAAGTCCATCAGTGGGTTTTGACCGAAACCCACTGATCGACCTAGAAAGCTCCAATTACACCCATTTTAGTTCTTGTGGATTTCTAAAATTGTAAGGAGTCCAAATATGGTGTCCATTATTTATTTGACTTCTTCAAATGTATTAAAATGTGATTAAAAATTGACTAATGTTATTCCTATTTTCTGTCGACAGAGAAGAGAGAGAAATATAGTGAAGAGAAGAAAAACAGTAGAAAAAGTCAAATTATCAAGAGGGTAAAATAGGAAATACATTTAAAAAAGTGCGCTCTTTGGTAAATACCAAAGTAGTGTACGCCTTTTGGTAAATTTAGATTTTCACGTGCGCCCTTTGGTAAATTGTCGTTTTGTGGGATGTGTTAAGTTAATTTTTAGGAGTTGGTTTAACTTGTGTTAGATTCAAATTTAGATTTGGATCAATCAAACAAGCATTCTTTGAATAAAAAGTTTAGGCTGTGGCGAGTCACCTAAACATCATTAAACTAATCACATGCTTCGAGATTTTTCAAATAGTCCTGTTTAAAGAACTTAATATAAAACTTTAGTCTAATCAGTATAGATTGATAAGGAGTAGCTTCAGTTAGGTTCACTAAGTCAAATGTACCAGGTCGAACATATATGATTTTTTCTAGACATGCATAGACAGAACTTCCCTAACTTACTATCATCCTAAACTTTTCTAATCCTAATTACCCTTATTGGGTAAGGTTCATGTTCTTGAGGTACCAACTAATTTGGAGCCTTCCCTGAATTATAGAATTTTGAGTTAGATTTGTTCGATTTATTTTATAATTGTAGTAAACTTGATTGTAGCTTGTGTTTGAATTTGATTTATTAGAATGAAGTTTGTAGTTTATGTTTGAGTTTGATTGATTGACTTTGTGGTTTATGTTTTGATTTGATTCGTTTTACTTTGGTTTTGATTTGTTAGGATTATTTCATTTTGGATCTTGTTGTAAATTTTTCTAGTAAACTTTTGAGATTTATAATTTCTTTTTTTAGTTTTGAATTTTCTTCTTCAAGATTAATATTCTGAGTTGAATTTTTAAGCTGACTTGGTTCAGGGGTTGATTTAAGTTGTTCTTTTAGTTCCTTATTTTCTTTACTATGTATGTTTACTTAATTTTTAGCAACAATTAATTTTCTATCTAGACATGTCATAATTTTAAAAAATTTAGAATCCAGAGTAGTATTTACCTCGATGGAACCTTCGGAAATGAGTGTGGACTCATGGCTTGACTCATATTCTGACTTTTCGTCTTGTTCCGATTCGCTTTCTAATTTTGGTCTAGTTGCCATCAGTGCAAGATAGTTGTGTTGCTTCGATTTGTCATTGTCTGATTCTTTCGAAGATGATTCGTCACAAGTCGCTTTGAGTTGAAGTTCTTGGGTTTATCTTATTTGATGTTCAGTCATTCATGTTTGTAGTGATCCTTTTTGTTGCATCTAAAGCAGGTGATGCTTGACTTGTTGATATTGGCCTTGATCATCTTTTAAAGGTCTTTTGTGCTTAAATTCTTCTTCTTGGTGAACATTCTCCTTACTATATTCACCAGTTGCTCTTCTGCATCTGAATCAGATTCAGATTTTGCCTTTTGCTTGGTCTTATTCTTTGTCTACTTTATAGAACCTGCAAGGAAAGCTACACCTTTTTCGGTCCTTTGAGTGTTGTTAGTTTGTTCATATAGTTCTAGTTCTCCAAATAATTTATCTAATTTAAGTTTATTTAAATTTCTCAAAATTTTATAGACATCTAATATAAATGGCCACAATGTATTTTGGGGAAATGAATTTAGAGCATATCTTATGACGTCCTAATTTTGAAGCTCATGGCCGATGAAGTGCAACTCATTGAGGATGCTTTTTATCCTTGCGTGAAGTTGTGTTGTCGTTTCTTCATCCTGCATTTTAATATTGAATAATGAATTTAATAACAGATCTGTTTTTGTTACCTTCGCGTCATTAGTGTTGGGGACCGTTGGTGGTCGGCTATCGAAGGGTTGACTAGCACTGCACAAAAAGAAATACCCTTCTTGAACTTTTTAAAATAACACTTGCATATAATTAAATAAAGAAAGAAACTAAAAGAAAAGGCTCAAGGATTTGACTTGGTTACAAGCGGAGAGGTTGTTAATCCAAGGAATGAATCACACACTAAAGATCTCCTTCAGGTGGAGAAGCCTCTTACAGCAATGACGTACAAAAAATGAGAAGTTAAACTAGACAAGAGAAGCGTACAAGTGTAGAATATGCAATTGCTTGTTATCTAGTTTCTTGGACCAAGACTATATTTATAGCCTTGGTCGGGGCGCCTGGAGGGTTCCAAGCGCCTGTAAGGGGATAAAACTTTGTCCCCTTCGCAACGGATCATGGTCAAACATGATCTGGTCAAAAGTCGCATTCCAGGCGCTCGGAAGGGTTTCGACGCCCGGACCCTTAAAGTCAACTTTGTTGACGTTTTACCGTCCGGGCTCTCTGCTCCGGTTCTGCTCGCCTCGGTCCCTAAACCGAAATAAGACTCACCCGAACCCAATTTCGACCCTCTCGAGCAGGCTTCCGCACCGGCTTCTCGTCCCTCGGAATCGTCGCGTGCCTCCTTCTCGCCCGCCAGCGTACTCATCCGCAGCTCTTCGTCCCTCGGACGCACCGAGCCCGTCAGCTCTCTCCTGTGCCGACTTTCTCGTTGGCTGCGTGTCTTGCTCCTCAAGAAATCTTCCGATCCGGCTTCTCGCCCCTTGAAAACACCGCACGCTCCCTTCTTGTCAGCCGGTGTACTCTTCCGCAACACCTCGTCCCTCAGACGCACCAAGCCCGTCGGCTCTTTCTCCCATGTCGTCCTGCTCGTTAACTGCGTCTTCCGCTCGACTTCTTGTACTCCTAATGTAACGACCCGCCTTCTACTGACTAGGCTGTGAGGCCGATCGCTACATTATGCTGTGCTAAATTACTATTGCGGAAATCTGGATTGATTAAAATTTTACTAAACTGATTACTGAAAAATCTGAACTTAATATTCTAGGTGTACCTAGGAGTTGTACACATTCTAGGGAAGATAATCTATGCCTCTCGGATGTCCTGCTAGCTGTAACCAGGCATTTCAATCGATCCATGAATCGATTGGGTTGTCGGATCGATCCAGTGATCAATCCAGCTTGATACTGGCACAGAGAAAAACTCTGGATCGGTCGGCTGACCGATCCTTAAGCTATATTGCTTCTGTATGCGGCTGGATCGGTCTACCGACCGATCCAGGAGTACACTGATCGGTCGGCTGACCGATCCAGTGGCTCACTGATCGGTCGGCTGACCGATCAGTGAGCTTCTGTACTCTCTGTTCGCATCTGGATCGGTCGGCTGACCGATCCAGTGGCACAACCCAATTCTGATCGATCTGTAGATCGATCTGGGTTTCTGATTTCGAATCAGAACCCCTGATTTCAGCACTATTTCGTGCCCAACTCATACACATCAAGTCTATAACAGCTAGAAACATTTTCAACATGTATTAGCTAACATTTTAAACATGATATCACGCATGGTTCACTAATTCATGGCATGCAAATGTACTATGTGTAGAATAATAAGGTTCTAACAGTTAACTAATTTTGCTGAAAGTTCTAATGCATAAATAAAGCTTGTTAGATCCCTAAGATCTTTTATTCCAAGTTCCTTCCACACACATCTTCATCGCATTGTCCTCCAGCCTCCGCTAGTCCATTTTCCCTTTACCTTTATCTGCAGTATAAGGAAAAAGTATCTGTAAGCTTAAAGCTTAGTAAGAAACCGACTACCTCATAAAACATGCACACGATGCAATTTATGTTTTGAAAATATGCTATTTGAAATACAAACTGAATATGCTAAACATGGCATGACATACAACACATAGAAAGCTAACTGATCATGGCAATAAGAGCTAATCATAAACTATCATGTTGTATGAACAGAGGACTAAACTGATAGAAAAGCTGAACTAAGCTAATTCTACTTAATACTAAAGTTGTATTGAATTCACCTAGCTATTTGGTGAGAGTCTGAAAACTATATACATATAATAGTTGAAAATACATAATCATGCTGCTGTTTGGGCCCGGCAACTATACGCCTAAATTGCTAAGCAACCCCACCCATTGGACAACTAGTCCGGTAAAAGCTGAAGCAAGACTAAATAAATTGTAAAGATGCTTCTATTGCATTTATCTAAGCTACTAAAATGCCTAAATTGCATTTTACTGAACTACACAATTTATCGAACACTTGGCATGCGCTAATTCGCATCCTTTGTGTCGGAAATCGACGTACTATTAAACTAACACATGGAATTCACACGGAAGCTACTTATACTGCAGATGAGGGGTTTCTTACCTCGTATTCGGATTTTCTTACGATTCTAATCGCTAGATTTTCGGAGGAGACGATCCTTTCGACGATCTTCTCGCGTCTAAGCGTTCCTCTCGCGGAGGGGAGCGTCCTCGTGTCGAAGTCGTCGCCGGAAAGTGCCCTTGGGCGGAATCCTAACCTTGCTTGTGGTTGGCGCCGAGAGAAGGAGAGGAGAAGGGAGGGTTGCGGCGTGGCTAGGGTGAGGAAAAGAGAAGTTGCCGATTAAAATTCCATCTCCCCACTTATTAATTCCTATTTATATTAAGGAATTAATTCCCCCAACTCTAACTTAAATAAAATTGTTTCCCTTTCCTTTCAGCACGGCCCTGCTGGGTTCAACTGGTTACTAGAATTATCCGTAAACTATAGGTCTCGGGTTCAATTCCCGCGTAGGCCGTTTTCGTTTTCTATTTATTTTTGCTACTTCCGTTACTCTAAAAATTCTGTAAAAATATCCTAAAATTCCAGAAAAATCATAGAATATTTCTAAAATAGTTTTGAGAATTTTCGGGCGTTACAATCCCCCATACCTTATAAAAAGTTCGTCCTCGAACTTAGAATAACTCTGGGTACTTCTGTCTCATGCTGACTTCTGTCTCCCAAGTCGCCTCTTCTGCTGTGTGACTGTGCCAACTAACTTTGACTAATGGTACTTCCTTGTTCCACAATTTCTTAACTGCTCGGTCTATTATCTGAATAGGCCGACTGTCATAGCTGAGGTCCTCGCGGATTTGTACCGACTGGGGCTCAATCACCTGGGTGGCATCTGGGATATGCTTCTTCAGCATAGAGACATGAAATACGTTGTGGACAGCTGACATTTCCTGGGGTAGCTCTAACTCATATGCTACCTTGCCCACTCTTCTGCTGATAAGGTATGGTCCCACGTATCTGGGACTTAGCTTGCCCTTCTTCCCAAAACGCATTACTCCCTTCATGGGAGCTACTCGAGAACATCAATCCCGATCGAAAACTCTAAAGGTCTCGTGTATCAAGATAGCTTTTCGGCCTGAGTCTCTATCCTCCGGATCTGTGATAGGCTGTGGTATCCGCCACTAGCTCTGTCTAAGTTCTAGTTCTTTCTGCTCACCACTCTCATACCGATTGGATATCTACACCTCCGCCCATAGAGAGCCTCATAAGGTGCCATACCGATAGTGGCCTGATAGCTGTTGTTGTATGCAAATTCTGCTAGACTCAGATATTTGCACCAACTTCCTTTGAAATCTAGGGCACATGCTCGGAGCATATCTTCCAGTACCTGATTTACCCGCTCCGTCTGACCATCTGACTGAGGATGGAAAGCTGTGCTGAACTTTAACTTTGTGCCCAAAGCTGACTGTACACACTCCCAGAAGTGTGATGTGAACCTACTATCTCTGTCTGAGATAATGGTTCGTGGGACTCCATGTAATCTGACGATCTCCTTGAGATACAACTGAGCTAACTTTTCCATGGAGTAGGATATCCTAATAGCTAAGAAGTGGGCTGATTTAGTCAACCTGTCGACTATTATCCAGATGGTATCAAAACCATTCGTGGTTCTGGGTAATCCCACTATGAAGTCCATAGAAATGTCTTCCCACTTCCATTCTGGAATCTGAATAGGTTGCAAAACTCCTCCTGGTCTCTGATGTTCTGCCTTAACCCTCTGACAGGTTAGGCAGGTGCTGACATATCGCGCGATGTCTCTCTTCATCCCAGGCCACCAAAAATGTTTCTTCAAGTCCTGATACATTTTGGTGGAGCCAGGATGCATCGCGTAGGGAGTCTTGTGAGCCTCATCTAAAATATTCCTTCTAAGTTCCTCCTGATCTGGAACACATAACCTGTCACCAAAATACAGTACCCCGTTATTTGATATTCTGAACTCTCCACTCTCTGATGCTGCTAAACCTTGCTTGATTTTCTGAATTTCAGGATCCTGCTCCTGAGCTGTCTGGATGTCACCAAGCAAGGTAGACTCTAATGTCATAGTAGAGAGCTGTCCGACTATGAGTTCGAGACCGAAATCTGCGATCTCCTTTTGTAGGGGCGGTGACATGGCTGCTAAAGATAATAGGGCAGCGCTGGACTTTCTACTGAGGGCGTCTGCTACCCTATTTGCTTTTCCTGGGTGGTAGAGGATGTCTATGTCGTAGTCTTTGACCAGTTCTAGCCATCTGCGCATATTCAGATCCTTCTGAGTGAAGAAGTACTTCAGACTCTGATGATCTGTATACACTCTACACTGAGCTCCATACAAGTAATGTCTCCAAATCTTGAGAGCGACCACTACTGCTGCAAGCTCAAGGTCATGAGTAGGATAGTTTTTCTCATAATCCTTGAGTTGTCTAGAGGCGTAGGCGATTACCTTGCCATCTTGCATCAGTACTGCTCCTAGTCCCAACTTAGAGGCATCACTATAAATATCAAAGCTGTCTGCGTTCTCTGGTAGAGTTAGAATAGGTGCACTGGTCAATCTCCTTTTGTAACACCCCTAGAAAGCCTAGATAAGAAAGTAAGGATAATGAGAGTTTGAAGGTAGTGAAAAGAAGGTGTAAATATTCTAAGTTGAATATTAAGATGGGAAGGATTTAGATGATTAAAACTTTATAAAAGAAAATAAAGTTGAGAATATAAATCATCTATATTTATAATACATGGAATTAATGTAAACAAAAGGAAGGAATATGAGATAATATATATGTGTATGAAATATTTATGCATAATGCATAATATGGTGATATATGAATTATTATGTACAAAAGAATATCAATAATATGTTAGAAGAGAAATAGGATTGAACCTTGGACCTCTTGTAAGGAACATGTATAGGATATCAAAGGGGATAGGAGAATTATTGATAAGGAGAGAAAGGACTAAGTAGTTAAGAATAAGAAAGGATTCTTTTTACTTAAAAGGAAAAGGAAGTAAAAATATACATAACCAAGTTTTGATCCTTGGTTCTCTTGTGGATGCATGCATATGTTAACCAAGTGTGATAGGAGAGGATATTGTAAGAGGAGAGATAGGAATTTTAATTAAAGGAAAGAAAAGAGAGAAATTAAAGGAAAGAAAAGAGAGAACCCAAGAAGCATTTCTCTAGAATATTCTTATCATTAAAGAGGAGAAATAAATAAGGAGGATGAATCAAGTCAAGTTTTCCTCCCCTCATTTTAGTATAAATAGGCATGGAGGGGTGGCTTCATCCTCAACTCACTCTCCTCGTCTTCTCCTAGAGGTGCCGAGACACTCCCTCTTTTCTTTCTTTCTTTCTTTTTGTTGCCGAGCAACACAAGAGGAAGAAGCCTCCTCTTCTTCCTCCTCCTCTCCACCAAAAGACCTAGCCACTTCTTCCTCCATTGGTGCCGAGCAAAGCAAGCAAGGAAGAAAGGTCCACAAGCAAGTTCTCAACTCTAGGAAACTTAAGCAAAGAAGGTAAGCTTCCCCTCACCTGTGGTACAAGGCTTTTATGTGATTTTCGGATTTATAAGGATTAGAAAACCTAGGAAAGAATTTAAGAAAATTCGGCTAAAGAAAAGGTTTTCAAATCTAGGGTGATTTAAACAAGACCTCATTTCATGATAAGATTTTCTATGCTATGTAGAAGGATTCTTTTCCATGATTTTATACTGATATGATGTATGATCAGAGGAGTATCTAACCCTAGGATTTAACCAAAAATATTTTAAAGAGGCTAGGAAGATTATTGTCTAACCAAACTAGTGCAAGGTTCCTTCTATGAAATGCTAAGGACCTTTCTATGGTTTTCTTGCTTGGAAATTAATTGGAACCAAAAGAAAACTCACTTGTATGCTTCGGACCAGAAAGGTTAAGGGTTAGAAAGACCTTCAAAAAAAAATTTAAATAAACATGCTCCTATGATAGGATATAAAGTTTCTTAAAGGGTGTTCACATTGCTAGAAACTCATGAACTCTTTTTAGGGTTTTTAGGCCATGATAAAAGGGATAGCTTAGATTAGCCTAAACAAAAATATTAATATGCTCAAGACCTCTGTGATATTATGATATGAAAGTTGATTAATGCTCTCATGTTTAATTGGAATGTAGAAAATTAGTTACATGATATAAGACATGTAAGATCACAAGAGTCCTAGCTTGTTTATGATCCAATTTTATGTATGATGTTCTTAGTAACTTTTGCCATGATATTTACTTAAGCTTTCCATGCTTTAGGCCACTTAAGAAACCTAGCTTAAGGACTGGTAGGTTTCGGCCATGAAGGAAAATAAAAGAAAAGGGAAAGAAACCTAGGAAATGCTATACATAATGAGAAGAAATGAAATTATGTTATGTAATATGCCATGATATGTTATAGCATAGGAAATGCTATACATAATGAGAAGAAATGAAATTATGTTATGTAATATGCTATGATATGTTATAGCATAGGAAATGCTATACATAATGAGAAGAAATGAAATTATGTTATGTAATATGCCATGATATGTTATAGCATAGGAAATGCTATACATAATGAGAAGAAATGAAATTATGTTACGTAATATGCTATGATATGTTATAGCATAGGAAATGCTATACATAATGAGAAGAAATGAAATTATGTTACGTAATATGCCATGATATGTTATAGCATAGGAAATGCTATACATAATGAAAAGAAATGAAATTATGTTACGTAATATGCCATGATATGTTATAGCATAGGAAATGCTATACATAATGAGAAGAAATGAAATTATGTTACGTAATGATATGTTATAGCATAGGAAATGCTATACATAATGAAAAGAAATGAAAAAGGAAATGCATGAAAGATTGTTAGGGACATGATATGATAGTTATGCATGATAAGTTATTTTTGTATGGTTTGTACCAAGGGTGGGCTCCGTAAACGCCCCGGGGTCGATGGAGTAAGACTCGGGCCTCGTCAGTAATGGGCCTCTGAATGCCCTAGGTCGATGGAGTAAGACTCGGGCCTAGTATGTATGCATGGTAGGGTTCAAGACTTGCTACCTTGGACCTACCTATGAAGCGCGCGCATTATGTATGTGGTACAAACCGGGATCTCCTCTAATGATGATATTAATTTCAAGTACTTATAAGTATAAGTTTTCAAATTCATGATGCATTGCCTACATATGTGCTTGAATTATCTGATGATTAGATATAATGTCATGTGATATTATGATATGAATATGAATATGATACCCTTGTATGTCGTATGCTTATGATACCTCGCATGATATTGATATGCAATGATATGAATTCGGTTTTAGTGAGTAGGAAAGGAACTTACTGAGCCATGAGTGCTCATAGCTTACTTTCCTTGTACCGCAGATATGGGGGACGGATATTCGAAACGACGGAGCAGCAGGAGGAGCAGATAGTGATGTGTGTGGTGGTGGCTCGGCAAGAACGATTCGGACAAATTAATATTTTTAGTTATATGATCAATATATGCACATTCGAACTAATCAGAATATGTGATATCATGCTTATTTAAATAAAAGGAATGATTTAAAATTTTCCGCTGTTATAGTATAACTAAAGCATGTACGTAAGTAGTATAAGATCGTAGCGCCGCCCTTGGGTAAGAAGGGTGGGCGTTTACAGGCAGCTCGTTGAAACTGTTCTCACAGTCCTCTGTCCACTGATATTTTCTGTTCTTTCTGGTAAGAGCTGTCAATGGGGAGGCTATCCTGGAGAAGTCCTCTACGAATTTTCTGTAATAGCCTGCTAATCCCAGAAAGCTTCTGATCTCTCTAGCGTTCTTGGGTCTCTTTCAATTGCTCACAGCTTCTATCTTACTGGGGTCTGCCATAATACCATCCTTTGAGATGATATGACCCAGGAAGGACACCTGATCTAACCAAAATTCACATTTCGTGAACTTGGCGTACAGCTGGTTCTGCTGAAGGGTCTGCAATACTATTTTCAGGTGCTATGCGTGTTCTTCCTAAGTTCTGGAATAGATAAGAATGTCATCGATGAACACGATAACGAACTTATCTAAATATTCCCTGAATACTCTGTTCATGAGATCCATGAAGGTAGCTGGAGCATTTGTCACGCCAAAGGACATGACTACGAACTCGTAATGTCCGTATCTGGTCCTGAATGCTGTCTTGGGTATATCCCCTTCTTTGACTTTCACCTGATGATAACCTGATCTGAGGTCTATCTTAGAGAACACTGCTGCTCCCTTTAGCTGATCAAATAGGTCATCGATTCTGGGAAGAGGATACCTGTTCTTGATCGTGACTTGGTTCAGTGCCCGGTAATCTATACACAGGCGCATGCTCCCGTCCTTCTTCTTCACAAACAATACAGGTGCTCCCCATGGTGAGTGACTAGGGCGTACGAAACCTTTGTCAAGCAGTTCCTGTAGTTGCTCATGAAGTTCCTTCAGTTCTGTTGGAGCCATGCGATAAGGCGCTTTGGAGATAGGATTGGTACCGGGAATGAGCTCTATCTCAAATTCAATCTCCCTGTCTGGTGCTAATCCTGGTAACTCTTCAGGGAAGACTGCTGGGTAGTCACATACGACTCGGACCTCTGCTAGCTGTTGGTCCTTGTCCTGTCTGGTATTGACTACGTGTGCTAAGAATCCCGTACATTCTGAATCCATCAACTTCTGTGCCTTCATAGCTGAGAGAAATTTCTTGGTTTTTCTCTTGGGTTCTCCGATAAACTCGAACTGTGCTTCTACTTCAGGTTGGAATACGACTTTCTGCTTACGGCACTCGATGGAGGCACCGTATCTGATCAAGAAGTCCATTCCGAAGATGACATCGTAGTCTGTCATATTTAGCACTATCAGATCACAAAAGAGTTCTCTGTTTGCTAAAATGACTGGCACGACTCTGAGCCAGTGCGTGGATGCCATAATTTCTCCTGACGATAGCGTTGTCAGAAACTGACTACTGAGTACCTCTGGGGGTATCGCTAATTTCTTTGCAAATGCCCTGGATATATATGAATGGGTTGCCCCAGTATCGAATAAGACAGTTGTACTTTGCTGTAAAATACTAATCTGACCTGTAACAACTGTCGAGGCATTTGCTACGTCCTCTCTGGTCAGTGAGTAGATCCGTGCATTTGTCGTAGCTGGAGGGGCTTCTAGTCTGCCCTGGTTGATGTGTGGACCATCTAGAGCGGCCTGCATCTGATGTAACTGAGTTGGCTGGCCTCCATACTGAATCGGCTGGGGTAGAGGAAGACTAGTCTTGTTCGGACACTGCTTAGCCATATGCCCTTCCTGTCCACACTCAAAGCATCCTCGTGTGCCCTTACGACAAACTCCAGGATGGAATTTCCCACAAGTAGCACACTTTGGATAACTGGGCTGCTTGCTGGCTGGTCCTCCTTTTGGATAACTCCCTGGTTTGCGCTTGTTGCTGGAGTTCCCTTTCCAGTTAGAGCCGTGGGAGCTGTGGCCCTGGTGTTTTTGAGTACCTGAGCCTCCTTGTCCCTTGGACTCTGAGAGAACTTGCTTCTGCTGCTTGATACTGTTCTGGTAGTGCTCGGTGGTCAGAGCACTGCTGACTCGTTCTTCGGTGGTTTGCGGCCTATGAACGCCGCCAGCCACGTTCATTGCTATTTCCGGCCTCAGCATCTTGAGCATCAACCGGACTCGTTCTTTCTCTGTGCTGACTAGTTCAGGGCATAGACGAGCCAATCTGTTGAATTTCTTCACGGCTTCCTCCACTGAAAGGTTGCCCTGACGAAACTCAGTGAACTCGTCGTAGTGGCGGTTTGTAACCCACATGTGAAAGAATTCCTCAAAGAATTCCTTCTCGAAGTCATCCCATGTCATCTGGTTTACTGGGCGCTTCGCTCTAATTCTCTCCCACCACATACGTGCATCTCCTGTCAGACAGAAGGAGGCGCACTTCACCTTCTCATGTTCTGGCCAGTCCAGAAGCTCCATCGTACTCTCCAGTGTTTTGAACCAGACCTGTGCATCCCATGGTTCGTTGGTGCCTGAGAAATTCTCTGGCTTGACTCTCTGCCACTAGATCAGATAGGCTTCTCTCTGTGTTCCTGCTGCTGGAGCTACTGGCGCTGCAGGCTGGACTGGTGGAACCTCTAAGACTACTGGTGTCGCTAAGTTTGGTTCCGGGGTGACTGTGGGAGTGTTTTTCTGACTAACCTTTAAGGTGGCTATTTCCTGTTGCTGTTCAGGTAGCTGCTGCTGTAACTGAGCAACTAGTGCTGTAAGGTCTGGGGGAGGCACTGAACTGCCTGCCTCATGCTGGGGCTCAGTAGCGGGTGCCCTTCTAGCTGGGCATCCTCATGCCATTCTAGAGACATAGAGGACATACATGACTAACACAAGCATAATAGAGTAACTATTGTTATCATGTTAACTAATATCATAAACAAGCATGCATTAGTTATATCTGAACATGAAAATAAGAAACATAACGAAAGTGAGAGATGTTCTTACTTGGAGACTGCAGGTTCAATGCTGATGTGTGTGTAGGAAGTATGGAAACTGCTCTGATACCACTCTGTAACGACCCGCCTTCTACTGACTAGGCTGTGAGGCCGATCGCTACATTATGCTGTGCTAAATTACTATTGCGGAAATCTGGATTGATTAAAATTTTACTAAACCGATTGCAAAATCTGAACTTAATATTCTAGGTGTACCTAGGAGTTGTACACATGCTAGGAAGATAATCTATGCCTCTCGGATGTCTTGCTAGTTGATCAGGCATTTCAATCGATCCATGAATCGATTACGTTGGATCGATCCATGATCGATCCACGATCTTGGCATGGAGAAAACTCGATCGGTCGGTGGCCGATCCATAAGCTATATTGCTTCAGTATGCACTGGATCGGTCACCGACCGATCCAGTGCTTAGATCGTCGCTGCCCGAATCGAAGCTCACCGACCGATCGGTGAGCTTCTGTACCCACTGTTCGCATCCGGATCGGTCGGTGACCGATCCAGGTGACACAACCCAATTCGATCGATCCAGATCGATCCGGGTTTCGATTTCAATCGTAACCCACGATTTCAAGACTATTTCGTGCTCAACTCATACACATCAAGTCTATAACAGCTAGAAACATTTTCAACATGTATTAGCTAACATTTTAAACATGATATCACGCATGGTTCACTAATTCATGGCATGCAAATGTACTATGTGTAGAATAATAAGGTTCTAACAGTTAACTAATTTTGCTGAAAGTTCTAATGCATAAATAAAGCTTGTTAGATCCCTAAGATCTTTTATTCCAAGTTCCTTCCACACACATCTTCATCGCATTGTGCTCCAGCCTCCGCTAGTCCATTTTCCCTTTACCTTTATCTGCAGTATAAGGAAAAAGTATTTGTAAGCTTAAAGCTTAGTAAGAAACCGGCTACCTCACAAAACATGCACACGATGCAATTTATGTTTTGAAAACATGCTATTTGAAATACAAACTGAATATGCTAAACATGGCATGACATACAACACATAGAAAGCTAACTGATCATGGCAATAAGAGCTAATCATAAACTATCATGTTGTATGAACAGAGGACTAAACTGATAGAAAAGCTGAACTGAGCTAATTCTAGTTAATACTAAAGCTGTATTGAATTCACCTAGCTATTTGGTGAGAGTCTGAAAACTAAATGCATATAATAGGTGAAAATACATAATCATGCTGCTGTTTGGGCCCGGCAACTGTACGCGCTATGCGCGCATCCCTAACTAAACCCGGGTTTGCAAGTCCCGAATTTAGTAGGGTTACTAGGTTATCTGAACCTAGGGACGACTGTGGGAGCCCAACCCAATGGATATCTAATCCAGTACAGTGCCACTGAAAAGTAAAATACTGAACACTAGCTAATAAATACTGATCTTGCTTTTACTAGGTTGTCTAAACCCAGAACTAGGTTATCTAAACCTAGAGGCGACTGTGGGAGCCCACCCATTGGACAACTAGTCCGGTAAAAGCTGAAGCAAGACTAAATAAACTGTAAAGATGCTTCTATTGCATTTATCTAAGCTACTAAAATGCCTAAATTGCATTTTACTGAACTACACTATTTATCGAACACTTGGCATGCGCTAATTCGCATCCTTTGTGTCGGAAATCGACGTACTATTAAACTAACACATGGAATTCACACGGAAACTACTTATACTGCAGGTGAGGGGTTTCTTACCTCATATTCGGATTTTCTTACGATTCTAATCGCTAGATTTCCGGAGGAGACGATCCTTTCGACGATCTTCTCGCGTCAAAGCATTCCTCTCGCGGAGGGGAGCGTCCTCGTGTCGAAGTCGTCGCCGGAAAGTGCCCTTGGGCGGAACCCTAACTTTGCTTGTGGTTGGCGCCGAGAGAAGGAGAGGAGAAGGGAGGGTTTCGGCGTGGCTAGGGTGAGGAAAAGAGAAGTTGCCGATTAAAATTCCATCTCCCCACTTATTAATTCCTATTTATATTAAGGAATTAATTCCCCCAACTCTAACTTAAATAAAATTGTTTCTCTTTCCTTTCAGCACGACCCTGCTGGGTTCAACTGGTTACTAGAATTATCCGTAAACCATAGGTCTCGGGTTCAATTCCCGCGTAGGCCGTTTTCGTTTTCTATTTGTTTTTGCTACTTCCGTTACTCTAAAAATTCTGTAAAAATATCCTAAAATTCCAGAAAAATCATAGAATATTTCTAAAATAGTTTTGAGAATTTTCGGGCGTTACAATCCCCCATACCTTATAAAAAGTTCGTCCTCGAACTTAGAATAACTCTTGGTACTTCTGTCTCATGCTGACTTCTGTCTCCCAAGTCGCCTCTTCTGCTGTGTGACTGTGCCAACTAACTTTGACTAATGGTACTTCCTTGTTCCGCAATTTCTTAACTGCTCGGTCTATTATCTGAATAGGCCGACTGTCATAGCTGAGGTCCTCGCGGATTTGTACCGACTGGGGCTCAATCACCTGGGTGGCATCTGGGATATGCTTCTTCAGCATAGAGACATGAAATACGTTGTGGACAGCTGACATTTCCTGGGGTAGCTCTAACTCATATGCTACCTTGCCCACTCTTCTGCTGATAAGGTATGGTCCCACGTATCTGGGACTTAGCTTGCCCTTCTTCCCAAAATGCATTACTCCCTTCATGGGAGCTACTCTGAGGAACACTGAATCCCCGACTGAAAACTCTAAAGGTCAGCGCCGTGTATCAGCATAGCTTTTCTGGCGGCTCTGAGCTGTCTCTATCCTCTGGCGGATCTGCTGTATAGCTGCTGTGGTATCTGCCACTAGCTCTGTCTGAAGTTCTAGTTCTTTCTGTTCACCACTCTCATACCAGCAGATTGGAGATCTACACCTCCGCCCATAGAGAGCCTCGTAAGGTGCCATACCGATAGTGGCCTGATAGCTGTTGTTGTATGCAAATTCTGCTAGACTCAGATATTTGTACCAACTTCCTTTGAAATCTAGGGCACATGCTCGGAGCATATCTTCCAGTACCTGATTTACCCGCTCCGTCTGACCATCTGTCTGAGGATGGAAAGCTGTGCTGAACTTTAACTTTGTGCCCAAAGCTGACTGTACACACTCCCAGAAGTGTGATGTGAACCTACTATCTCTGTCTGAGATAATGGTTCGTGGGACTCCATGTAATCTGACGATCTCCTTGAGATACAACTGAGCTAACTGTTCCATGGAGTAGGATATCCTGATAGCTAAGAAGTGGGCTGATTTAGTCAACCTGTCGACTATTACCCAGATGGTATCAAAACCATTCGTGGTTCTAGGTAATCCCACTATGAAGTCCATAGAAATGTCTTCCCACTTCCATTCTGGAATCTGAATAGGTTGCAAAACTCCTCCTGGTCTCTGATGTTCTGCCTTAACCCTCTGACAGGTTAGGCAGGTGCTGACATATCGCGCGATGTCTCTCTTCATCCCAGGCCACCAAAAATGTTTCTTCAAGTCCTGATACATTTTGGTGGAGCCAGGATGCATCGCGTAGGGAGTCTTGTGAGCCTCATCTAAAATATTCCTTCTAAGTTCCTCCTGATCTGGAACACATAACCTGTCACCAAAATACAGTACCCCGTTATTTGATATTCTGAACTCTCCACTCTCTGATGCTGCTAAACCTTGCTTGATTTTCTGAATTTCAGGATCCTGCTCCTGAGCTGTCTGGATGTCACCAAGCAAGGTAGACTCTAATGTCATAGTAGAGAGCTGTCCGACTATGAGTTCGAGACCGAAATCTGCGATCTCCTTTTGTAGGGGCGGTGACATGGCTGCTAAAGATAATAGGGCAGCGCTGGACTTTCTACTGAGGGCGTCTGCTACCCTATTTGCTTTTCCTGGGTGGTAGAGGATGTCTATGTCGTAGTCTTTGACCAGTTCTAGCCATCTGCGCTGTCGCATATTCAGATCCTTCTGAGTGAAGAAGTACTTCAGACTCTGATGATCTGTATACACTCTACACTGAGCTCCATACAAGTAATGTCTCCAAATCTTGAGAGCGACCACTACTGCTGCAAGCTCAAGGTCATGAGTAGGATAGTTCTTATCATAATCCTTGAGTTGTCTAGAGGCGTAGGCGATTACCTTGCCATCTTGCATCAGTACTGCTCCTAGTCCCGACTTAGAGGCATCACTATAAATATCAAAGCTGTCTGCGTTCTCTGGTAGAGTCAGAATAGGTGCACTGGTCAATCTCCTTTTCAGCTCGTTGAAACTGTTCTCACAGTCTTCTGTCCACTGATATTTTCTGTTCTTTCTGGTAAGAGCTGTTAGTGGGGAGGCTATCCTGGAGAAGTCCTCTACGAATTTTCTGTAATAGCCTGCTAATCCCAGAAAGCTTCTGATCTCGCTAGCGTTCTTGGGTCTCTTCCAATTGCTCGCAGCTTCTATCTTACTGGGGTCTACCATAATACCATCCTTTGAGATGATATGGCCCAGGAAGGACACCTGATCTAACCAAAATTCACATTTCGTGAACTTGGCGTACAGCTGGTTCTGCTGAAGGGTCTGCAATACTATTTTCAGGTGCTATGCGTGTTCTTCCTGAGTTCTGGAATAGATAAGAATGTCATCGATGAACACGATAACGAACTTATCTAAATATTCCCTGAATACTCTGTTCATGAGATCCATGAAGGTAGCTGGAGCATTTGTCACGCCAAAGGGCATGACTACGAACTCGTAATGTCCGTATCTGGTCCTGAATGCTGTCTTGGGTATATCCCCTTCTTTGACTTTCACCTGATGATAACCTGATCTGAGGTCTATCTTAGAGAACACTGCTGCTCCCTTTAGCTGATCAAATAGGTCATCGATTCTGGGAAGAGGATACCTGTTCTTGATCGTGACTTGGTCCAGTGCCCGGTAATCTATACACAGGCGCATGCTCCCGTCCTTCTTCTTCACAAACAATACAGGTGCTCCCCATGGTGAGTGACTAGGGCGTATGAAACCTTTGTCAAGCAGTTCCTGTAGTTGCTCATGAAGTTCCTTCAGTTCTGTTGGAGCCATGCGATAAGGCGCTTTGGAGATAGGATTGGTACCGGGAATGAGCTCTATCTCAAATTCAATCTCCCTGTCTGGTGCTAATCCTGGTAACTCTTCAGGGAATACTGCTGGTGTCGCTAAGTTTGGTTCCGGGGTGACTGTGGGAGTGTTCTGCTGACTAGCCTTTAAGGTGGCTTTTTTCTATTGCTGTTCAGCTAGCTGCTGCTGTAACTGAGCCACTAGTGTGAACTGCCTGCCTCATGCTGGGGCTCAGTAGCTGGTGCCCTTCTGGCTGGGCGTCCTCGTGCCATTCTAGAGACAGAGAGGACATACATGACTAACACAAGCATAATAGAGTAACTATTGTTATCATGTTTACTAATATCATAAACAAGCATGCTTTAGTTATATCTGAACATGAAAACAAGAAACATAACGAAAGTGAGAGATGTTCTTACTTGGAGACTGCAGGTTCAATGCTGATGTGTGTGTAGGAAGTATGGAAACTGCTCTGATACCACTCTATAACGACCCGCCTTCTACTGACTAGGCTGTGAGGCCGATCGCTACATTATGCTGTGCTAAATTACTATTGCGAAAATCTGGATTGATTAAAATTTTACTAAACTGATTACTGTAAAATCTGAACTTAATATTCTAGGTGTACCTAGGAGTTGTACACATGCTAGGGAAGATAATCTATGCCTCTCGGATGTCCTGCTAGCTGTAACCAGGCATTTCAATCGATCCATGAATCGATTACGGATCGATCCAAAGGATCGATCCACGATATCGCACGGAGAAAAACATCGGTCGGTTACCGACCGATCCATAAGCTATATTGCTTCAGTACACTGATCGGTCTCATCGACCGATCCAGAGTACACCGATCGGTCGGCCGATCCGATTCAGGGCTCACCGATCGGTCGCCAACCGATCGGTGAGCTTCAGATTGCCAGATCCGGATCGGTCACCGACCGATCCAACACACGATCGATCAGATCGATCCGGTTTCGATTTCAATCGTAACCCCGATTTCAAAGACTATTTCGTGCCCAACTCATACACATCAAGTCTATAACAGCTAGAAACATTTTCAACATGTATTAGCTAACATTTTAAACATGATATCACACATGGTTCACTAATTCATGGCATGCAAATGTACTATGTGTAGAATAATAAGGTTCTAACAGTTAACTAATTTTGCTGAAAGTTCTAATGCATAAATAAAGCTTGTTAGATCCCTAAGATCTTTTATTCCAAGTTCCTTCCACACACATCTTCATCGCATTGTCCTCTAGCCTCCGCTAGTCCATTTTCCCTTTACCTTTATCTGCAGTATAAGGAAAAAGTATCTGTAAGCTTAAAGCTTAGTAAGAAACCGACTACCTCACAAAACATGCACACGATGCAATTTATGTTTTGAAAACATGCTATTTGAAATACAAACTGAATATGCTAAACATGGCATGACATACAACACATAGAAAGCTAACTGATCATGGCAATAAGAGCTAATCATAAACTATCATGTTTTATGAACAGAGGACTAAACTGATAGAAAAGCTGAACTGAGCTAATTCTAGTTAATACTAAAGCTGTATTGAATTCACCTAGCTATTTGGTGAGAGTCTGAAAACTATATACATATAATAGGTGAAAATACATAATCATGCTGCTGTTTGGACCCGGCAACTGTACGTGCTATGCGCGCATCCCTAACTAAACCTGGGTTTGCAAGTCCCGAATTTAGTAGGGTTACTAGGTTATCTGAACCTAGGGACGACTGTGGGAGCCCAACCCAATGGATATCTAATCCAGTACAGTGCCACTGAAAAGTAAAATACTGAACACTAGCTAATAAATACTGATCTTGCTTTTACTAGGTTTTCTAAACCCAGAACTAGGTTATCTAAACCTAGAGGCGACTGTGGGAGCCCACCCATTGGACAACTAGTCCGGTAAAAGCTGAAGCAAGACTAAATAAACTGTAAAGATGCTTCTATTGCATTTATCTAAGCTACTAAAATGCCTAAATTGCATTTTACTGAACTACACAATTTATCGAACACTTGTCATGCGCTAATTCACATCCTTTGTGTCGGAAATCGACGTACTATTAAACTAACACATGGAATTCACACGGAAGCTACTTATACTGCAGGTGAGGGGTTTCTTACCTCGTATTCGGATTTTTTTACGATTCTGATCGCTAGATTTCCGGAGGAGACGATCCTTTCGACGATCTTCTCGCGTCTAAGCGTTCCTCTCGCGGAGGGGAGCGTCCTCGTGTCGAAGTCATCGCCGGAAAGTGCCCTTGGGCGGAACCCTAACCTTGCTTGTGGTTGGCGCCGAGAGAAGGAGAGGAGAAGGGAGGGTTGCGGCGTGGCTAGGGTGAGGAAAAGAGAAGTTGCCGATTAAAATTCCATCTCCCCACTTATTAATTCCTATTTATATTAAGGAATTAATTCCCCCAACTCTAACTTAAATAAAATTGTTTCCCTTTCCTTTCAGCACGGCCCTGCTGGGTTCAACTGGTTACTAGAATTATCCATAAACCATAGGTCTCGGGTTCAATTCCCGCGTAGGCCGTTTTCGTTTTCTATTTATTTTTTCTACTTCCGTTATTCTAAAAATTCTGTAAAAATATCCTAAAATTCCAGAAAAATCATAGAATATTTCTAAAATAGTTTTGAGAATTTTCGGACGTTACACCTAAGTTCCTGCACACTTAGACACAAGGTCAAAACACCATAGGACCTAACTTAACTTGTTTGATCACATCAAAACAACATGGGGTTCCAACAATCTCCCCCCTTTTGATGTGAGCAACTCAAGTTAAGCTAGTGTAAACCAACATATATCAAGAATAATAAATTTTGCATGAAAGTGCAAAAATTTGATCTATCTTCCCCTAAACTTAATATTTTCCTTCTCCCCCTTTGATCACATAAAAAATTGGGTATCACAATAAGTTTAAGGGTTATAACTTTAAAAACTTTGAAAAATTCGAAGATTATTTTTTATATCACCAAAAAGAATTTGCAATAATTTTAGAAATTTTAAACTTTGAAAAATTTCTAAGTAAAATTCAATTAGTAAGAAAATTTCTAAGTTTAGAGAACTTAGCAAAAAAAAAAAATATTTGAGTAATTTTCAAAAAAAAATGTTTGAAAAGACTTTTCAAAATATTATTTAATTTCAATTTAATGTTTTATCAGTTGGTCAATTAAATATTTTATTTCAATATTTGACTTCCAGGCTGTGGTGAGGTACTAGGCCTTCTTGGCTATTGGATCATCAACCACTTCTAGATAAAGCCGCAAAAGGAAATTAAACGTTTAATTTTCTCGCTGAAAGCGCTAAGTCTAAATTAAAGTTCAAATAAAACAAGACTTTAGAACCCAATATAGGTTCCAGCCAACTGAATTAATTAAAAATTTCTTCGGGACATATTTCTTTGAAATGTTTCTAATTTATCACTTATGGTATCTAAAGTACCAATTTAATCCATAAAATTTTCTAATATGTTGATTATTTGAACATGATTTTTCAAAATATCTACTTACATTTTAAAATTATTATTTTTTAATTTTAATTTATCATTTTCTACTTCTATTCTTTTAAGATCTTCCGATATACAAGATTTATCTAATGTTAATTTCAGCTTTTTATTTTCTTTTTTTACCATGCAACAATCTTTAGTTAATAATTTTACAAATTTGAACATTTGGTCAGGTGGTAGAGATCGTACCTGACTTACCTTGTCGATGTCTGGTGCTCCCCCTATAGAGCTGCTTTCCTCCAAAGACTCTCCCCCTTCATCGATGCTCATCTGGGATGAGCTTTCTATATCCTCGGGAAGGAATTTGGCTATAAGGGTTGTCCCAACAATTTCTTCGGTCTCAGATTCTTCTAACGACGACTCGGTGTCCATCGAGGAGTCAGATTCGACTTCAATCGGTTCTTCATGGAGCTTCAAAAACTTTTCCCAGAGTTCTTTTGCACTTTGGTAGTTGTCGATTCTGTCAAGATCCTCCACTGGTAGTACACTTATGAGATGATATTCAGCCTTACCGTTTGACATGAAATCGCCGCGCTGCTTTTGGTCCAGAGGCGTTTTTCAATTTCTTCTCCATTCGCATTCATTGGTGCTTCATAACCATATTTCATTATTAGTAAAATATTGAAATCTATTTTAAGAAATACCTCCATTCATTGCTTCCAAAACACGAATTCCCCCTCGAATGTTGGTGGGTAGATACTCGATCTGCCATTGATTCAGTGCTTCATTCGATGGTTAGTCCTCTCCTGAAGCGCTCTGGCTCTGATACCACTTGTTGGGGACCGTTGGTAGTCGGCTATCGAAGGGTTGACTAGCACTGCACAAAAAGAAATACCCTTCTCGAACTTTTTAAAATAACACTTGAATATAATTAAATAAAGAAAGAAACTAAAAGAAGAGGCTCACGGATTTGACTTGGTTACAACCGGGAAGGTTGTTAATCCAAAAAATGAATCGCACACTAAAGATCTCCTCAGGCGAAGAACCCTCTTACAACAATGACGTACAAAAAATGAGAAGCTAAACTAGACAAGAGAAGCGCAGAAGTGTAGAATATGCAATTGCTTGTTATATCTAGTTTTTTGAACTAAGGTTATATTTATAGCCTTGGTCGGGGCACCTGGAGGGTTCCAGGTGCCTGGAAAGCGATAAAACTTTATCCCCTTCGCAACGGATCACAGTCAAACGTGATATGGTTAAAAGTCACATTCTGGGCGCCCAGAAGGGTTCCGAGCGCCCGAACCCTTAAAGTCAACTTTGTTGACTTTTTGCGGTCTGGGATCTCTGCTCTGGTTCTGCTCGCCTCGGTCCAGATTTTCCGCTCCACTCGCTTGGGTGATTTCGGCCAACGGAAATAAGGCTCACCCGAACCCAATTTCGGCCTTCTCGAACAGGTTTCCGCTCCGGCTTCTCGTCCCTCGGAATCGTCGCGTGCCTCCTTCTCGTCCGCCAACGTACTCATCCGCAACTGTTCGTCCCTCGGACACACCAAGCCCGTCGGCTCTCTCCCGTGCCGACCTTTTCGTTGGCTGTGTCTCTTGCTCCTCGAGAAATCTTTCGCTCCGGCTTCTCGTCACTATAAGAAAATCCTCATTCAACAACACTCAAACGACAATGGTTTTATACCAAACTGTTGTTTTTTGCCTTTTAACAATGGTTTTAACAAAAATCATTGTCTTTTAGCAATTTTTTTGACCTACAACAACGGTTTTTAAAAACCGCTGTCTATTTATGCTTTTTTGGGGCTACGACAACGGTTTTTAAAGGCTACGACAATGATTTTTGAAAACCGTTGTCTATGTGCGCTTTTTTTGGGGGTTACGATAACAGTTTTTAAAAACCGTTGTCTATTAAGTGTTGTTGAATACCATATTTTTTTCCCTCACCATTTTTTTCCCTTCGTCATTTTTTACCGCCGAGTTTTTCTTTCCCTCTCCCCGAAATTTTTTGCCGCGGATTCCGCCCCTTTACCTTCTCGATCCCTAAACATTTCCGTCCAACCTACGATCTCTTCATCTACTTCACGTTTTTCTTTCTTGATCTCTTCTCGATCCCACCTCGCTGCCACCAAAATCCACCCAACTTCCCTGACGAGCTCTTCTTCATCCTGTAAGAGGAAGGCGGAATGAATCTGCGCTTCTTTTGTTGTCTCCTCTTCTTCATCCTGGAAGAGGATGCGAAGGGCTTAGGGTGTCTCAGATCTCAGCGGTGACTCGTCTCCTTGCTTGTGCTTGGTCCCTCTTCGCCAAAACCTCTTCCCTCCTCGTTGGTCTTCTTCCTCGTCCGAAGGGTGTCGTGATCGGTGTGTGATGACGACAGGTGAGGCGGCGACATCTCCGAAGGTGGGCGTCGCATTCTCCAACCGCCTCCGACACATGGAATCCTTGTCCCTGCACCCCTCGGGCGCTGGTCAGATCTCACACCTTAACGCCGTCATCCTCGGTGAGTCCCTAGAATGAGGAGAATGACCTCATCTTCCCCTCACAAGAATTTTCCAGCCAGGCCCTCGTCTCCTCTCCCGAACAGGTGCGTGCTGCTTGTACTTGAACTCTTCGGTTCGAGCTTTCTTGGGCTAATTCCGTTTTATGGGCTTGAAGGTTCCTCCTTTGTTGGCCATTCCGTTGTTTTTGTAAGTAAGTTTTGGCTTTGTTTAGGTTTATGTAAGTTTTATTCTTTTGTGGAAACTTGTAGATTGTGATATTTGCTATTGTACAGAACTAGTTGTGTGCTTTTTTTCCTGATTCGGAAGAATGCAAAAACTTTAAAATGGAACGTTGTTTAGTTTCTTGGATAAACTTATTTTGCCTTTTTTTCTCAACATTAATATCATATATCTTCAGTATCGGAACATGTACAGAAATTGATAGAGGATCCAGCTGGTTCTGGTCAGAGATCGCTTCCCAGTTCTACTGGAAGGAGAAGTGAAATCTGGAGGTTTAGACCGAAAACATTGTTGTGAGGAAGGGAACTGTCAAATTCGAGGTGAGTTGTCTTACACTAATCTTGTTTGGTGGACAATGATGAATATTTTTTGTTCTTTGTTTTCTTCTTTTGGAGTTCAGTTGTTGCCGTAAATGTGATATTTGTTAGAGAATGTCAGCATCCTTGTGAAGAGTTTGAGTGTTTTGCTTACTGAAGGAGTGAAACTGTTACAAATGGATAAGAGAACCTGCCAATGTTTTTAAAATCTCATTGTTCAAATAGTTTGAGACTTTCATAGGCTATATTTTGTTGCTGATTGATGTCTTAATTTTTAATAACTTTTATTCTTGTAGTTGTTACCTTCTGATTGGGTTACTTATATTCAATTAGAGGCAAACTTTTCTTCATGCTTTCTTTTGTTTTGGATACTCATATATTGCAGTTTTTGTTCTTGTTTTGTTCATCATCTAGGTATTCCAATTTGATTTTTGGTTGCATACTTTTTCAGATCATTTGGAGGTTAAATGACAAACTTGTTAAGCTGCATATTTCCTTACATGTTTTTATGTACTTACTGTTGGTTGCTACTTGAAAAACCTAGAGGTTCCACTGTACAAAAATTTTGTACAAAGGTCTGAACCTTTTCCTAGCTACCATGTGTTCTTTTAAATTAAATTTTGGATCGCCTGCGGAACTTAACACGTTTGATCCAAAACTTAATCTATTTGTTCTTTTAGGTTTTGACTTGGATCTCCTGCGGAACTTAACACGTTCGACCCAAATCACCTTAAGTTATTAATTCCATTAAATATTAATTTCCATAATTGGTTCCCAGTACTGACGTGGCGAGGCACATGACCTTCTTGGATATGGGAGCAACCACCACCGACTAGACAAAACCTTTTATAGAAATCTAATATTTAATTTCCTAAAATAACTTTAGGTTAACCAAAAAGAACAATCAAATCACAAGGGAAAATAAAACAAAAGAACACAACTTCGAAAAACATATTCGAAATACTAGAACGTAAGCCTCTTGTATTTGGTATTATTTCCATAAATAACTAGCATGATGCGGAAAGGAAAAATTACTAGTTATACCTTCTAGAAAGACCTCTTGATCTTCTACCGTATTCCTCTTCTAACCTCGGACGTTGTGTGGGCAACGATCTTCCGAGATGAGAAACCACCAACCACCTTCTTCTCCTCCTAGCTAGGTTCGGCCACAACAAGGAAGCTTCACCAAGGAAGAAGATCAAAACACCAACCAAGCTCCAAGAGATGCTAGCTTTCTCTCATTCTTCTTCTTCTTCTCCAAGTAGTATCCGGCCACCACAAGAGCTCCAAGGGGAGAGAGAGGTTCGGCCACCACAAGAGGAAGAGAGGGAAAGGATGATGATGGCCGACCACACCAAGGAACAAAAGAGGGAGAGAAATAATAGAGGTTTCCTCTCATGAAGGCACCCTCAACCCTTCTTTTATATTCCTTGTCCTAAGCAAATTAGGAAATTTAATTACAATAAAATTTCCTTAATTTCCTTGACATGATTTAATTGAGTAAAATAAAATAAAATTTCCCCAATTAAATTCTAATGGCCGGCCACATCATGAAATCAAATTAGACAAGTTTCAATCAACAATTAAAACTTCCTAATTTGTTTCCGGAAATTTTTAAAATTAAAATTTCTCTTCAAAATCTCTTCATGGTTGATAAAAAGAAATTTCCACAATTTTAATTTTACAACATGTGAATAATTTTTAAAGAGAAAATAAAATATCTCACTAATCTACAAATAAGGAAAGAGATCTAATCTCTTTCTTTAATCTTTTGTAGATCTTTTACAAGAGAGATAATTTAATTTTAATTCTCTTTAATAAATTATATCTTCCACATAATAAAAATTAAAATTAAAATTCTTTTTTAATTTAATTTGGCCGGCCCCTCTAGCTTGGGTTCAAGCTAGGGCCGGCCACCCCAATTTATACCTAGGCCGGCCCTAGCTTGGTTCCCAAGCTAGCTTGGCCGGCCCCCTTTAGGTGGGTATAGAAGGTGGATATAGTACTCTATAAATAAGAGGCTACGATAGGGACCGAGAGGAGGAATTGGTTTTGGTCTCCCGATAAAATTAAGCATCCCGTGTTCGCCCCGAACACACAACTTAATTTTATCAATAATAATTCATTCCACTAGAGAACTATTATTGAACTACCGCACCCATCCCAAATTATTATGAGTGTGTTAGTCTCCCTGTGTTTAAGATATCGAATGTCCACTAATTAAGTGAGTTACTGACAACTCATTTAATTAATATCTTAGTCCAAGAGTAGTACCACTCAACCTTATCATCATGTCGGACTAAGTCCACCTGCAGGGTTTAACATGACAATCCTTATGAGCTCCTCTTGAGGACATTATCAACCTAGTATCTCTAGGACACAGTTTCCTTCTATAATCAACAACACACACTATAAGTGATGTCATTTCCCAACTTATCGGGCTTATTGATTCATCGAACTAAATCTCACCCATTGATAAATTAAAGAAATAAATATCAAATATATGTGCTTGTTATTATATTAGGATTAAGAGCACACACTTCCATAATAACCGAGGTCTTTGTTTCTTTATAAAGTAAGTATAAAAGAAACGACCTCAAATGGTCCTACTCAATACACTCTAAGTGTACTAGTGTAATTATACAGTCAAGATAAACTGATACCTAATTACACTACGACCTTCTAATGGTTTGTTCCTTTCCATTTTGGTCGTGAGCTACTGTTTATAATTTATAAGGTACTGATAACATCATCTTCTGCATGTGGCACCACATACTATGTTATCTACAGTATAAATTAATTGAACAACTACATTTATCACAAATGTAGACATTTGATCAATGTGATTCTTATTTCTAGATAAATGTTTTATACCAAAAGCTAGGCTTTTAGTATACATTCTAACAATCTCCCACTTATACTAAAAGACTAAGCTACCATATCTGCTGCCATACATCTGATTCTCATGCCTTTCAAAAAGCTCTTGCCTTAAGGACCTTAGGTTATCATCTGATGCAATCTAGGCGGCAACAACTTCTCCTCGTTATACAATTTCTCGTATTGGGTAGTACTTGCGCTCTATTGTGTTTACTTGCCTTATAGACTTATGGTTTCTTCGAGTTTGCTACTGCACCATTATTATTACAATAAATTGTAATAATCTTTGGACAAACTAGAAATCATATCTAAGTCTATCTTGAGGTTATTAAGTCATTCAGCTTTTATGGCTACCTCAGAGGCTTGCCATATACTCAGCTTCTATGGTGGAGTCCAGAAAAACACCTATGCTTATCACTCTTCCATAGTTATGACTTTTCCTCCTAAAGTAAACACAAAACCCCGAGGTTGACTTATTATTGTTCCTATCCGATTGGAAGTCAAAATCCATGCAACCCACAAGAACCAAATTAACTGCCTTGTGAGCTAGCATATAATTTCTAGTGCCTTTAAGGTACTTCAATATATGCTTTACTGCAGTCCACTGTCCTTGTCCAGGGTTACTTTGATATCTGCTAACTATGCCCTTGGCAAAACAGATTTCTGATCTCGTGCATAGCATACATTAGGCTTCCGATAGCCGAAGCATAAAGAACTGCCTTTGTTTCCTTTATCTCCTTTGATGTCTACAGAGACATATCTTTAGATAAAGTTACTCCATCCTGAAAAGGTAAGAAACCTTTCTTGGAGTTTTGCATGCTTAAAATGAGCAAGGATTTTTCCGATGTATGAAGCTTGGGATAAGTAAAATATTCTTTTCTTGCGATCCCTTATTACTTTGATCTGAAGAATATATACATTCTCCCAAGTCCTTTATATCGAATTATTTGGACAACCATACCCCTACTTCTGACAACATTTTGATATTGTTTCCAACTACCAAAAATGCTATCTACGTATAGTACAAGAAATACCACCACGTTTCCATCACACCTTTTGTATACACAAGACTTATCCGTTTACTCAATAAATCTATAGGTCTGGATTACTTTGATAAACTGGATATTCCAAGACCTTGAAGCTTTGCCTCAGTCCATAGACTGACTGAGCTTGCACACAAGATGCTCTTAGCCCTTTGCAATGAACCCTTCTGGTTGCTTTATATGGATGCTTTCATCAAGACTTCCATTAAGGAATGCTATCTTGACATCCACTTGCCAAATAGATAAAAGAATCCGGATAGACTTAAGCATGGCTACCAGTGAAAAAGTTTCCTTTTTCATCAAGCCTTGCTTTGAAAGTTACTACCTTCCTTTCTATCCCTCTTTTCCTATTATAGACCTTTTAACACCCAAAGGCTTTTACACCATTTGGTGGTTCTACAAGCTTCCAGATTTTATTAGAATACATATATTCTAATTCTGTTATTCATTACTCTTTGCCAAGATGTTGCATCTTTATCTTGGAGTGTTTCGTTATATGTCCGGAGATCAGGTTCATGTCCTCTAGGGATCGAGTCCAAAAACTCTCCCAAAACATGAATCTTTTTAGGTTGCCTAACAACCCTCCCACTACGACAAGACACTTTCTGCAATTGTGTATCATTTGTGATATGTGTTGCAGTTTCCTTGTGGTATCTCATCTTGTACAGTTGGTACTAGATTAAACATGTCTTTTATTATTTCCTTAAGAACAAATTTTCTTATGGGCACATGGTTTATTACATAGTCCTTTTCTAAAAATCGGTCATTGATGCTAACAATGACCTTCTGATTTTTAAGACTATAAACCTACTTTCATTTTACTAGGATAACCCACAAACAAGTGAATTCCTGTCCAACTTATCATTGTCTCTCTTCTGCATATGTGCTGGACTACCCGAATCCGAATATGCTTCGAAATAGGCTTACGCCTATTCAGCAATTCTATATGAGTAGAGAGTTCTGACTTTAGAAGGTACTATATTTACTCCCGTTTCCAGAGTATATCCTTAAAATGATTTTGATAATATTCTTAATAACTCATCAATCTACTTATTTCCATAAGAGTCCTATACCTTCCTTTTCCTACACCATTCTGTTGGGGTGTACCAGGTGCAGTTAGTTTGGATTGAATCCCTACTTCTGATAAATGACTCCTAAATTCTCCCAAGAGGTACTTGCCACTACGATCTTACCGTAGTGTCTTGATACTTTTACTTTGTCGTTTCTCCACATCAGCCTCGTACTCTTTGAACTAATCAAAGCACTTAGACTTGCGGCATATCAAGTAAATATATCCGTATCTCAAATAGTTGTCTATAAAATAGATGAAATATTTGAAACAACCTCTTGCCTGGATGCTCATAGGATCACACAAATCAGAATGAACCAATTCCAATATATCTTTGAAAGTAATTCCACATCCTTGAAAGTAATTCTACTTGGGGATGTTCAGGAGGGCCTACAGATTTTTGTGCTCTGAATTTTGTTAATGTTACATAATGTGGCATTATCTTTAATGTGCAAATGGCTTTCAGGCTGAATGGGATTATCGATTGTGGTGAGAGGCACAAACACATCCAAGAGAGAGCCCTACTTCTTGTGGAGCAAATCAAAGACAATCAGAGCCCACTTATTACATACCTTCTGGAAGGTCCAACTAGCAGGTAAATTTACAACCAGCTTTCTAATTGATTAATCTGACTTTTCTGCCGATTCAATCTGCTATTTATTCTTTTATGTCAGTGGCAAAACTTCAATGGCAGCTACAATTGGTATAGAGAGTGATTTCCCATATGTCAAGATGGTAAGTTGTGATATTATTGATGAAAGAAAAATAATTATGTCAGTACCATCATGTTAAATGATTAAATCCTCTTATTATTAGATATCTGCAGAAAGCATGATTGGCCTCAGTGAAGCAACTAAATGTGCACAAATTGTCAAGGTGAGTTGAATGCTAGAACAATTTTAGTAAAAGTTCTCAATTTATTAAATTGTAAATGAAAAAACATTTTAAGTATTTATCCTACTAATTTTGTCCATGCATTAGTAATATCCTACTAATTTTGTCCATGCATTGTTTCTATCTGGGTTGCATGATGAGTTACTTCCCCCTTTGCAAATGCAGATGCTGCACTCTAAAGCTATTATTGAAAATAAAATCCAAGAACCAACTTGGAATATTGCCCTGTAATAAATTCCATGAGATATCCAAGAATTGCAGTTGAGATAATTGCCCAAGATTGAAAGGGATTGACCCACTTAACTTATTGCCATGAATGTTAAAGTTCCATAACTGAGATCCTTGTGGACATTTAGACAAACCATCAAGTAGATTTGTTAGTTCTCCACCAATATTATTCAAAGACAAATTAAGAGTTTCCAAGTTGCATAGATCACGCAAACTCAATGGTATTTTCCCCATCAAGTTATTCATTGATGCATCAAAATACCTTAAGTTGTGAAGATTACCCATGTTTTCTGGTATTTGAACAGAAATATTATTATCAGATAGTAATAACTCCTCCAAATAGATGAGATTGCAGAAAGCATCCGGTATGCATCCAGAAAATTCATTAGATGACAAATCCATAAGTAACAAGCTAGAGTGGTTGCCCAGAAAATCTGGTATACGTCCAAAATATCCATTAGATGAGAAATCCAAATATAATAAGCTAGTGAGGTTGCCCATACTCAGAGGTATCTCTCCATTGATATGATTCCGAGACAAATCTAAATGCATCAAGTGGATAAAATTGCTAATGCTATTATTCCAAGGTTCTTAGCTGAACCTTTTAGCTTTAATTTTTTCCCTTTCCTTGTTCGCTTTATTATTATATACTATAGTTATTACAGGTGATCAAAAGCAGATATGTGAGACTGGCCTTGGTTTAGTTTCACAATGTTGTTTGACAAAGCATGTTTTCAGGATAAGTAAACAGTACCTTGCCAATGTTGGCCTTTAGATCAATGGAAAGGTGAGTACGTGGAAGGTGGATCTATTTTTCTTGTTATGCTTTATGTTACTAAGGCTTGATTCAGAGGTTGGAGGAAGGGGTACAGTTCTTGCCGATGCATTGTCAAGGTGCATTCCTCTTGTTAGCGACTAACCAACTATAATATTTGGTGTTGACGTAACACATCCTCATCCTGGGGAAGATTCTATCCCTTCTATCGCAGTTGTAAGTAATTTTGTCAATCTTCATTTCTTGCTCTATGTATAGTTGCCTTGATGTATCCTTACTATCTTGATTATATTTGGTTTGTCAGGTTATTGCGTCTCAAGACTAGCTCGAGGTGACAAAATATGCTGGATTAGTCTGTGCTCAGGCCCATCAAGAAATCCTACAAGTTAAAAATTGTGATGGGACTTGGGTTGACAATAATTAAGTGCAATTCTACATGGCATGAACCACCATCACACAACCAAGTGCCTGTTTGGTGCTAAGGGTGGGCGGTTCCTGGGCTATATAGTAACCGAACGGGGAATCGAAGCGAACCCCAGTAAAGTAAAAGCTCTCCAAGACATGGCGCCGCCTCGCAACCTGAAGGAAGTACAAAGGCTGACCGGAAGGATCACAGCTCTATCAAGGTTCATATCTAAATCAGCTAATCGGAGCCTGACATTTTTCAAAATTCTGAGGCGAGCGACCAAGTTCCAGTGGGATGGCGAGTGTGACAAGGCGTTCGAGGAACTCAAGCAATATCTTAGCTCCTTGCCCATCTTAGCCAAGCCAGCTGTGGGGGGGGGGGCACTTTTAATTTATTTATCATCAACCGAGCATGCCATCGGTTCAACATTAATCACTGAGAAAGGGGGGAAGCAACAACCGGTGTATTTTTTAAGACACATATTGAAAGACGCTGAGTCTCGCTATACAGGTCTTGAGAAGCTTGCTTACGCTCTGATCCTCACCGCTCAGAGTCTTCGACCCTATTTCCTGGCCACTCTATAATTGTGATGACCAATAGTGCCTTGGGTCGGGTCCTGCTCAACCCTGAAGCGTCTGGCCGGTTAATCAAATGGACCACTGAGCTCAGTGAGTTCGATATCCAATACCGACCTCGGTCGGATATAAGAGCTCAGGTGTTGGCGGATTTCATCACAGAAGTACCAGACCCTGAGCCAAAGTCCTCATGGAGGGTATACGTGGATGGTTTGTCCGCCCGATCGGGTAGTGGAATAGGCATCCTGCTTATATCCACAAAAGAAGACCGAATGCATCTATCCATTCGATTGGACTACCGAGCCACCAACAACGAGGCTGAGTACGAAGCGCTCATAGCTGGTCTCCAAGACGCTCAGCACGTCGGGGCCACGAAGGTACTCTTACATTCGGATTCACAGTTGGCGGCTCAGCAACTGAACGGAACGTTTGAGATCAATAGCGCTCGGCTCAGGCTATATGCGGACGCCTTCGAAAAGCTTAAGGCAAATTTCCAAGAGGTCGTTATTCACAAAATTCCCCGATCAGAGAACCAAGCGGCGGATGAACTGGCAAAGCTGGCTAGCGCAATGACGCCGAACATCGCCACTTCCCCCATTGAGCGGGTCTACCTAGTGGCGCACGTTGACCAGTCAAGGGGGATACCATTTCTGGAAGACTGGAGGACACCCATCATTAGGTTCCTCTAGTCAGGAGGCTTACCAGGAGGTCACAAAGCCGATCGAATCTTAAGAAGGAGAGCCGCTCGGTTCACCCTGGTGGGTGAACAATTGTATAAAAAAGCTTTCTCACGCCCTCTGCTCAAATGTGTGGGCACCGAGGACGCTGAATACATCCTTCAAGAAGTACATCAAGGCTCTTGCGGAGGGCACCCGGGTGGGTGATCACTAGTAAAGAAAGTTATCCTAGTAGGATATTTTTGGCCAACACTCCAGAAAGATGCGAGCAAATTGGTAGCCACTTGCTTATCTTGCCAAAAGTACAGCAATCTGACTCACCGACCGACCTCCGAAATGAAAGTGTCCTCTGTTGCGTGCCCATTTGACCAATGGGGAATGGACATAGTCGGCCCTTTTCCTATGGTGACCGGTCAGAGAAGGTTCCTACTTGTGGCTGTTGATTATTTTTCAACATGGGTGGAAGTCGAACCGCTGGCGAGAATAACGAAAATCATGGTCAAGAAGTTTTTATGGCAGAATATTATATGCCGGTTCGGCATACCACGCCGACTTGTCTCGAATAATGGGAGACAGTTCATGGGCCAAGAGTTGGGGGAATGGTGCGCGGGTTATGGAATACAACAAGCTTTTACCTCCGTGGCCTACCCTCAAAGTAATGGACAGGCTGAAGTTACTAACCGAGAAATCCTCAAGGTGTTGCGCGCTCGGCTCGATCACATGGGGGTAGCTGGGTGGACGAGCTACCCAGTGTGTTATGGGCGCTACGGACGACTCCCAAGGAAGGGACTGGCTTCACGCCATTCCATTTAGTATACGGAGGAGAGGCGGTCGTCCCAGTCGAGGTCGACATTTAGTCCGATCGGGTGCTTCACTACGACGAAGAAAATGGGGAAAGGCGACGATTGGAGCTCGACATGGTCGATGAGACGCGCGACAAAGCGGCCGCCCGACTGACAGCATATAGATAAAGGATGCGGCAAAACTACAATCGCCGAGTGATCCCCAGATCTTTCCAGGTGGGCCACCTAGTCTGGAAAAGGGTCAAGCCGGTCGGAGATGTCAAAAAGTTGGAAGCTCCATGGACGGGCCCATTCAAAGTAGCAGAAAGGTTGTGATCGAGTGCATACTACTAGGAGGACGCGGAGGGAAGGAAATTGGAGAGACCGTGGAGCGCAAATCACCTCCAACCTTACAGAGCAGGATGAGAGGTGAGCGAGTGAATTCATGTACACTTGCTTAAATGTATGTTTCCTTGGACACAGGAAGAAAACAATGGGATCTCTCCTAACCCCTTCTTATCAAACGTGTCATCGACGGTCGAGCGGCGACCTTAAACCCTCGCGTCATCGACGGTCGAGTGGAGACCTTAAACCCTCACGTCACCGACGGTCGAGCGGTGACCTTAAACTCTCGCATCATCGACGGTCGAGCGGCGACCTTAAACCCTCGCATCATCGACGGTTGAGCGGCAACCTTAAACCCTCGTGTCATCGACGGTCGAGCGGCGACCTTAAACCCTCGCGTCATCGACGGTCGAGCGGCAACCTTAAACCCTCGCGTCATCGACGGTCGAGAGGCGACCTTTAACCCTCGCATCATCGACAGTCGAGCGGCGACCTTAAACCCTCGCATCACCGACGGTCGAGCGGCGACCTTATGTTGGTTAGTCCTAAGAAAATCGTACCGGTTCCACTGTACAAAAATTTTTTGTACAAGTGTCGAACCTTTCCTTAAATAACCTATTGTGTTCTTTAGAAGTTAAATTAGGAATCGCAGACGGAACTTAACATCATTGATTCCAAATTTAACTTATCTGTTCTTAATGGTTTAGATTTGAATCGCAAGCGAAACTTAACACTATTGATTCAAATCTACCTAAGTTATTAATTCCATAAATATTAATTTCCAAAATTGGCTTCCAGGACTGCATGGCGAGACACATGGCCTTCTTGGATATGGGAGCAACCACCATCGCCTAGGCAAAGCCTTTTAAGGAAAGCTAATATTTATTTCCTTAAATAACTCTAGGTTAACCAAAAAGAACAATCGAAACACAAATTCGAAAAAGAAGAAAACACAAACTCGAAAAACTATTTCAAAAACTCTAGAATCATATACCTCTTGTGTTTGGTATTTCCAAAAACAACAATACAAAGAAAAATTAGTATGATGCAGAAAATAATTACTAGTGATACCTTTCTTTGTAAGCAAAAATAACCTCTTGATCTTCTACCGTACTCCTCTTCTAACCTCGGACGTTGTGTGAGCAACGATCTTCCGAGACGAGAACCACCAAGCACCTTCTTCTTCCTTCTAGGTTTCGGCCACCACAATTCTCCAAGAGAAGTAGAGGTCCGGCCACCACCACCAAGCTCCAAGGGATGCAAGAAACAAAAAGTCCTTTCTCTCCTTCTTCACCTAGCTAGAACCGGCCACCATCAAGAGCTCCAAGAGGAGTTGCCACCGGCCACAAGAAGAAGAGAAGAGGGAGAAGCTAGGGCCGACCACCAAGGAGGAAAAGAGAGGAGAAGAATAATAAAGTCGTTCACCCATGAAGGCACCTCTATAATCCTTGGTCTTGGCAAATAAGGAAATTTAAATAAAAAATTTCCTTAATTCTTTTGCCATGAAAAGGAAAATTTATTTAATTAAAAATAATTTTCTCTTCTCAATATACATGGCCGACCACTTATTTCCCCAAAACAAGGAGAGTTTTAATTAAAACAAAAATTAAAACTTCCTAATTTGTCTCCGGAAATTTATAAAAAATTTCTCCAATAATTTTTCCCTTCATGGTGGTTTGTAAAAAGGAAATTTTATAAATTAAAATCTTTCTTTTAAACATGTAGATAAAAAGAAAGTTATCTATAAAAATTAAAATCTCTTTTAATCTACAAATAAGGAAAGATATCAAATCTTTTCTTAATCTTTTGTAGAAACTTATAAAGAGAATATTTAATTTTTTAAACTCTCTTTTAAATCATGAACATGGTTAAAAAGGAAAGTTTTCTCAAAATTAAAATCTACCTTTCAATCTACAAATAAGGAAATATTTCAAATCTTTTCTTAATCTTTTGTAGAAAGATATAAAAGGAAAGATTTAAATTTTAAACTCTCTTTTAAAACCATGATATCCACATAAGAAATAATTTTAACAAAAATCCCTTTTTAATATGATGTGGCCGGCCACTTAAGCTTGGGCTCCAAGCTATTGGCCGGCCACCTTAAGGCTCAACCTTTAGGCTTGGCTGACCCTAAGCTTGAGCTTCAAGCTTGGCTTGGCCGACCCCTATTGGTTGGGTAAGAAGGTGGGTATGTGGTGGGTATAAATCTCTATATACAAGAGGCTACGATAGGGACCGAGAGGAGGAATTGGTTTTGGTCTCCCGATGAAATTAAGCATCCCGTGTTCACCCCGAACACATAACTTAATTTCATCAATAATAATTCATTCCACTAAAGAACTATTATTGAATTACCGCACCAATCTCAAATTACATTTTGGGCTCCTTTTTATTATGAGTGTGTCAGTCTCCCTGTGTTTAAGATAATGAATGTCCACTAATTAAATGAGTTACTGACAACTCATTTAATTATTATCTTAGTTCAAGAGTAGTACCACTCAACATTATCGTCATGTCAGACTAAGTCCACCTGCAGGGTTTAACATGGCAATCCTTATTAGCTCCTCTTGGGGTCATTCTCAACCTAGATTACTAGGACACAGATTCCTTCTATAATCAACAACACACACTATAAGTGATATCATTTCCCAACTTATCGGGCTTATTAATTTATCGAACTAAATCTCACCCATTGATAAATTAAAAAATAAATATCAAATATATATGCTTGTTATTATATTAGGATTAAAAGCACACACTTCCATAATAACTAAGGTCTAGTTTTTTTATCAAGTCAGTATAAAAAGAACTTACCTAAAATGGTCCTACTCAATATACTTAGAGTGTACTAGTGTAATTTATTAGTCAAGATAAATTAATACCTAATTACACTATGACTATTCCAATGGTTTGTTCCTTTCCATCTTAGTCGTGAGCAACTGTTTATAATTTATAAAGAATTGATAACATGATCTTCTGTGTGTGACACCACACACCATGTTATCTACAATATAAATTAATTGAACAACTACATTTATCATAAATGTCGATATTTGACCAATGTGATTCTTATTTCTAGATAAATGTTTATACCAAAAGCTAGGATTTTAGTATACACTCTAACACCTTAAACCCTCGCGTCATCGACGGTCGAGCGGCGACCTTAAACCCTACCAGCGGTCGAGCGGCGACCTTAAACCCTCGCGTCATCGACGGTCGAGCGGCGACCTTAAACCCTCATGTCATCGACGGTCGAGCGGCGACCTTAAACCCTCGCGTCACCGACAGTCGAGCGGAGACCTTAAACCCTCGCATCATCGACGGTCGAGCGGCGACCTTAAACCATCGTGTCATCTACGGTCGAGCGGCGACCTTAAACCCTCGCATCATCTACGATCGAGCTGCGACCTTAAACCCTCGTATGATCGAGCGACAAGTAAGAACAAGATGATTGCCTAATCATATTCAAAGATGATAAAAATAACGACGAAAATTGTCAAAAATAAGACAGAAGCCAGTTACGTCTTAAAAGTTCATGCCAACCGGGTACACCCGATGGCCAATTAGTACAACTGAAAAAAGAACTTAGCAAACCAAGCGAACAGAAACGCTTTAGAGGGTTCATTCCAAATAAGCCAAGGCATCGTCAGGGATAGAGTCATTGAGCTGGTCGCGATCAATCGTGGAGTCGGGCAGATCGGCAAGCAGATGTCCCTTTTTCTTGAGTTGATCAAAAATGTTGTCCACGGCACAGCCGAAGAGTCGGAGAACTCGGGCAACCAAGCATCTTCTAACTAAAATAAGAGAAAAGAACCTTCGGAAATGGACCAAGCATATCTTTGGCATCTAAGGCTTGGTCATATTAACTTAAGTAGGATTCAAAGGCTTATAACCGATGGAGTTTTGGGTTCATTAGAGTTGGAAAATTTTCCAACCTGTGAATCTTGCTTGGAAGGTAAAATGACCAAGTGGTCTTTTAAGGCCAAGGGGTATAGAGCTGAAGAAGTGTTAGGATTGGTTCATTCTGATTTGTGTGGTCCTATGTCTATCCAGGTGAGAGGTGGTTTTGAATATTTTGTCTCTTTTATAGATGATTATTCAAGATACGGATACATTTACCTAATGTGCCGCAAGTCCGAGTGCTTTGATAAGTTCAAAGAGTACAAGGTTGATGTGGAGAAACGACTAGGTAAAAGTATCAAGACACTACGATCTGATCGTGGTGGCGAATACCTCTTAGGAGAGTTTAGGAATTACTTATCAGAGGCCGGGATTCAATCCCAATTATCCGCACCTGGTACACCCCAACAGAATGGTGTGGCAGAACGAATGAATAGGACTCTTTTGGAGATGGTTAGATCGATGATGAGTTATTCAGAATTACCAAATTCGTTTTGGGGAAACGCTCTGGAAACGGCAGCGCACATTCTGAACTTAGTACCTTCTAAATCAGTATCTTCTACTCCCACAGAATTGTGGAATGGGTGAAAACCCAATCTAAGACATATTCAGATTTGGGGTAGTCCAGAACATGTGCTGAAACCAGATGCTGATAAGTTAGAATCTCGTACAGAAGTTCGCGTGTTTGTGGGTTATCCCAGAGGAACGAAAGGTGGTTTATTTTATAGTCCTAAAGACCAGAAGGTCATTGTTAGCACTAATGCCTAGTTTTTAGAAGAAGACTATATAATGGATCACAAGCCCAGTAGCAAAGTTGTTTTAGAAGAACTTAGAGAGGACACGTCTACTTCAGTACCAACAATACAAGATGAAGTACCACAAGAGACTGCAACACGTGTCACACATGATACACAACCACAGACGGTGCCTCGTCGTAGTGGGAGAGTTGTGAGGGAACCTGAGAGATTCATGTTTTTGGGAGAGTCTTCGTACTTGATCCCGGGTAAACATGAACCTGATCTCCGAACATATGACGAAGCACTCAAAGATATAGATGTAGTATCTTGGCAAAAGGCAATGAATTCTGAAATAGAGTCTATGTACTCTAATAAGGTCTGGCAGCTTGTAGAACCACCTTATGGTGTAAAAATCGTTGGATGCAAGTGTCTCTACAAAAGGAAAAGAGGGACAGACGGGAAGGTAGAAACCTTCAAAGCTAGGCTTGTTGCGAAAGGGTACACTCAGAAAGAGGGAATCGATTATGAGGAAACCTTTTCACCGGTAGCCATGCTTAAGTCTATCCGGATACTCTTATCCATTGCTTCTCATATGGATTATGAGATTTGGCAAATGGATGTCAAGACAGCTTTCCTTAATGGAAGTCTTGAAGAGAACATCCATATGAAGCAACCAGAAGGGTTCATTGAAAAAGGCAAAGAGCATCTAGTGTGCAAGCTCAATCGGTCCATTTATGGACTGAAGCAAGCTTCAAGGTCTTGGAACATCCGGTTTAATGAAGTAATCCAGTCATATGGATTTATTCAGTGTCCGGATGAGTCTTGTGTATACAAGAAGTGTAACGGAAATGTGGTGGTATTTCTTGTACTATACGTAGATGATATTTTCTTAATTAGCAACAAAGTCAAGGTATTATCAGACGTGAGGGTATGGTTGTCCAAACAATTTGATATGAAGGACTTAGGAGATTGTGCACATATTCTTGGGATCAAAGTTATAAGGGATCGCAAGAAAAGAATGTTGTGTCTGTCCCAAGCTTCATATATAGATACAATACTTGCTCGTTTTAGCATGCAAAATTCCAAGAAAGGTTTCTTACCTTTTAGGCATGGAGTAGCTCTATCTAAAGAGATGTCTCCGAAGACATCAAAGGAGATAGAGGACATGAAAGCAGTTCCTTATGCTTCGGCTGTAGGAAGCCTTATGTGTGCAATACTATGTACGAGACCTGATATCTGTTTTGCCATGGGCATGGTCAGCAGATATCAGAGTAACCCTGGACAAGGACTTTGGACTGCGGTAAAGCATATATTAAAGTACCTGAGAAGGACTAGAGATTATATGCTAGTTTACCAAGCAAACAATTTGCTCCCTGTGGGTTACACGGATTCAGATTTCCAATCAGATAGGGACAACAGTAAGTCTACATCAGGCTATGTGTTTACTTTAGGAGGTGGAGCCATTGCATGGAGGAGTGTTAAGCAGAAATACGTTTCGGACTCAACCATGGAAGCTGAGTATGTAGCAGCCTCTGAGGCAGCTAAAGAAGCAATATGGCTCAGGAACTTTCTAATGGACTTAGATGTGATTCCTGGTTTGCCTAAAATCATCACAATTTATTGTGATAATAGCGGTGCAGTTGCAAACTCGAAGGAACCATGAGCCCATAAGGCAAGTAAACATATAGAGCGCAAGTACCACCTGATACGAGATATCGTGAAGCGAGGAGAAGTTGTCATCGCCAAGATTGCATCAGCAGATAACCTAGCAGATCCTTTCACTAAGGCCCTTCCAGCAAAAGCTTTCGATCGACATGTGGAGGGAATGTGAATCAGATGTATGGCAGCAGATATGGCAGCTTAGTTATTAGTATAAGTGGGAGATTGTTAGAGTGTATACTGAAAGCCTAAGCTTTTGTAAATATTTATTTTGAATATAGAATCACATTTGGTCAAATTATCTACATTTGTTTGTAGTTGTTCAATTAATTTATATTGTAGATAACATAGTATGTGGTATCACATACAGAAGATAATGTTATCAGTACCTTATAAATTATAAACAGTAGCTCACGACCAAAATGGAAAGGAACAAACCATTGGAAGGTTGTAGTGTAATTAGGTATTAGTTTATCTTAACTATATAATTACACTAGTACACTTAGAGTGTATTGAGTAGGACCATCAGAGGTCGTTCCTTTTATACTGACTTTATAAAGGAACAAAGACCTCAGTTATTATGAAAGTGTGTGCTCTTAATCCTAATATAATAACAAGCACATATATTTGATATTTATTTCTTTAATTTATCAATGGGTGAGATTTAGTTTGATAAATCAATAAGCCCGATAAGTTGGGAAATGATATTACTTATAGTGTGTGTTGTTAATTATAGAAGGAAACTGTGTCCTAGTGATCTAGGTTGATAATGTCCCCAAGAAGAGCTCATAAGGATTGTCATGTTAAACCCTGCAGGTGGACTTAGTCCGACATGATGATAAGGTTGAGTGGTACTATTCTTGAACTAAGATATTAATTAAATGAGTTGTCAGTAACTCACTTAATTAGTGGACATTCGACATCTTAAACACAGAGAGACTAACACATAATAAGAAGAAGCCCAAAAATGTAATTTGGGATTGGTGCGGTAGTTCAATAATAGTTCTCTAGTGGAATGAATTATTATTGATAAAATTAATTTGTGTGTTCGGGGCGAACACAGGATGCTTAATTTTATCGAGAGACCAAAACCAATTCCTCCTCTCGGTCCCTATCGTAGCCTCTTATTTAAAAAGTACTATACACACCTTCATACCCATGTTGTAGGGGCCGGCCAAGCTAGCTTGTGGATCAAGCTAGGGCCGGCCAAGCCTAGGTCCATGGGTGGCCGACCCTAGCTTGAACCCAAGCTTAGGTGGCCGGCCCTATTAAATTAAAAAAGAATTTTAATTTTAAAATTTTCTTATGTGAAAGATATAATTTATTGGAGAGATTAAAAATTAAAATATCTCTTTTATAAGGTTCTACAAAAGATTAAAGAGAAGGATTAAATCTCTTTCCTTATTTGTAGATTGGAAAGATATTTTTCTTCTTTGTAAATTATTCATATGTTAAAAAATTAAAATTACAGAGATTTCTTTTTATAAACCATGAAGGGATTTTAAAGGGAAATTTTATTTTTTAAAATTTCCAAAGACAAATAAGGAATTTTAATTGTTGATTGAAAATTGCCTTGTTTGCTCTTCATGAGGTGGTCGACCATGATATGATCAATTAGGAAATTTTATTTAATTTTTTCTTAATTAATTCATGTCAAGGAAAGTTAAGGAAATTTTATTATAATTAAATTTCTTTATTTGCCAAAGCCAAGGATTATAAAAGAGGGGGTTTTGGGTGCCTTCAAGGTGAACAACCTCTATTATTTTCTCCCTCTTTTCTTCCTTGGTGTGGCCGGCTCTTCCCTTTCTCTTCTCTCCATCCTTGTGGTCGAAACTCTCTTCTCTCTTGGAGATCAAGGTGTGGCCGGATTCTAGCTTGGAGAAGAAGGAGAGAAAGTTTACATCCCTTGGAGCATTGGTGGTGGTTTCTCTTCATCCTTGGAGGTGCTCTTGTTGTGGCCGAACCTTGCAAGGAGGAGAAGAAGGTGCTTTGGTGGTTTCTCATCTCGGAAGATCGTTGCCCACACAACGTCCGAGGTTAGAAGAGGAATACGGTAGAAGATCTAGAGGTTTTTGCTTGCAAAAGAAAAGGTATACTAGTATTTAATTTCCGCATCATACTAGTTTTATTTCTTTGAAAAATACTAAATACAAGAGGCATGCGATTCTAGTATTTCGAATTTGTTTTCGATGTTGTGTTCTTTTGTTTTCCTTTTCCTTGTGATTTGATTGTTCTTTTTGGTTGACCTAAAGTTATTTAAGGAAATTAAATATTAGCTTTCCTTAAAAGGCTTTGTCTAGGCGGTGGTGGTTGTTCCCATATCCAAGAAGGTCATGTGCCTCGCCATGCAGTCCTGGAAGCCAATTTTGGAAATTAATATTTAATGGAATTAATAACCTAGGTGATTTGGATCGAACGTGTTAAGTTTCGTAGGAGATCCAAGTCTAAACCTAAAAGAACAAATAAATTAAACTTTGGATCAAACGTGTTAAGTTCCGTAGACGATCCAAGTTTAATTTAAAAGAACACATGGTAGCTAGGAAAAGGTTCAGACCTTTGTACAAAATTTTTGTACAGTGGAACCATTAGGTTTTCCAAGTAGCAACCAACAATTGGTATTAGAGCTAGGGTTTTTCCTCTGTGTATTTGGTATTAGTTTAATTATGCACATGTCATACATAATTTAGGCAAGTTAATAGTAGGATGTGCTAATTTTGTGGATGCAGGATCCAACTATTATGACTTATAGTTATTATGTGTGTGATTGGACCCTTGGACATGTCAAGGGCATTTTATTGTGTGTGCATGATTGTATTATAAAATATAGCAGGAGCTGTATTTAGTTTTATTAGGATTTTATTTTTTGATTTAGTTACATGTACATTCCTTCGAGGAATATAGGATCAAAAAATGTAAAATTCTATTTATGTCGCGGAAAGAATCTTGCAAGGCGTGGAACCTTTTGAGGACCAGAGGCACAGCGGAACAAGGAGCAAGATGGATGTGACAACTAGACCCGGTGGCTGTGGCCAAAGATGGCAGCAGCTAGGGTTGGCGATACACGGAGGACAGCAATAGATAAAAACCATAATAGTTGAAAATTAGTTTTTTCTATTTATTGTTTTTTATGTTGTGACTGTGTGTGCTTGTTAGTATGCATGTTAAGTAGGCTAGCATAGTCAAAATTCCTCACTTTAAATAACTAAGTGGGAGAGGGATTTATTTTTAAAATAAATTCCACGATCTCCATTATTGGTTTATAAGTGATGCAACAAGCTTGTGCGTTGGCTCTGAGTGCCTTCCTCCATATCGGATGAGCTTGTTTGTGGATCACTAGATTAAACTTCCATTTTTGGATGATTATAGGAAGTTAATCAAGAGAGTGTGATCTTCCGCATCGGAAGGGGCACAATCTTATTAATGGACTTAGTATCAAGTAATGGTATACACTTAGGCACGTCTAATAGTATCCTCCCCATCGGAGTCACTTCTATTATTCATGTGACCAAAGGAAATCAACTATTAATTTTATTTGTCAAAAAGTTAGGTTGACAAGATAATAAAATTAATGGGTTAAACCCTCCTTTTACAAATGTTGAATTTGTATACGTCCACACTATCGTGGCATACAAAATTCACTGTGTTTTGAGGTGTTGGTTAATTTAAAATAGTATTGTTTGAGGAATCAATATTATTCTAAATTTAGAGTTCTGACCAAAAGTTATTTGTGATCCTTAGGATGACTTTCAACCCACTGGCCATCATACTAAAAGAGAATAGACTTACTGGTCCTAACTATATAGATTGGAAAAGGAATCTGAACATTGTTCTTACTGCTGAAAGCTACAAGTTTGTACTGACTGAGCCTTGCCATGATACACCCAATGGTGAATCTACCCAAGAGGAGATTGAGTAGAAATGGGTAAAAGCAGATGAGATGGTGCGGTGTTACATTTTGTCTTCAATGTCAAATGTATTGCAACATCAGCATCAAGATTTACCAACAGCCTATGATATTATGAACAATCTCAAGGAACTCTTTGGTCACCAGGATCGAGCCTCTAGGCAAGAAGCCATGAGAAAGATAATGACGGCCACCATGCAAGAGGGTACTCCCGTGAAGGATCATATCCTAAAGATGATGGTTTATCTAAATGAAATACAAATCCTTGGAGGGGAAATTGATGGGGAAACCCAGATCGATATGATCCTCCAAACGCTACCTAGAAGTTTTGAGCAATTCCGCCTGAATTACAATATGAATAAAAGGGTATATTCATTAGCGGAACTACTAACAGAACTTCAGGCAGCAAAAGGTTTGTTTCGCCACAATTCTCAGATTCACTATGCTGAAAATGGTTCTACTTCTAAACCGAAAGGAAAGAAGAAGAAGAAACAAGTTGGCTCAGCAAAGAAAGTGAATAAATCTCAGAGTACAGGACCTAAAGCTGGAATGAAGAAGCCGAAGGGCAAGTGCTTCATCTGCAAGCAGTCAGGGCATTGGAAGGCGGACTGTCCTCGTAGGAATCAAAACAACAAAGATATATCTCATGCTTTAGTTGTTGAAGCATGTTTAGCGATGTTATCTACCAGCACCTGATGTGTAGATACAGGAGCCACTGATCATGTCTGTAATTCTTTGCAGAGGTTCCAGGAAACCCGACGACTATATGAAGGAGAGATAACCGTCTACATGGGCAATGCTACTAAGGTGGCGGCTGTTGCAGTGGGAGACGTCTACTTATCTTTTAATAGGAATAGAAATTTGGTTTTAAGAAATTGTCTTTATGTACCCAGTTTTAGAAAGAATTTAATTTCAGTTTCTAAACTGTTTTTGGATGGATATTCAGTTTCCTTTAGTAACGATGTGGTTATTAAGAGAAATAAAGTGATTATCTGTTCTGGTGCATTGGTTGGTAATTTATATACTTTAAATCCAATTTCTCCCCCAAAGCAAAATATGGAAATTAATAACACATCTTCTAACTCAAATAAGAGAAAAGAACCTTCAAAAATGAACCAAGCATATCTTTGGCATATAAGGCTTGGTCATATTAACTTAAGTAGGATTCAAAGGCTTATAGCCGATGGACTTTTGGGTTCATTAGAGTTGGAAAATTTTCCAACCTGTGAATCTTGCTTGGAAGGTAAAATGATCAAGAGGTCTTTTAAGGCCAAGGGGTATAGAGCCGAAGAAGTGTTAGGATTGGTTCATTCAGATTTGTGTGGTCCTATGTCTATCCAGGCGAGAAGTGGTTTGAATATTTTGTCTCTTTTATAGATGATTATTCAAGATACGGATACATTTACCTAATGCGCCGCAAGTCCGAGTGCTTTGATAAGTTCAAAGAGTACAAGGCTGATGTGGAGAAACGACTAGGTAAAAGTATCAAGACACTACGATCTGATCGTGGTGGCGAATACCTCTTAGGAGAGTTTAGGAATTACTTATCAGAGACCGGGATTCAATCTCAATTGTCCGCACCTGGTAACCCCAACAAAATGGTATGGCAGAACGAAGGAATAGGACTCTTATGGAGATGGTTAGATCGATGATGAGTTATTCAGAATTACCAAATTCGTTTTGGGGATACGCTCTGGAAACGACAACGCACATTCTGAACTTAGTACCTTCTAAATCAGTATCTTCTACTCCCACAGAATTGTGGAATGGGTGAAAACCCAATCTAAGACATATTCGGATTTGGAGTAGTCCAGCACATATGCTGAAACCAGATACTGATAAGTTAGAATCTCGTACAGAAGTTCGTGTGTTTGTGGGTTATCCCAGAGGAATGAAAGGTGGTTTATTTTATAGTCCTAAAGACCAGAAAGTCATTGTTAGCACCAATGCTCAGTTTTTAGAAGAAGACTATATAATGGATCACAAGCCCAGTAGCAAAGTTGTTTTACAAGAACTTAGAGAGGGCACGTCTACTTCAATACCAACAGTACAAGATGAAGTACCACAAGCGACTGCAATTGTTGGTTGCTACTCGAAAAACCTAGAGGTTCCACTGTATAAAAATTTTGTACAAAGATCTGAACCTTTTCCTAGCTACCATGGGTTCTTTTAAATTAAATTTTGGATCGCCTGCGGAACTTAACACGTTTGATCCAAAACTTAATCTATTTGTTCTTTTAGGTTTTGACTTGGATCTCCTGCGGAACTTAACACGTTTGATCCAAATCACCTAAGTTATTAATTCCATTAAATATTAATTTCCAAAATTGGTTTCCAGTACTGACGTGGCGAGGCACATGACCTTCTTGGATATGGGAGCAACCACCACCGACTAGACAAAACCTTTTAAGGAAAGCTAATATTTAATTTCCTAAAATAACTTTAGGTCAACCGAAAAGAACAATCAAATCACAAGGAAAAGAAAAAACAAAAGAACACTATATCGAAAATAAATTCGAAATACTAGAATCATATGTCTCTTGTGTTTAGTATTATTTCCAAAAATAACTAGTATGATGCGGAAAGAAAAATTACTAGTTATACCTTTTAGAAAGACCTCTTGATCTTCTATCGTATTCCTCTTCTAACCTCGGACGTTGTGTGGGCAACGATCTTCCGAGATGAGAACCACCTAGGCACCTTCTTTCTTCTTCCTTCAAGTTTCGGCCAAGCACAAGAACTTCCAAAGGATGAAGAATTTTCCACCAACCAAGCTCCAAGGGATGCATACTTTCTCTCCTTCTTCTCCTTCCTTGATCCGGCCACATCCTCCAAGCTCCAAGAGATGATAGATTTCTGCCACAACAAGAGGAGAGAAGAGAAAGGGAAGGGTCGGCCACCACACCAAGGAAAAGAGGGAGAAAAATAGAATAGAGTCCTTCGCCTTGAAGCCTCCTCTACCCCCTCTTTTATAATCCTTGGTCTTGGCAAATAAGGAAAATTTAATAAAAACTTCCTTAATTCTTTTGCCATTGAAAAGGAAAATTTATTTAATTAAAATAATTTTCTCTTTTCAAATTACAATGGCCGGCCATAACAAATAAAATCTCCAAGCAAATAAAATTTTAAACACCAATTAAAACTTCCTTATTTGCTTCCGGAAATTTATAAAAATTTCTCCAATAATTTTTATCCCTTCATGATTGGTTTATAAAAAGGAAATTTAATAGATTAAAATCTTTCTTTTAAACATGTGGATAAAAAGAAAGTTATCTCTATAAATTAAAATATCTTTTAATCTACAAATAAGGAAAGATATCAAATCTTTTCTTAATCTTTTGTAGAAACTTATAAAAGAGAATATTTAATTTTAAACTCTCTTTTAAATCATGAACATGGTTAAAAAGGAAAGTTTTCTTAAAATTTAAAATCCTCCTTTAATTAACAAATAAGGAAAGATTTCAAATTTTAAACTCTCTTTTAAACATGTAGATGATTTACAAATTAGGAAAGTTTTTACCAAAAATTAAAACCATCCTTTTAAACTACAAATAAGGAAAGAGATTAATCTCTTCTCTTAATCTTTTGTAGAAAGCTATAAAAGGAAATTTTTAATTTTTAAACTCTCTTTTAAAATCATGATATCCACATAAGAAATAATTTTAATAAAAATCCTTTTTAATATTCTAGTGGTCGGCCACCTAAGCTTGGGACCCAAGCTTTGGCCGGCCACCTACATGGCTCACCCACTTGGTCTTGGCCGGCCCTAGCTTGGGTTCCAAGCTAGCTTGGCCGGCCCCATTGGATGGGTAAGAAGGTGGGTATGCGATGGGTATAAATCTCTATATACTAGAGGCTACGATAGGGACCGAGAGGAGGAATTGGTTTTGGTCTCCCGATAAAATTAAGCATCCCGTGCTCGCCTCGAATACACAACTTAATTTTATCAATAATAATTCATTCCACTAGAGAACTATTATTGAACTACCGCACCAATCCCAAATTACATTTTTGGGCTCCTTCTTATCATGAGTGTGTTAGTCTCCCTGTGTTTAAGATAACAAATGTCCATTAATTAAGTAAGTTACTGACAACTCACTTAATTAATATCTAACTCCAAGAGTAGTACCACTCAACTTCATCGTCATGTCGGACTAAGTCCACCTGCAGGGTTTAACATGACAATCCTTATGAGCTCCTCTTGGGGGCATTCTCAACCTAGATTACTAGGACACAGTTTCCTTCTATAATCAACAACACACACTATAAGTGATATCATTTCTCAACTTATCGGGCTTATTGATTCATCGAACTAGATCTCACCCATTGATAAATAAAAGAAATAAATATCAAATATATGTGCTTGTTATTATATTAGGATTAAGAGCACACACTTCCATAATAACTGAGGTCTTTGTTCCTATATAAAGTCAGTATAAAAGAAACGACCTCTAATGGTCCTACTCAATACACTCTTAGTGTACTAGTGTAATTATATAGTTAAAATAAACTAACACCTAATTACACTACGACCTTCCAATGGTTTGTTCCTTTCCATCATGGTCGTGAGCTACTGTTTATAATTTATAAGGTACTGATAACATGATCTTCTGTGTGTAACACCACACACCATGTTATCTACAATATAAATTAATTGAACAACTACATTTATCACAAATGTAGACATTTGACCATTGTGATTCTTATTTCTAGATAAATATTTTATACCAAAAGCTAGGCTTTTAGTATACATTCTAACACGTGTCACACATGATACACAACCACAAAGGGTGCCTCGTCGTAGTGGGAGAGTTGTGAGGGAACCTAAGAGATTCATGTTTTTGGGAGAGTCTTCGGACTTGATCCCGGGTAAACATGAACCTGATCCCCGAACATATGACAAAGCACTCCAAGATATAGATGCAGTATCTTGGCAAAAGGCAATGAATTCTGAAATAGAGTCTATGTACTCTAATAAGGTCTAGGAGCTTGTAGAACCACCTGATGGTATAAAAGTCATTGGATGCAAGTGGATCTACAAAAGGAAAAGAGGGACAGACAGGAAGGTAGGAACCTTTAAAGCTAGGCTTGTTGCGAAAGGGTACACTCAGAAAGAGGGAATCGATTATGAGGAGACCTTTTCACCGGTAGCCATGCTTAAGTCTATCCGGATACTCTTATCCATTGCTTCTCATATGGATTATGAGATTTGGAAAATGGATGTCAAGACAGCTTTCCTTAATAGAAGTCTTGAAGAGAACATCCATATGAAGCAACCAGAAGGGTTCATTGAAAAAGGCAAAGAGCATCTAGTGTGCAAGCTCAATCGGTCCATTTATGGACTGAAGCAAGCTTCAAGGTCTTGGAACATCCGGTTTAATGAAGTAATCCAGTCATATGGATTTATTCAGTGTCCGGATGAGTCTTGTGTATACAAGAAGTGTAACGGAAATGTGGTGGTATTTCTTGTACTATACGTAGATGATATTTTGTTAATTGGCAATAAAGTCAAGGTATTATCAGACGTGAGGGTATGGTTATCCAAAAAATTTGATATGAAGGACTTAGGAGATTGTGCACATATTCTTGGGATCAAAGTTATAAGGGATTGCAAGAAAAGAATGTTGTGTATGTCCCAAGCTTCATATATAGATATAATCCTTGCTTGTTTTAGCATGCAGAATTCCAAGAAAGGTTTCTTACCTTTTAGGCATGGAGTAGCTCTATCTAAAGAGATGTCTCCGAAGACATCAAAGGAGATAGAGGATATGAAAGCAGTTCCTTATGCTTCGGCTGTAGGAAGTCTTATGTATGCAATGCTATGTACAAAACCTAATATCTGTTTTGCCATGGGCATAGTCAGCAGATATCAAAGTAACCCTGGACAAGGACATTGGACTGCGGTAAAGCATATATTAAAGTACCTGAGAAGGACTAGAGATTATATGCTAGTTTACCAAGCAGACGATTTGCTCCCTGTGGGTTACACGGATTCAGATTTCCAATCAGATAGGGACAACAGTAAGTCTACATCAGGCTATGTGTTTACTTTAGGAGGTGGAGCCATTGCATGGAGGAGTGTTAAGCAGAAATGCATTTCGGACTCAACCATGGAAGCTGAGTATGTAGCAGCCTCTGAGACAGCTAAAGAAGCAATATGGCTCAGGAACTTTCTAATGGACTTAGATGTGATTCCTGGTTTGCCCTAAATCATCACAATTTATTGTGATAATAGCGGTGCAGTTGCAAACTCGAAGGAACCACGAGCCCATAAGGCAAGTAAACATATAGAGCGCAAGTACCACCTGATACGAGATATCGTGAAGCGAGGAGAAGTTGTCATCGCCAAGATTGCATCAGCAGATAACCTAGCAGATCCTTTCACTAAGGCCCTTCCAGTAAAAGCTTTCGATCGGCATGTGAAGGGAATGAGAATCAGATGTATGGCAGCAGATATGGCAGCTTAGTCATTAGTATAAGTGGGAGATTGTTAGAGTGTATACTGAAAGCCTAAGCTTTTGTAAACATTTATTTTGAATAAAGAATCACATTTGGTCAAATTATCTACATTTGTTTGTAGTTGTTCAATTAATTTATATTGTAGATAACATAGTATGTGGTGTCACATACAGAAGATAATGTTATCAGTACCTTATAAATTATAAATAGTAGCTCACGACCAAAATGGAAAGGAACAAACCATTGGAAGGTCATAGTGTAATTAGGTATTAGTTTATCTTAACTATATAATAACACTAGTACACTTAGAGTGTATTGAGTAGGACCATCAGAGGTCGTTCCTTTTATACTGACTTTATAAAGGAACAAAGACCTCAGTTATTATGAAAGTGTGTGCTCTTAATCCTAATATAATAACAAGCACATATATTTGATATTTATTTCTTTAATTTATCAATAGGTGAGATTTAGTTTGATAAATCAATAAGCCCGATAAGTTGGGAAATGATATCACTTATAGTGTGTGTTGTTAATTATAGAAGGAAACTGTGTCCTAGTGATCTAGGTTGATAATGTCCCTGATCCTGTCTGAATGCTGAATCAGCGGACGCTGGGCACGGGGCACTTTCCGACTGCTGACGTGGATCTTCAACTGGTGGCACTAAGCTCCGGCGAACCTGCACAAAAGTCGGGCCGGGAAGGGGTTCCCGGCGATGACCCTCCAACGCTCAAGTCAGGCGAAGCTCAATCAGAAAGTGGCTCCAGGAATCGTAGAATCCATACCTCCGGCGAAGAATGAGGGCCTTTATATAGGGCAACGAAGAAGTGAGTGTACACCTGCCGAGGTGTACACGTGTCCATGGCCCATACCCCAGTAAGGACTTGTTAGAGATCTTCCCTAACCCATACTGCTATAGTCTCAGCATGTCCTCGATGGGACAGCGGAATCCCCTGTCACAAGATTTGGAGCATGGCCTACACGTGAAACATACCTGCTGTCAGAAAAAGACGTCCCTTGTCCTTTTCCCCTTTGCTCCAGATCTGGCGTCCGGGCGGACAGCAACCTCAACATCCGGCCGGACATATGCGGTGGTTTACTTGGGGAGATTTTCCATCACGTGCTTTGTGGAGACTATTAGCAGTGTTACCTTATGGCTTTGGCCGAGCGTGCAGTCCGCTCGGCTTTGCGACCTTTCCCATTGAGCGCCAAAACCCTGATTTCGACAGGGCGCCTTTAACCATCAGCCGAATATCGTCCGGTCGGCCAGTCGATCGGACCCATCCCTCTCCGGACGTTCGATTCCACCGGACGGCCGGCCGGCCGGCCGGTCGGACCCGGCCCTCTTCGGATGGACAACTGCCACTGTGACTTCCACGTGGCGTTGACTCCACAGGGCGGGGTCCCCTGTTCTTACTACCGGATCACTTGCCTCCCCTTCAAGTCTAGTCGAAGGAGGCGAATAGTCCGACTGACTGGACTAAGAATCTGGCCGAGCGGTTCCTCCGTGCTGGTATCCTCCGCTCAGCCAACCATAGAGGTAGCCTTAAGCGAATCAACAATGGCATTCATCGGATCTCCTCGTGTTCTGCGCCAATCTTCGACATTATGGTTGAGCATGCTTTCATTAAATGCTCCGAATGATTGAATGCCACGTGGAGCACTGCCATCGGTGTACGGCGGCGGTGGCATGGTGTTTTGATGTGATCGAAGCGATTCGAAATGGACGGCTCGATGCATGCTTTGATTCCCGTGACCTGGATCCAACGGTGGAGGCCGCCCGGCCTTCACCCTATAAATTCTTCGTTTTCTTCTCTCCCTCACTTGCCTACGCGATTTCGACCATTGCCCCCTGCGCTTTGGAGCTCCGGCGATCCTGTTTCTGCACTCCGACGCTCTCCGGCGCCTTTTCCTTGATCCCTTTCCCCGCAACAAGGTTTTATATCTCTCCTTCCTCCTTTCCGGTGTTTCCTCCGCATTTCTTTCTCAGTTTCGATCCTTGAAGCCTCCTTTCGTTTGCTGTTGTTTTTCTCCTGCCTTTTTGCCTTTTGACTCTTTCCGATCGGCCCATGGCTAGCTCTTCCAATCCCGAAGATCAGTCGCTCGGCCCATGGTACACCACTATGCAGTCCCGATTCGAACAGCGGGACTTCGATATTTTGACAGACAATTTCGAAATCCCAGAGGATTTCGAAATTCGCTTAGCTGGTCCTTCCGCTCGCCTCACAGGTCGCCGCGCGGAGCTTTCTGTGTCTTCCGAGACCAGTTTACCGGCGGTCTTCGTTTTCCTGTACATCCTTTCATCATAGATGTCTGTAATTTTTTTGGTGTGCCGCTCGGCAGTTTAGTACCCAATACCTTCCGTCTCCTCTGCGGTGTTGTCGTTTTGTTTAAGATTCACAACATCCCCTCCGACCGGAGGTCTTCTTTTATTTCTATTACCCCAAGCAAGCCGAGCCGGGCACCTTCATGTTCCAAGCTCGGCCCGGCTTGGTCTTTTTCAACAAACTTCCTACTTCCAATAAACATTGGAAGGATTATTTTTTCTACATCTGTATGCCCAATCAGGCCACCTTCCCAACAAAGTGGCAAGTCAACTTGCCCCCCACTCCCGAGCTGAAGAAGTTCAAGACCCGACCGGACTATCTCCACGCTACAAATATACTGGCCGGTCTGCGACTTGACATCAACAAACTTCTCCACGAGGGAGTGATGTACATCTTCGGGCTGAGCCCTATACGGACTCCTCTTCCGACCGGCTTCGGTAAGAAGTTTGCTTGGGCATTTGCTTTAATTGCTAACTGATTTCTTTTCTTTCTCCTGCAGCTGACATCGTCATGGATTCGGTGATGGCCGGCGTTCTGAAGAGAAAGGCGGCAGCTCTGGAAGCCGCGGCGGCCCGGGAAATGGAAGCGTTGGGTATCCAGCCGGTCGGATCACACGAAGGAGAGAGCGGGACACAAGCTGAGTCGGCCGCTCCCGCTTCCCAGCAAAACGTGGCCAGCGGAGCCACCCCTCCTGGAGAACCAACTGCCCCCGAGGAAGGTTCCGCTCGGGAGGAGGAGCAGCCTCTACAAAAGAGGCGCCGAGTGGAGACTCCCCTGCGGTCGGCAACCTCCGCGGTCCAACCATCCGAGCGGGTCACTGCAACTGCTCGGGGCAAGGCGCCAGAGACCGAAACCATTTCGTCCGACCGGACGCCTTCTGACTGGGACGAGCCAGCTGCTCCAGTGGAGGCTACTCTAATCAGCGCCCTTCCACCCGCTCGCCACTCAGTCCAGCGCTCGACCATTCATTCCCAATTTTCTGCGCCGGCTTCTGATCCCCTTCCAACCGCCGGTCGGACGACCCCCGGTCATGGCCGCACGATTCGGGTCACTCTTCATCTCCCGACTGAAGAGTTGCTTCCAGAGGCCGACCGTCCATCCGCGCCCGAGCACACCATCACCTTGAAAGGGCCCCTAGCTGAGATGTGGGCCGATGCTCGGGCACGCACAGCGCTGATCCCCCTCGGAAACTTGGCCAATAGCCACATGCGGGAGGCCACGAGGGTAAGTTTGCTCTACTAAGTTTTGTATGCATTCTTTCCGATCGGCCGCTAATAACTATAATTTTCTTTTACTAGAGATGGGTGGAGGAAATTGCGGTTTCCAACCGCTTGGCCTTGGTGGATGAAGAGCTACGACAAATGAAGGCCGCAGTTGGTCCGTCCGGCCTTCAGGGCCCTTCCTATTCCGAGCTGCAAAAGGAGCTGAAGAAAGCTCAAACTCTGCTGGTGGCCGAGCAGAAGAAGACAGCCGACCAGGCCCACGCCTTGGCCGAGTCCGAGCGAAAAGTCAAGTCGCTTGACACAAAAATAACCCTGCCCACCACTCGGAAGAATACAGCTATCTACGATCTGGAGAAGAAGAACGTTGAGGCTCGGGGCCTGGAGCTGAAGATAAAGGAGTTGACAGAGCAGCTCGACAGGGAGAAGGCGGGCCGCTCGGCCGACGCGGCTAAGATTCAGAATCTGAATGAGGCCCTTACTGGCTCCCAGGCGGCTTTCAAAGAATATTAAGATGTCGAGCCGAGTCGAATTGCTGCCTTAAGACAGAGCTACATCCGCTCGCCTGAATTCTCGGAGAAAATATGCGAGCGGATGTATACTACTTTCGACATGGCTATGACCGCCACCGTCACTTATCTGAAGTCTAAGGGTCTTCTCCCAGAGTCTACTGCTATTCCGGCCGGCGATCAGGTGGCGCTTCTGAATAACATTCCCAGGGACCTTTATGATTATATTGAGTAGCTTTCTGTAATTCGGCCACTCGCCAGGATATCATCCTTTTTTGTAATTGGGCCGCTCGGCCTAAAGCTTTACCTTTAATGCAATGTTTTCCTTGTATTTGCTGTCTCCTTTCATAACCAAGGTGTGTGTTTATCCGCTCGCCCATAATTATTTCTTGTGCTCCCCCATAAGGGATCTTAACAAAGTAATCGTCGTGATCTCCCCGCTCGGCAAAATATACCGTGTTCTTTGCTGGCATAGCTCGTTTACCAAATGCCAAGTAGTTTTGGATACTGGGCCGCTCGGAGCGTAGAGACGATCGAACGGCATCGAAATCGCGTGCCTCGGGACATTAGATGCTTTAATCCACTCGGTGGGTTTATAGACGCCAACTCGTCTCTCAATATTTAACGTCGGAGCTCGACGGTCTTCCGCTCGGATGATTTATAGACGCTGGCTCGTCTCTCGATTTTTAACGTCGGAGCTCGACGGTCTTCCGCTCGGATGATTTGTAGACGCCGGCTCGTCTCTCAATTTTTAACGTCGGAGCTCGACGGTCTTCCGCTCGGATAATTTATAGACGCCGGCTCGTCTCTCGATTTTTAACGTCGGAGCTCGACGGTCTTCCGCTCGGATGATTTATAGACGCCGGCTCGTCTCTCGATTTTTAACGTCGGAGCTCGACGGTCTTCCGCTCGGATGATTTATAGACGCCGGCTCGTCTCTCGATTTTTAACGTCGGAGCTCGACGGTCTTCCGCTCGGATGATTTATAGACGCTGGCTCGTCTCTCGATTTTTAACGTCGGAGCTCGACGGTCTTCCGCTCGGATGATTTATAGACGCCAGCTCGTCTCTGTTTAACGTCGGCTCGACGGTCTTCCGTTCGGATGATTTATAGACGCCGGCTTGTCTCGATTTTTAACTTCGGAGCTCGACGATCTTCCGCTGGATGATTTATAGACGCCGGCTCGTCTCTCGATATTTAACGCCGAGCTCGGCGGTCTTCCGCTCGGATGATTTATAGACGCCGCCTCGCCTCGATTTTAACGTCGGAGCTCGACGGCCTTCCGCCCGGACGTTTATAGACGCGGCTCGTCTCGATATTTAACGTCGGAGCTCGGCGGCCTTCCGTTCGGGGATGTTTCAATATACGCGCGCCTTCCGCTCGGATATTTAATGTCCGAAAACGCCCTTCCGCCTGATAGCTAGAGATCGTTCGCTCGATATTTAAGGCCTTTGGGTATTGGGCCGGCGGAACGTCGAGCTGTTTCGATATTGATGGCGAGCTTCTTGGACATTTGCGGCCCCTTTTGTCGGCTCTTTGCTCGAAGATTTATAGATGCCGGCTCGTCTCTCGATTTTTAACGTCGGAGCTCGACGGTCTTCCGCTCGGATGATTTATAGACGCCGGCTCGTCTCTCGATTTTTAACGTCGGAGCTCGACGGTCTTCCGCTCGGATGATTTATAGACGCCGGCTCGTCTCTCGATTTTTAACGTCGGAGCTCGATGGTCTTCCGCTCGGATGATTTATAGACGCCGGCTCGTCTCTCGATTTTTAACGTCGGAGCTCGACGGTCTTCCGCTCGGATGATTTATAGACGCCGGCTCGTCTCTCGATTTTTAATGTCGGAGCTCGACGGTCTTCCGCTCGGATGATTTATAGACGCCGGCTCGTCTCTCGATTTTTAACGTCGGAGCTCGACGGCCTTTTAAGGCTAACTTCAATACAGCCGCTCGGCAACGATATCTCTCTCCAACTCGGATAACGTACTCCCGGTCGAACGGCTCGGGGTCCTCTTCGTCGAGCGCTTGGTTCGAATATTATACCTCTGGCCGAACGGCTTGAGGCCTTCGTTCTCGAGCGCTTGGCTCGGATACTATACCTCCGGCCGAACGGCTCGGGGGCCTTCGTCCTCGAGCGTTTGGCTCGGATACTATACACCCGGCCGAACGGCACGGGCCTTCTTTCGGAAAATTACGATGAATTCTATGCCTGAAAGAAACTATATCTGAAAAACTAACCTACCGATCAGCATAAGATCTAACGCAATTTCTCAACTTCCGAATACCCGTGGAGTGAGGTGGATACAATGTACTTCATCGAAATTTATCAAGGCCAGGAGGATGGCGAAACTTCCCGGTCGGTCCTCCATGGTCGCTCGGCCTACCAGAGGTGGAGGCGGCTTGCTGCTTTATCCTTGAGCCTTCTGCTCCCATTGCTCCACGAGCCTTCGTCATCGAGCGCCTGGCTCGGATACTATACCTCCAGCCGAACGGCTCGAGGCCTTCTTCATCGAGCCAAGAGCGCTTGGCTCGGATCTTATACACCATGAAGATAGGTCGCTCGGCCGATAATGCCAATTGCGCACATTATAACATTTTGCCTTCTGCATTTCAAATATACAACCAAACGGAAAATATACAGCACATATTCTATTGGTGCACCTCTCGCCCTGCCCCGGACAGGCTGGAGATAATTTGCGCTTCATGGTGGATCCAAGTGCCAATCCATCTTCATCCGCTCGGCGGCTCGTCCACCCAACTTCCTCGTATGCGGTCGATTCATCGCCTGACATCAAACTCCCGCTCTTGAGGTTCCAGAAGGAGGGGCTTGCTATAAGTCGAATTCGGGAGATGAAGTATCTGCTTTTGAGGGAAATGGAACTGTGGCAGTCGGTGCTTCCGCTCGGGAGAAGCGTCCGCTCGGAGGGTTTTGCCTTTTCTGTTATCCCGTATTGGTATTTCATCTGACGAAGATCCCCGATTGTGATTCACCACTACAGCATCAGGAGGCGTCCGGAATAGGGCCCGACGGAATAGAACGGTAGCCGGGGGTGTTCCCGCTCGACCACCAGACGCTGACGTTGCTTGCTTCTCCGGCCGCTCGGCTGTGGCTTTCTATTTTTGCTCCACAAGCTTGGCGGCCCTTATCTCGATCAGAGCGTCAAGTTCCTCCGTCGAAAGCATCACCGTGTGTTGTCGTCCAGCCTCGTCCATTGTTTCCGTTCGGATGCAGGAGCGTTCCCACAGACGGCGCCAAATTGATCCTGTCCGAATGCTGAATCAGCGGACGCTGGGCACGGGGCGCTTTCCGACTGCTGACGTGGATCTTCAACTGGTGGCACAAAGCTCCGGCGAACCTGCACAGAAGTCGGGCCGGGAAGGGGTTCCTGGCGATGACCCTCCGACGCTCAAGTCAGGCGAAGCTCAATCAGAAAGTGGCTCCAGGAATCGTAGAATCCATACCTCCGGCGAAGAATGAGGGCCTTTATATAGGGCAGCGAAGAAGTGAGTGTACACCTGCCGAGGTGTACACGTGTCCATGGCCCATACCCCAGTAAGGACTTGTCAGTGAGCTTCCCTAACCCATACTGCTACAGTCTCAGCATGTCCTCGATGGGACAGCGGAATCCCCTGTCACAAGATTTGGAGCATGGCTTACACGTGAAACATACCTGCTGTCAGAAAAAGATGTCCCTTGTCATTTTCCCCTTTGCTCCAGATCTGGCGTCTGGGCGGACAGCAACCTCAACATCCGGCCGGACATATGCGGTGGTTTACTTGGGGAGATTTTCCATCACGTGCTTTGTGGAGACTATTAGCAGTGTTACCTTATGGCTTTGGCCGAGCGTGCAGTCCGCTCGGCTTTGCGACCTTTCCCATTGAGCGCCGGAACCCTGATTTTGACAGGGTGCCTTTAACCATCAGCCGAATATCGTCCGGTCGGCCAGCCGATCGGACCCATCCCTCTCCGGACGTTCGATTCCACCGGACGGCCGGCCGGCCGGCCGGTCAGACCCGGCCCTCTCCGGATGGACAACTGCCACTGTGACTTCCACGTGGCATTGACTCCACAGGGCGGGGTCCCCTGTTCTTACTACCAGATCAGTCCCCAAGAAGATCTCATAAGGATTGTCATGTTAAACCCTGCAGGTGGACTTAGTCCGACATGACGATAAGGTTGAGTGGTACTATTCTTGAACTAAGATATTAATTAAATGAGTTATCAGTAACTCACTTAATTAGTGGACATTCGACATCTTAAATACAGGGAGACTAACACACTCATAATAAGAAGGAGCTCAAAAATGTAATTTGGGATTGGTGCGGTAGTTCAATAATAGTTCTCTAGTGGAATGAATTATTATTGATAAAATTAAGTTGTGAGTTCGGGGAGAACACGGGATGCTTAATTTTATCGAGAGACCAAAACCAATTCCTCCTCTCGGTCTCTATCATAGTCTCTTATTTATAGAGTACTATACCCACCTATACCCACCTTCATACCCATGTTGTAGGGGTCGGCCAAGCTAGCTTGTGGATCAAGCTAGGGCCGACCAAGCCTAGGTCCATGGGTGGCCGGCCCTAGCTTGAACCCAAGCTTAGGTGGCCGACCCTATTAAATTAAAAAAGAATTTTAATTTTAAAATTTTCTTATGTGAAAGATATAATTTATTGGAGAGATTAAAAATTAAAATATCTCTTTTATAAGGTTCTACAAAAGATTAAAGAAAGGGATTAAATCTCTTTCCTTATTTGTAGATTGGAAAGATATTTTTCTTCTTTGTAAATTATTCACATGTTGAAAAATTAAAATTATAGAGATTTCTTTTTATCAACCATGAAGGGATTTTAAAGGGAAATTTTATTTTTTAAAATTTCCGAAGACAAATAAGGAATTTTAATTGTTGATTGAAAATTGACTTGTTTGCTCTTCATGAGGTGGTCGGCCATGATATGATCAATTAGGAAATTTTATTTAATTTTTTCTTAATTAATTCATGTCAAGGAAAGTTAAGGAAATTTTATTGTAATTAAATTTCCTTATTTTCCAAAGCCAAAGATTATAAAAGAGGGGGTTTTGGGTGCCTTCAAGGTGAACAACCTCTATTATTTTCTCCCTCTTTTCTTCCTTGGTGTGGTCGGCTCTTCCCTTTCTCTTCTCTCCATCCTTGTGGCCGAAACTCTCTTCTCTCTTGGAGATCAAGGTGTGGCCAGATTCTATCTTGGAGAAGAAGGAGAGAAAGCTTACATCCCTTGGAGCATTGGTGGTGGTTTCTCTTCATCCTTGGAGGTGCTCTTGTTGTGGCCGAACCTTGCAAGGAGGAGAAGAAGGTGCTTTGGTGGTTTCTCATCTCAGAAGATCGTTGCCCACACAACGTCCGAGGTTAGAAGAGGAATACGGTAGAAGACCTAGAGGTTTTTGCTTGCAAAAGAAAAGGTATACTAGTATTTAATTTCCGCATCATACTAGTTTTATTTCTTTGAAAAATACCAAATACAAGAGGCATGCGATTCTAGTATTTCGAATTTGTTTTCGATGTTGTGTTCTTTTGTTTTTCTTTTCCTTGTGATTTGATTATTCTTTTTGGTTGACCTAAAGTTATTTAAGGAAATTAAATATTAGCTTTCCTTAAAAGGCTTTGTCTAGGCGGTGGTGGTTGTTCCCATATCCAAGAAGGTAATGTGCCTCGCCATGCAGTCCTGGAAGCCAATTTTGAAAATTAATATTTAATGGAATTAATAACCTAGGTGATTTGGATCGAACGTGTTAAGTTTCGCAGGAGATCTAAGTCTAAACCTAATAGAACAAATAAATTAAACTTTGGATCAAACGTGTTAAGTTCTGCAGGCGATCCAAGTTTAATTTAAAAGAACACATGGTAGCTAGGAAAAGGTTCAGACCTTTGTACAAAATTTTTGTATAGTGGAACCATTAGGTTTTCCGAGTAGCAACCAACACTTGATGCTTTGCTTCAGTCCATAGACTGATTGATCTTGCACACAAGATGCTTCTTTGTTCTTTGCAATGAACCCTTCTGGTTGCTTTATATGGATGTTTTCTTCAAGACTTCCATTAAGGAAAGCTGTCTTGACATCCACTTGCTAAATCTCATAGATAAAAGAATCCAGGTAAACTTAAGCATGGCTACCGGTAAAATGGTTTCCTTTTTCAACAAGTCTTGCTTTGAAAGTTTCTACCTTCCTGTCTATCCCTCTTTTCCTATTGTAGATTACTTTTCACCCAATGGCTTTTACACCATTTGGTGATTTTATAAGCTCCCAGACTCTATTAGAATACATATATTCTAATTTTATTTTTATTGCTTTTTGCAAAGATGTTGCCTCTTTATCTTGGAGTGCTTCGTCATATGTTCGGGGATCAAGTTCATGTCCACCAGGGATCGAGTCCAAAGACTCTCCCAAAACATGAATATTTTAGGTTGCCTAACAACCCTCCCACTACGACGAGGCACTTTCTGCAATTGTGTATCATTTGTGATACATGTTGCAGTTTCTTGTGATATTTCATCTTGTACAGTTGGTACTAGGTTAGACGTGTCCTTTAATTTCCTTAAGAACAATTTTTACTCATGGGCTTGCGGTTTATAGTATAGTCATTTTCTCAAATCGAGCATTGGTACCAACAATGACCTTCCGATTTTAAGGACTACAAACCTCTTTTCATTTTTCTAGGATAACTCACAAACAAGTGAACTCATGTCCAATTTTTCAGTGTCTCTCATGTGCTAGACCACCCAAATTCGAATATGCTTCAGACTAGGCTTACGCTCATTCTGCAATTCTGTGGGAGTAGAGAGTTCTGACTTAGAAGGTACTATGTTCACTTCCATTTTCAGTGTATATCCTTAAAACAAATTTGGTAATTTTCTAAATAACTCATCATCGATCTAATTATTCCATAAGAGCCTTATACCTTCTTTCTACTACACCATTCTGTTGGGATGTACCAAGTGCAGTTAGTTTGGATTGAATCCTTACTTCTGATAAGTGACTCCTAAATTCTCCCAAGAGGTATTTGCTACTACGATCTTACCGTAGTGTCTCGATATTTTTACTTTGACATTTCTCCGTATCAGCCTCGTACTCTTTGAACTAATCAAAACACTTAGACTTGCGGTGTATCAAGTAAATCTATCTGTGTCTCGAATAGTTGTCTATAAAATAAACGAAATATTCGAAACTACCTCTTGTCTGGATAGTCATAGGACCACACAAATTAGAATGAACCAATTCCATTATATCTTTGGCTCCATATCCTTTAGATTTAAAAGCTTCTCGGTTATTTTTCCTTCCAAGTAAGACTCTCAGGTTGGAAAGATTTCCACTACCAATGAACCCAAAAGTTCATCAGCTACCAATGAATCCTACTTAAGTTAAAATAACCTAGCCTTTGATGCCAAAGATATAATTGGTTCATTTCTGAAGGTTGCTTTCTCTTAATAGTTAGAAGATGTGTTATTAATTTCCATTTATTGCATCGTGGGAGTTATTGGATTTATAAATTGTTAACCAACGTACCAGAACAGATATCTTTCCTATTTTCTTGATAACAAGTTTGTTATCAAAATAAATATAATATCTATTCTTCTAAAGTTTAGAAACCGAAATCAAATTCTTTCTAAACTTGGTACGTAAAGATAATTTCTTAAAATCCATATTTTATCCCTATCAGAGGATAAGCATCTCCCACTGCAACAGCTACCACTTTTGCAGTAGTGCCCATGTAGACGATGACTTCCCCTTCATATAGTTATCGGGTTTCTTGGAACCTCTGCAATGAATTGCAGACATGATTAGTGGCTCCCGTATCTACACACCAGGTACCGGTAGATAACATCACTAATCATGTATTAACTAATGAATGAAATACACCTATTTTGTTCTTAGCTCTAAGAGGACAGTCTACCTAAATGTCCAAGTCCTATTTCCAATCATTACAATTGGGACTACTAAGTCTATTCTATAGTATAACAACTAGGAGATTGACAAACATTTTAAATCCTAAGAATCATAAAATTATTTGGTCAAGACCAACGCCTTAAAATCCCCATGAATTTTGTATGCTACGATAGTATGGACGTATACAAAATCAAAAAGGAGATTTTATCCATTAATTTTATGATCTTGTCAACTTTACTTTATGACGAATAAAATTAATAGTTGATCTATCTTTGATCAAATATTTGGTCAAAACTTTTGAATTTAAAATAACATTGATTCCTCAAACAATATTATTTAAATTCACCAACACCTCAAACACCGTGAATTTTGCATGCCACGATAGTGTGGACGTATACAAAATTGAACATTTGTAAGAGGAGGGTTTTACCCATTAATTATCTTGTCAATAAGTCTTTATGACAAATAAAATTACCTCAAACACCGTGAATTTTGTATGCCACTATAGTGTGGACGTATACAAAATCAAACATTTGTTAGAGGGGTTTTTCCCATTAATTTTATTTCCTTGTCAACCTGACAAATAAAATTACCTCATACACCGTGAATTTTGTATGCCACGATAATGTGGACGTATACAAAAACTCAACATTTGTAAGAGGGAGTTTTAATTTTATTATCTTGTCAACCTATCTTTATGACAAATTAATAGTTGGTCTTCTTCGGTCACACAAATAATAGCAGTGACTCCGATGGGAAGGATATTATTAGACGTGCCTAATTGTATACCATTACTTGACACTAAGTCCATTAATAAGATTATGCCCCTTCCGATGGGGAAGATCACACGCTCTTAATTAATTTCCTATAGTCATCTTAAATGGAAGTTTGATCTAGTGACCCGCAAACAAACTCATCCGATATGGAGGAAGGCACTCTGAGCCAACGCGCAAGTTTGTTTGCATCACTTACAAACCAGTAATGGAGACCGTGGAATTTATTAAAATAAATCCCTCTCCCACTTAGTTATTTAAAGTGAGGAATTTTAAGTTATCCTAGCATACATCACATGCATACACACACATCACAGTAAATAAAAGCAATAAATATGGAAATTATTTTCCAACTATTATGGCATTTTCCTGTTACTGTCCTCCATGTGCTCCAACCCTAGCTGCTGTCATCTTTAGCCACAGCTATCAGGTCGAGTTGTCACATACATCTTGCTTCTTATTCCGCTGCGCCTCTGGTGCTCCAAAAGTACCACGCCTTGCAAGAATCCGATCCGCGACAAAAATAGAATTTTACATATATCGATCCTATATTCCACGAGGGAATGTACATGTAATCTAGATCGAAAATAAAATTCTAAAATCCTAGGGCTAATATAGCTCCTGCTGTATTAGTTACATACAATCATGCACACACAAAATAATGCCCTTGACATGTCCAAGGGTTCAATCACACACAACATCTATAAGCCATAATAGTTGGAGCCTGCATCCACAAAGTTAGCACATCCTACTATTATCCTGCCTAAATTATGTATGACATATGCATAACCTAATTTGAAAACCAAACACACAGAGGCAAACCCTAGCTCTGATACCAATTGTTAGTTAGTCCTAAGAAAATCGTACCGGTTCCACTATACAAAAAATTTTTGTACAAGTGTCAAACCTTTCCTTAAATAACTTATTGTGTTCTTTAGAAGTTAAATTAGGAATCGCAGACAGAACTTAACATCATTGATTCCAAATTTAACTTATCTGTTCTTAATGGTTTAGATTTGAATCGCAAGCGAAACTTAGCACTATTGATTCAAATCTACCTAAGTTATTAATTCCATAAATATTAATTTCCAAACTTGGCTTCCAAGACTGCATGGCAAGGCACATGGCCTTCTTGGATATGGGAGCAACCACCACCGCTTAGGCAAAGCCTTTTAAGGAAAGCTAATATTTATTTCCTTAAATAACTCTAGGTTAACCAAAAAGAACAATCGAAACACAAATTCAAAAAAGAAGAAAACACAAACTCGAAAAACTATTTCGAAAACTATAGAATCATATGCCTCTTGTATTTGGTATTTCCAAAAATAACAATACAAAGAAAAACTAGTATGATGCGGAAAACAATTACTAGTTATACCTTTCTTTGTAAGCAAAAATAACCTCTTGATCTTCTACCGTATTCCTCTTCTAACCTCCAACGTTGTGTGGGCAACAATCTTCCGAGACGAGAACCACCAAGCATCTTCTTCTTCCTTCTAGGTTTCGGCAACCACAATTCTCCAAGAGAAGTACAGGTCTGGCCACCACCACCAAGCTCCAAGGGATGCAAGAAACAAAAACTCCTTTCTCTCCTTCTTCACCTAGCTAGAATCGGCCACCATCAAGAGCTCCAAGAGGGGTTGCTGCCGGCCACAAGAAGAAGAGAAGAGGGAGAAGCTAGGGTCGGTCACCAAGGAGGAAAAGAGAGGAGAAGAATAATAGAGTCGTTCACCCATGAAGGCACCTCTACCCCCTCTTTTATAATCCTTGGTCTTGGCAAATAAGGAAATTTAAATAAAAAACTTCCTTAATTCTTTTGTCATGAAAAGGAAAATTTATTTAATTAAAAATAATTTTCTCTTCTCAATATACATGGTCGACCACTTATTTCCCCAAAACAAGGAGAGTTTTAATTAAAACAAAAATTAAAACTTCCTAATTTGTCTCCGGAAATTTATAAAAAATTTCTCCAATAATTTTTCCCTTCATGGTGGTTTGTAAAAAGGAAATTTTATAAATTAAAATCTTTCTTTTAAACATGTGGATAAAAAGAAAGTTATCTCTAAAAATTAAAATATCTTTTAATCTACAAATAAAGAAAGATATCAAATCTTTTCTTAATCTTTTGTAGAAACTTATAAAGTGAATATTTAATTTTTTAAACTCTCTTTTAAATCATGAACATGGTTAAAAAGGAAAGTTTTCTCAAAATTAAAATCTACCTTTCAATCTACAAATAAGGAAAGATTTCAAATCTTTTCTTAATCTTTTGTAGAAAGCTATAAAAGGAAAGATTTAAATTTTAAACTCTCTTTTAAAACCATGATATCCACATAAGAAATAATTTTAACAAAAATCCCTTTTTAATATGATGTGGCCGGCCACCTAAGCTTGGGCTCCAAGCTATTGGCCGGCCACCTTAAGGCTCAACCTTTAGGCTTGGCCGGCCCTAAGCTTGAGCTTCAAGCTTGGCTTGGCCGACCCCTATTGGTTGGGTAAGAAGGTGGGTAGGTGGTGGGTATAAATCTCTATATACAAGAGGCTACGATAGGGACCGAGAGGAGGAATTGGTTTTGGTCTCCCGATGAAATTAAGCATCCCATGTTCGCCCCGAACACATAACTTAATTTCATCAATAATAATTCATTCTACTAAAGAACTATTATTGAACTACCGCACCAATCCCAAATTACATTTTGGGCTCCTTCTTATTATGAGTGTGTTAGTCTCCCTGTGTTTAAGATAATGAATGTCCACTAATTAAATGAGTTACTGACAACTCACTTAATTAATATCTTAGTCCAAGAGTAGTACCACTCAACATTATCGTCATGTCGGACTAAGTCCACCTGCAGGGTTTAACATGGCAATCCTTATGAGCTCCTCTTGGGGTCATTCTCAACCTAGATTACTAGGACACAGATTCCTTCTATAATCAACAACACACACTATAAGTGATATCATTTCCCAACTTATCGGGCTTATTGATTTATCGAACTAAATCTCACCCATTGATAAATTAAAGAAATAAATATCAAATATATATGTTTGTTATTATATTATGATTAAGAGCACACACTTCCATAATAACTAAGGTCTAGTTCTTTTATCAAGTCAGTATAAAAAGAACTTACCTAAAATGGTCCTACTCAATACACTTAGAGTATACTAGTATAATTTATTAGTCAAGATAAGCTAATACCTAATTACACTACGACTATTCCAATGGTTTGTTCCTTTCCATCTTAGTCGTGAGCAACTGTTTATAATTTATAAAGAATTGATAACATGATCTTCTGTGTGTGACACCACATACCATGTTATCTACAATATAAATTAATTGAACAACTATATTTATCATAAATGTAGATATTTGACCAATGTGATTCTTATTTCTAGATAAATGTTTATACCAAAAGCTAGGCTTTTAGTATACACTCTAACACCTTAAACCCTCGCGTCATCGACGGTCGAGCGGCGACCTTAAACCCTACCGGCGGTCGAGCGGCGACCTTAAACCCTCGCGTCATCGATGGTCGAGCGGTGACCTTAAACCCTATCGACGGTCGAGCGGCGACCTTAAACCCTCGCGTCATCGACGGTCGAGCGACGACCTTAAACCCTCGCGTCATCGACGGTCGAGCGGCAACCTTAAACCCTCGCGTCACCGACAGTCAAGCGGAGACCTTAAACCCTCGCGTCATCGACGGTCGAGCGGCGACCTTAAACCCTCGTGTCATCTACGGTCGAGCGGCGACATTAAACCCTCGCGTCATCTACGGTCGAGCTGCGACTTTAAACCCTCGTATGATCGAGCAACAAGTAAGAACAAGATGATTGCCTAATCATATTCAAAGATGATAAAAATATCGAGGAAAATTGTCAAAAATAAGACAGAAGCCAGTTACGTCTTAAAAGTTCATGCCAACTGGGTACACCCGATGGCCGATTAGTACAACTGAAAAAAGCACTTAGCAAACCAAGCGAACAGAAACGCTTTAGAGGGTTCATTCCAAATAAGCCAAGGCATCATCGGGGATAGAGTCATTGAGCTGGTCGCGATCAATCGTGGAGCCGGGCAGATCGGCAAGCAGATGTCCCTTTTTCTTGAGTTGATCAAAAATGTTGTCCACGGCGCAGCCGAAGAGTCAGAGAACTCGGGCAACGAACTTATCCACGAAGGTGTCAGACCAGATGTAAGCTACTTTCATCTCTTCGAATCGGCTAGGCTCGCTCTCCTTATAGGCCTCCAAGGCCGACCGGGCGCTCTCCAGATCTGCCTTAACCACCGCAAGATCGGCGTCCTTGTCGGATAGTTGGATTCTTAAAGTGGCCTCTTCAGACTCGTGAGCTTGCCGCTCGGACATCAACAGACCTTCAACATTTTTCAGCTTGTCTTCCGTCTGCTTTAACTTTTGCTCGAGAGCCCGGGCTACCACATTTTTCTTCTCCAGATACTCAACAGCCCGTTGCTTGCGGTTGGTGGCTAGAGTGATTTTTCCCTCGAAGGTGGAGATCTCTTTCTTGAGTCGGTCAATATACTCGACTTGCTCGGCGCTCTTACCCCGCTCGGTGGTCAGCAGCTCTTCACTCTTGGCTAAGTCAGCTTGCAGCTGAGCCACCTAAGTGTCCTTTAGACCGTGAGTGGTGCCCGACTGGCCGGGGGTTTCCTTCAGCCGTTTCAACTCATCCTCTACAAAGGCAAGTCTCTAGCTCATAGCCAGACCGTCTACCGAAAACAGCGAAAGTCGTGATGGGAAGGGATCAGAAACAAGGCCAAATTAATCGGTATGGAAGTTAAGAGAAAAACTCATGCCGGTAATCTGCTTAGTGTAGCTGTTCGCTAATACACCCGGAGGAGCCGCCGCCGCCCGGGCGCGTGCATCTTCCCATATCTCGGCCAAATGGCCTTTAATGATATCCGGTGTTCAGTCTAATCGGCTGAGCTACCCGGCGCTGAAAGATCTTCAGTAGGAAGGTGGAGTGTGGTCGTGACGTGTCTCCGACGAGTTGTGGCCGAATGGGAAGAGGCTGATCGGCCCGCGCGAGAAGAAGAAGGCACTGGATTGATGCTTGACCTTAAGATGCGGCCCTAAGCCGATAGTGGCGGCAGACTAGCGGCGGGAGAGGCAACGAGAGGGGCGGAGGGTGTCCGGTCAGAAGAAACATTGGCAGCCTCTGACAGTATCTGACCGGAAGCACCGGTCTGATCGGCAACCCTCGCCACCGAAGTTGCGGAGCACGCAGCTTTCTTTGTGCGATGCCTCTTGCGCATATTCTCAAGTGGCACTTCCGATTGCGAGCCCTCTTCTGGAGTTAGCTGATCCGCCGGAAGCTCCATGATCGGCATTCTCGCTGCTGCTGCTTCGACTGGCATCAGGTTCGACTCCCCACCGACCTCCTGAGTAGGCCCCTGTTCGGGCAATACCAGTTCAGGGAGATCTTCCGGCTAAAACCCCCGCTCGGCCAACACTTCAACCACTACCTGGTCAACATCGGCAGTGGTAAGCTTCAACTGCCCGACCAAGCGCGCTTGCATCATGATGTCGGCTACAAAATAAAGAAAGAAATCAGTTAGATAAAGAGAAAGGAGGAAAATTGATGGTGTACCTAGGTTGATCGGCTCGTCGGGGCTGATCGGACTAAGGCCAAAAAGCGCCAAGACTCCTTCCTCCAGCAGCTTGTGAATGTTGAACTTCTGACCAGCTAGCATGGAGGCAGCAAGCAAGTAGGCGGGAGTGTTCTTGTAATGAGGCAACGAAGGTTGGGGCCCTAGCAAAAGTTGCCAAGTGGTTTGGAAGGAAGGGCGGTTGGGGAAGTGGACAAAGAAGAAGTGTTCTCTCCAATACTTATTGGAGGAAGGCATCCTATCAAAAAAGACCAAGCCCGGTCGAGCTTGTAGGAGGAAAGTGCCTGGCTGATCGGACAGCTTGGGGTAATAAAAAAAAAGTGAAAAATCGAAGGGGTCAGGGGAATGCGACGTAAGCGGAATAGGATAATTACCCCGCACAGAAGGCGAAAGGAGTTAGGGACTAGCTGAGAAAGGGATAGACCGAAGTATCTACAAACATCAAGGATGAAGGGATGAAGAGGAAGCCGTAAACCGGCAGCAAATTGGTCACGGAAGAAGTAGACACAGCCAGTCGGCGGAGCGGAAGGCCGATCGGTGGCTAGCGGGACATGGATCTCGTAGCCAGGAGGGAGTTCAAAGGTATTGGCTAGGGTTCGGGCATCATCCTCATCAAATTGTGACTCGATAGTATCGTACCAAGGGCCCGGAGCGAAGGACGAAGGCTGCGATGCACCGGCCATGATAGAAGGGAGGAAACGAGAGGAGTCGGGAGGAAGTGCAAAAAGAAAAAGAGGGTAGAAGCAAGAGAAGGAGCTCGCCAGAAGATCGCAGGAGACAAAGCAGTTAGGGGCTACAGAAGAAGACAATGGACTCACCAGGAACGGGAATGATAGGGGAATAGGAGGATTTGCTGAAGAACACGAAGTATTCGTCGGGGAACACGGGGAAAATCGCCAAATAACGCGGACGAAGTCGCCGGAAGCAAAAGCATGAGAGAAAGAAGACGGCGGCGACAAGCTTATAAACATCAAGGGACCTCGCTTAGCCGTCCGATTGACAGCACGAACACCTAGAGGCAAATCCGACCATTGAAATTCAAACAACCCAAAGGTCACATCCCAGTTTGTCACCTCAAGCATGCGCTAGCAGGAGGAGACGCGTGGCGTGCGTTGATAAGGCAGTTGTCAAAGCAATTAAGGAAGCGTGCTTCACATCAATGCCTCAGGCTGATACAGGTTTTCGAAGAGACTTTTGCGAGGGGTGCCTTAGCAAAGGCTCCAGAAGCCAACCGAGCAAAGATAGAAAGCTCGCGGATAAACAATCTGGCAGGCCGGCCGGCGGGCTCGTGAAGGGGGCCGACCGACATAGGTGACCGCCATGCCCGCAGAAAATCACATCTTCACAACATTTTGTCCAGTCAGTCGGACTTACAGCCTCCTTCGACTAGACTAAAAGGGGGGCATGTGATCCGGTGATAATCGAGGAGGGCCCCCCTCCCAGGAAGTGCAACGCTTAGGTGGACGTCAAAATCGAGAGGTGGTCAGCTAAGGGACCAGCCGAGCGGACGTCTATACAGGCCGATCGACCGGAAGAGTTCACCGACCGACCGGAAGAATTCAAGAAGAGTTGGGTCAGCCTGCGGTGCACTGAAACCAAAGTCACTCACGCCGCTCGGATGTGATATACTCGTAAGGGGATATGGAATTGGCTGGTCAGAACGATCAAGGGAAGTTCAATCAGATTAACGGCCGATAAATCAGACTGGAGATATGTGCCAACATCCTTTTGGGAGTCAATGCCACTGGCTGACGGCGCTGATGGACGGAAAATCGTACGGGAGAAGATCTCGCCGCCTTCACAGAGAGGCGTTCGCCCCGTTATAGTAGGACGTCAGGGACCCTTTCTCGATGTTAGCTTTTGGGGAAATTTTGGGAATGCGCGACTACTCAGGGAATGTGCAGTCAGCCTGCCGAAGCTCTATATAAGAGAGGAGGTGGTCATCCGCGGAGGCATGCGCATATACGTCTTTGAGCACCACCATTCACTTCTTCATTTCCTTTATTTTCCCTTCCTGCGGTTGTGTGACTTGAGCGTCGGAGGGCCGTCGCCGGGAACCCCTTCCCGGCTTGGCACTAACGACTTGTGATTGCAGGAGCGAGGCGTTTCCACCGCACACGGAGATCCACCTCAGTGTTATTTCCCGGCAGCCATCCACTCAGCTTCAGGGCAGGATCATAAGGTATATACAAACTTCTAATAAGTAGACCAAGGACTAAACACCTACAACGAGGGTATATCTCAACATAAGCAAGCATAACAGCATAAGTGAGCAACAACAGTAAGTAAGCAATAACAGCATATGTAAACAGCAGCAACAAAAGTAAGTATAACAACAGCGTATGCACGGATGGTCACCCCGCCCACCTCTCTGCACCACAACTCCTGTATGGTCGAGAGGCCAGATCGATGACAACTGTACCACCCAAAGGCTGCCACTACTCTCGAGTGACCGGATAGACAGGTGCTGAGTAACTAACTAGCTACACAACGAAGGGGGTCTCTGTTGCTCGCAACTCCAACTACCACTACCCACGAGTGCCCGAGTGTGACACGATAGGACAAGCGGCACCAACTCCAACTACCACTCTCTCGAGTGGCCAAGGATGCGACCCTAGTCAACGACTCTCTCGACCGCAAGGGAGAATTGGTCGTTGACATGCATGCTATGATATGATGCGCAACATACAACAATCATCATACAAATATAAGCAGAAATTAGGTAGGCTACATGAAGCCAGCATGCTCAATATAGTACATAAATAAACAACAGTCAAAGCATACAAACATGGTATCTAGTATCTGCTACTTATCATGGACAACAACAAGAGACTGTATAGATATGGAAATGAATATCTCAAAGATCACGTGGAAGTATCAAGCACTGGAAAAATAAGAGTGGAGTCAAGGTAAAAATAATCCTTATCCAAAAATAGTTCATGCACTAAGTTCAAAGAACTAAAGAATCAAAGTAAGAAGTACCCGCCTTTACTATGTAGTCAGGACCAAATCACGCCCCGTCACGTCAACCATCTCAATTAACGTCCTGTATCAGCACACACAAATTAGCTATCTTTATATGAATCAAATAGCAAATACTAGTTCTCAAACTATATCTATCCCAATCCTAGAACACCCCTCAAAACCATCAGCCTATCTCGAAGTAGATGTACAAAACAACCAAACCAAACACCCGGTTCTGTTCAAAGAATCATCTGCATCGAGAAAAAAACTACCGAAAGCACCGAAATCCAATCAAGATCTCATAATTTCCAAAGCAACTGACAAAAATAAATCTGTCCACAATTCTAGCAGCATAACGAGGAAGTAAAGGCATCTCAGATCCAATCTAATTCTATCCAAATTTCACAGCCCACACAAGAGATCAAAACTCGATGGTTAACCATTCTAATCACCATAAGTCCATCCGAAATATTACAGCCAATACAAGGTAACAAAACTCGATGATTAGCCCGTCCAAATCAAGAAAATCTATCTAAAACTTTTAAATCACCAAGGAAAAGACAGAACCATCTTGGAAATGCATTAAAACTCACTGAATGTGCCCCAAAAACTATCGATATCCAAAGTAAACAAGAACAACATTGGATCAAATCCTCACTTCCCAATTCTATCCAGCATTCAAAGAAAAACTCCATGAAGGAGTAGTGCTTTGTTAGAGTGTATACTAAAAGTCTAGCTTTTGTAAACATTTATTTTTGAAATAAAAAAATCACATTGGTCAAAAGTCTATATTTTATTTGTTAAGTGTAGTTGTTCAATTAATTTATATTGTAGATAACATGGTGTGTGGTGTCACACACAGAAGATCATGTTATCAGTTCTTTATAAATTATAAACAGTTGCTCACGACTAAGATGGAAAGGAACAAACCATTGGAATAGTCGTAGTGTAATTATTGTTAGGACCTTGACGTCCGCTAGAGGGGGGTGAATAGTGTCTCACCCAAATCGTCGCTTCCTACAATGGTTAGTGTGCACAGCAGAAATACAAGATAAACACTAACAATAAAAGGCAAACCTAACACGTTGATTTAACGTGGTTCGGAGATAAAGCTCCTACTCCACGGCTGTCCGTAAGGTGGACAATCCCGATCCGTCGGTGGATGATTCCCCGGAGAACTTCTGGCTAGCTCGCGTAGCTCCTTGTGGGTGGAGAAACCTCGCCACAACCTCGTACAAACGCTAGATCACTTGGGCACTTGGAGACTCTAATTAGGGTTAACCACCACTAATTTCGTCAACTTCAACCAAGCTTCCAATGCTTGGTTATATAGGCCACGGGTTAGAAAACCCCGCCTACCAGTCGATTGCCAAAACATGCAGTCGACTGCCCTTCATGGAAATTCGGCCGTTGCAGCCCAATGGCTCGATACCAACCCTCTGTTCGCTACCAATTTACTGCACCAGTCGACTGATGAAACCACCAGTCGACTGCTACAGTACTACTACAATAACGCTATATTACTGCTACGGTAAACCCTAATTTTGAGATTTTACCCCGAGTACATTCACTCAGCACTCGTTCTCGCCCGACCAACCTAGACCTAGTCTTCTAGCCTCCTCCATCAGCCTTGCATCCCTCGGATGCCTCCCCATCCTTCACGTCTTGCCTTCTAGAGCTTCCATCGGCCTTGTCATTGTTGTCGAGTCTTCTTTTGCCAAGAGGTCGTGCCTCCAGGACTTCATCCATTACCAAGTCACACTTGGACTTACGTTGCCAATACTACATGCTTGGACTTACACCGCCAAAACTCATCCTTGGACTTTCCTCCTTTGTCAAGATCACACTTGGACTTACGTTGCCAAGACTACATGCTTGGACTTACACCACCAAGACTCACCCTTGGACTTTCCTTATTGTACATGTATCATGCACACTCACAATGCATATCAAATACAACAATAAACCTAACTTAAACCTTTGCCCAAACATCAAAACCTAGGGTACCCAGATTGCTCCAACAATCTCCCCCTTTTTGATGTTTGGCAACCCGTTTAAGTTAGGGAAACAATATAGCAATACATATGCAAATAAATATATGTAATCTACACATGCATAAATCATGGAACCTAATCCTAGGCTAGGATTTCTAAACAATATAGCAATATAGCAATACATATGCAAATAAATGAGCAATCGCTCCCCCTTCACCTAAGCTCCCCCTTGAGCTAGGATTTCTTGCAAAGGTATGTAATCTACACACCTTTGCAAGAAAATATAGCAATACATATGCAAATAAATTAGGGAAAATATCGCTCCCCCTTCACCTAAGCTCCCCCTTAAGCTAGGATTTTTTGATGTTTGGCAACCCGTTTAAGTTAGGGAAACAATATGGCAATACATATGCAAATAAATATATGTAATCTACACATGCATAAATCATGGAACCTAATCCTAGGCTCCCCCTTCACCTAAGCTCCCTCTTGAGCTAGGATTTCTTGCAAAGGTAAACTTCTCCCCTTTTACTAATAAATGAGCAATCGCTCCCCCTTCACCTAAGCTCCCCCTTGAGCTAGGATTTCTTGCAAAGGTATGTAAGTTTCCCACTTAAACCTAAACTTCTCCCCCTTTGCCATACATCAAAAAGAGCTCCAACAATATCCCAATTATTGGACTCTTTGACCTCTAATGACCATAAACATCATGTATTAATCCCCCATAAGATTACATACATGTTCACCACTCTTTTGGTCATTTTCTAATGCTTGAAAAATATTTTCAGACCGTATCAGTCGACTACTATAAGTACCAGTCGACTGCCATCGTCAAAATGAGCTTACAGAGACATTCTGTGCTCATGAACAGTGTTACTAGTCGATTGGTAAAACCAACAGTCGACTGGCCTCGTCAAAATGAGCTTACAGAGGTCCTCTGTGCTGAAAATTACTGTTACCAGTCGACTGGTACTCTTTTTGGGCAAAAATTAATCTTTTTTATCCACTTTCAAAAATGCGCCAAAAATTCCACAGACCTCCAAAAAAATTCCAAATTTTGTGGAGAGGTCTATTTTATCCATGTCTACTTGGGAAAAATATATATAAAAATATATTTATCACAGATCCCAAGATTGACACAAAATTCAAAACTAGCTAAATGATTCAATTGAACCTTGACCTAAAGTCCTAGTTTTGGCTTCCTCTTGATGTATCTGCCCATACTAAACCATAATGCATCCCTAGCATTAGTTTATATGACATATATACATCAAAAACTAATTTTCATGCAATATGAACCCAATTCATATTTCCATGCACGAAACATATCCCAATTGTGCCAACCCACTAGGTTAGAGGCTTAAGTCTGTCTCCTAACCACTTGGCATATTTGATAACACATCTACCATGGGTCTCAAAGGCTCTTCCTAACCTTAGGAATCTTAACCTTAGTCACCTCCCTTGGTGACTCATCCACTATGGCTAGGCCACTTCGGTGCACCTCGGGTGACACTTGGCCTACAAAACTCACCTTCTTAACCTTAGACACATTGTCTTTGGTTAATTTCTTCTTGTCCTTAACCTTGGACATCCCATCCTTGCCATAATTATATGTCACCCTAGCATATTCCTTCTTATTGGCCTTAGATGACTATCCCTTATCCTGGGTCACACCTCCCTTACCAATGTCATGTGCTACCTTAGCACTTGACCTCCTTTTGGTCTTGGAGGGACCTAATTTGATCTTTTTGGGTCTTTGACCACCCAAATACATGTCAAGTCCTTTAGGTCCAATAATGAACCTCTCTAGGACTTTCTCCATTTCCTCAAGCTTTGTCTTCAAGGCTTGATTTTCCAATTCTAGGGTTCTAACCCTAGAATCAACATGTCCATCATGGACATTCCTAGACCTACCCTTCCTAGGCATGTGTCTCCCCTTCTTGGGATTAATGCTTAGGTTTTCACCCACTTTCCTTCCCTTAGGCAAAGTGGTTTGGGTCTTATTAGGTCTACCCTTAGTGTATGATTTCTTAGGGTTATCTACCATGTTAACCCTATTTCTATCATTATACCTAAATCCATGATTATGCTTAGGTAAATAATCTACATTATTTCTAACAAGCATATAAGAATTGGAGATTGGATTAAACTTCAAAATAGGGATTACCTTCCCTTTTACCTTTGAAGCTCCCCCTTGACTTGTGCTCCTCTTCTTTTCCCATTTCTTTAAGTGCGTCAATTTCTTGAGCTCTCCTCTCCTTGGGCACTTTGTGTGGTAGTGACCCCACTCACCACATGTAAAGCACCTAATGTGCTTCTTCTCCTTCTTCTTCCTACAACTCACATTAGTTTCTAAATTAACTTTAGTGAGTTTAGGGTTTGCCTCCTTTACCTTCTTGAGCGAAGGACACCTACTCTTGTAGTGCCTCATCTTACCACACTCAAAGCATTTGATGTGATCCTTTGTGCTCTTCTTGGTAGTTGAGGTGGAGGGTTGAGCTTCCAAGATCTCCTCTTCCTTGGATTGCTCTTCTTCCTCTTCACTTGAAGATGTGGACGGTTCCACTTCTTCCTCCCTTGAAGATGTGGATGATACCTCCTCATCTTCCTTCTCCTCCTCGGATGTTGAGCTCGTGTCAACATTCGATTGATTCTTCTCTTCTTGGACCAATGAGTCCTTCTCCTTGGGTTCCTCCTCTTCTTGGATTTGTGTAGGACTCTCATGAAGTGCAATTACCTTTTTCCAAAGGTCACTTGCATTCTCGTATTCACCTACATTCAATATCGCATTAGGAGGTAATAAATTAATTAAAATTCTAGTTACCTCCTTGTCCGTCTTCGATTGCTCCCTTTGCTCATCGGTCCAATATCGACGTCGGAGACGCTTTCCCTTCTTGTCCGTTGGAGCTTTAAACGGTTCCTCCAACGCAATCCATTGGTTCCAATTCATTTGGAACCACATATCCATGCGCTTCCTCCAATAGTCGAAGTCCTCGCGCTCATGTGGAGGTGGGATTCGGATGTCCCATCCGAGAGGTCCCTCCGACTCCATCTTCTTCCTCTAGCCGCTCTCTTGGCGATTAGTCCAACAAGAGCTCACCTAGCTCTGATACCATTTGTTAGCACCTTGACGTCCGCTAGAGGGGGGTGAATAGCGTCTCACCCAAATCGTCGCTTCCTACAATGGTTAGTGTGCACAGCAGAAATACAAGATAAACACTAACAATAGAAAGCAAACCTAACACGTTGATTTAACGTGGTTCGGAGATAAAGCTCCTACTCCATGGCTGTCCGTAAGGTGGACGATCCCGATCCGTCGGTGGATGATTCCCCGGAGAACTTCCAGCTAGCTCGCGTAGCTCCTTGTGGGTGGAGAAACCTCGCCACAACCTCGTACAAGCACGCTAGATCACTTGGGCACTTGGAGACTCTAATTAGGGTTAACCACCACTAATTTCGTCAACTTCAACCAAGCTTCCAATGCTTGGTTATATAGATCACGGGTTAGAAAGCTCCGCCTACCAGTCGACTGCCAAAACATGCAGTCGACTGCCCTTCGTGGAAATTCGACCGTTGCAGCCCAACGGCTCGATGCCAACCCTCTGTTCGCTACCAGTCGACTGATGAAACCACTAGTCGACTGCTACAGTACTGTTATAGTAACACTACGGTACTGCTACAGTAACGCTACATTACTGCTACAGTAAACCCTTATTTTGGGATTTTACCCAGAGTACATCACTCAGTACTCGTTCTCGCCCGACCAACCTAGACCTAGCCTTCTAGCCTCCTCCATCAGCCTTGCGTCCCTCGGATGCCTCCCCATCCTTCACGTCTTGCCTTCTGGAGCCTCCATCGGTCTTGTCATTGTTGTCGGGTCTTTTTTTTGCCAAGAGGTCGTGCCTCCGGGACTTCATCCATTACCAAGTCACACTTGGATTTACGTTGCCAAGACTACATGCTTGGACTTACACCGCCAAGACTCATCCTTGGACTTTCCTCCTTTGCCAAGATCACACTTGAACTTACGTTGCCAATACTACATGCTTGGACTTACACCACCAAGACTCACCCTTGGACTTTCCTTGTTGTACCTGTATCTTGCATACTCACAATGCATATCAAATACAACAATAAACCTAACTTAAACCTTTGCTCAAACATCAAAACCTAGGATACCTAGATTGCTCCAACAATTATGTATTAGTTTATCTTGACTAATAAATTACACTAGTACACTCTAAGTGTATTGAGTAGGACCATTTTAGGTAAGTTCTTTTTATACTGACTTAATAAAAGAACTAGACCTTAGTTATTATGGAAGTGTGTGCTCTTAATCCTAATATAATAACAAGCATATATATTTAGTATTTATTTCTTTAACTTATCAAAGGGTGATATTTAGCTCGATAAATCAATAAGCCCGATAAGTTGGGAAATGATATTACTTATAGTGTGTGTTGTTGATTATAGAAGGAAATTGTGTCCTAGTAATCTAGGTTGAGAATGTCCTCAAGAGGAGCTCATAAGGATTGTCATGTTAAACCCTGTAGGTGGACTTAGTCCGACATGACAATAAAATTGAGTGGTACTACTCTTGGACTAAGACATTAATTAAAGTGAGTTGTCAGTAACTCAATTAAATTAATGGACATTCGATAAAATAAACATAGGGAGACTAACACACTCATGATAAGAAGAAGCCCATAATGTAATTTGGGATTGGTACGGTAGTGCAATAATAACTCTCTAGTGGAATGAGTTATTGTTAATGAACTTGAGTTGTGTGTTCGGGGCAAACACGGGATGCTCAAGTTCATCGAAAGGCCAAAATCAATTTCTCCTCTAAGTCCCTGTCGTATCCTCATTAAAGCCTTAAATCCGCTCATGAAAAGTCCATCTTGGTGTCCAAGACGAGGCCGGCCCATGGCTTGGTGACCAAGCCAAAGGGGTCGGCCATAAACTCCTTGAGGTGGTCGGCCACAAGCAATTGAAGGGTGCCAGCCACATATTTCAAATTAGAAGAGATGTTTTGAATTTTTAAAATCTTCTCTTTATAGATATCTACAAGTTTTAAGAGAGAGATTTTAAAATATAAAACTTTCCTTATTTGAATTAGGTCATATGGTTTAAAAGAAAGTTTAAAAGTTTTAAAACTTTCCTTTTTTAACTATCCTCATGGTTTTAGAAAAAAGGAAGAGAAGTTTTAAATTTGAATCTTTTTAATTTTGTAACCATGTTTTAAAACGGAAATTTTAGAAGAGAAGTTTTAAATTTTAAAACATGGTTTTAATTTTTAAATCTTTCCTTTTTTAACATCCACATTAGGAAAATAAAAGAGAGCTTGTAAAATTTTATAAGAGTTTTTTCTTTGCTTATAAAATTTTTTACAAGGTTATTTCTTTCCTTTTAAGGGGTCGGCCACCCTTGCTTGGTGCCCAAGCAAGGGGGCGGCCAATCAATTGAACCAATCAAGGGAAAGGAAAAGGAAAAATAAAAGGGGAAAAGGAAAAACAAAAGGAAGATTTTATTTTTTGTAAAAAGTCTTTCCTTATTTGCCTTGAGCAAGTAATATAAAAGAAGGGGAGGAGAGGCCTCATGAGGGATCAATTCTTATTCTCAAGTTGGTGCTTCCTCTTGTGGCTTACCCTCTCCCTCTCTTTTTCCCCTTGCTCTCTTTTGTTCTCTTGTGGTGGTGGCCGGATTTTAGAGAAGGAGGAAGAAGGCTTTTGGGTGGTGTTCATCTTGGAGGATCGTCGCCCACACGACGTCCAAGGAGAGGCGAGGAATACGGCAGAAGATCTCGAGATTATTAGCATACAAAGAAAAAGTATAACTAGTAATTTTCTTTCGCATCATGCTAGTATTTTCTTTGTATGAATTCCAAACACAAGAGGCATCAGATTCTAGTTTTTCGAATTGTAATTTGAGTTTGTGTTTTTTTTTTGTCGATTGAATTTGTGATTTGATTGTTCTTTTTGGTTAAACCTAGAGTTATTTAAGGAAATTAAATATTAGCTTTTCTTTAAAAGGCTTTGTCTAGGAAGTGGTGGTTGCTCCCATATCCAAGAAGGCCTAGTGTCTCGCCATGTTTAACCTAGAAGCCAATTTTGGAAATTAATATTTAATTGAATTTATAACATAGGTGGATTTGGATCAATAGTGTTAAGTTTCGCTTGCGATCCAAGTCTAAACCATTAAGAACAGATAAGTTAAATTTGGAATCAATAATGTTAAGTTTCGTTTGTGATTCCTAATTTAACTTCTAAAGAACACAATAGGTTGTTTAAGAAAGGTTCGACACTTGTACAAAATTTTTGTACAGTGGAACCGGTACGATCTTCCTAGGACCAACCAACAAAGGAAACTAAAACAGGTTGCAAACACGTAAATCTACCTAGAAAAATGTAATCCACTAAATTGAAGTAAATCAACATCGAAAACAATTCGAAGACCTCCCAAATCCAAAGCAGGAAACCAGGAAAACTCCATGAAGAAACAGAGACATCATTGGAATTGTTTTGCATGCCTACTCCAAATCTACTTCCCAAAACCCATATCTAGAGAGATTATACCTGCTGGATCAATTAGGGCACGACTATGTTGGCGGCAGAGCTCTATTTAGGCTGTTCTGAGAGAGATGAGAGGAGAGGGAATGGTCGCGGCTTTTGTGCTTGCCTGAGGGAAAGGGAGTCGCGACCGTGGCTCGAGGGAGAAGAGGAGGAAGGTCGCGAGCTGCTGTGCTCGCGTGAGGAGGAGAAGCTGCAGTTGTGACTTGAGAGAGAAGGAGAGGTGACTATGGCTCAGCGGCTTGGTGAGGGGAATCGATAGGCTCGGGAAGGCAGTCGGTGTGGAGAGATCGCGAGGAAGGGGAGCGGCGCAATGAAGGAGAGGCTGGCGGCTGGGGCTCGTCGCAACCGGCAGTGGTGCGACATCTCTGGTGCTGGCGTGAGGCGAGGCCGGCGACGTCCGAGGGTGTTCGTGCGAGGGAGAGGGGAGAAGGAGTCCGGAGGTGTGAGTTAGGGCACGGGGAGGTGGAGTTCAGCGAGGGGGAGGGAAAGATTGGGAACTTAGGGCTCGATAAAACTTAGGCTTTTGGATTTAATGAAATTTATTAACTCCCACTTTCGGGTATTCCAAACAGACCTTTTCCAAAGCCTATAATTTTATCCCCTCAAAATATGCCCTACGGGCTCCGATTAGATCCCCGAAAATTTCTAAAAATTCCAATAAGGTTATTTCTCCAATAACACTTATTATTTAATTATTATTTGGGCATCGTATTTTACAAGAGAACTTTGCAAAAAAAAAATATTTGAGTAATTTCCAAAAATATGTTTGAAAAGACTTTTCAAAGCATTATTTAATTTCAATTTAATGCTTTATCAGTTAGTCAATTAAATATTTTATTTCAATATTTGGCTTCCAGACTGTGGCGAGGCACTAGGCTTTCTTGGCTATTAGATCATCAACCACTTCTACACAAAGCCGCATAAGAAAATTAAACGTTCAATTTTCTCGCTGAAAGTGCTAAGTGTAAATTAAAGTTCAAGTAAAACAAGACTTTGGAATTCAATATAGGTTCCAGCAACTAGATTAATTAGAAATTTCTTCGGGACATTTCTTTGAAATATTTCTAATTTGTCCATAAAATTTAATCCATAAAATTTTCTAATATGTTGATTATTTGAACATGCATGATTTTTCAAAATATCTACTTACATTTTCAAATTATTATTTTCTAATTTTAATTTATCATTTTCTACTTCTAATCTTCTAAGATCTTCCGACATACAAGATTTATCTAATGTTAATTTCAGCTTTTTATTTTCTTTTTCTATCATGCAACAATCTTTAGTTAATAATTTTACAAATTTAAATATTTGGTCAGGTGGTAGAGACCGTACCTGATTTACCTTGTCAATGTCTGGTGCTCCCCTTATAGAGCTGCTTTCCTCCAAAGACTCTCCCCCTTCATCGATGCTCATCTGGGATGAGCTTTCTATATCCTCAGGAAGAAATTTGTCTATAAGGGTTGTCCCGGCAATTTCTTCGGTCTCGGATTCTTCTGACGACGACTCGATGTCCATCGAGGAGTCGGATTCGGCTTCAATCGGTTCTTTGTGGGGCTTCAAAAACTTTTCCCAGAGTTTTTTTGCACTTTGGTAGTTGTCGATTCTGTCAAGATCCTCCACCGGTAGTACACTTATGAGATGATATTCAACCTTAGCTTACAGTTTGACATGAAATCGTCGCACTGCTTTTTGGTCCAGAGGCGTTTTTCAATTTCTTCTCCGTTCGTATTCATTAGTGCTTCATAACCATATTTCATTATTAATAAAATGCTGAAATCTGTTTTAAGAAAACCTCCATTCGTTGCTTCCAAAACGCGAATTCCCCCTCGAACATTGGCGGGTAGATACTCGGTCTGCCATTGATTCAGTGCTTCGTTCGATGGTTAGTCCTCCTGAAGCGCCCTAGATCTGATACCACTTGTTGGGGACCGTTGGTGGTCGGCTATCGAAGGGTTGACTAGCACTGCACAAAAAGAAATACCCTTCTCGAACTTTTTAAAATAACACTTGAATATAATTAAATAAAGAAAGAAACTAAAAGAAGAGGCTCACTGATTTAACTTGGTTACAACCGGGAAGGTTGTTAATCCAAGAAATGAATCGCATACTAAAGATCTCCTTCACGCGGAGAACCCTCTTACAGCAATGAGGTACAAAAAATGAGAAGCTAAACTAGACAAGAGAAGCGCAGAAGTGTAGAATATGCAATTGCTTGTTATATCTAGCTTCTTGAACCGGAGCAGAGAGCCTTGGTCGGGGCGCCTGGAGAGTTCCAGGCGCCTTGAAAGGGATAAAACTTTATCCCTTTCGCAACGGATCACAGTCAAACGTGATCTGGTCAAAAGTCGCATTCTGGGCATCCCGACCCTTAAAGTCAACTTTGTTGACTTTTTACGGTCCAGGCTCTCTGCTCCGGTTCTGCTCACCTTGGTCTAGATCTTTCGCTCCGCTCGCTTGGGTCATTTCGGCCAACCGAAATAAGCCTCACCTAAACTTAATTTCGACCTTCTCGAGCAGGCTTTCGCTCCGACTTTTCGTCCTTCGGAATCATCTCGTGCCTCCTTCTCGTCCGCCAGCGTACTCATCCGCAGCTTTTCGTCCCTCGGACGCACCGAGCCCGTCGGCTCTCTCCCTTGCCGACCTTCTCGTTGGTTGCGTCTCTTGCTCCTCGAGTAATCTTCCGCTCCGGCTTCTCGTCCCTCAGAAACACCGCACGTTCCCTTCTCGTCCGCCAGTGTACTCTTCCGCAGTACCTCGTTCCTCAGACATACTGAGCCCGTCGGATTTCTCTCCCGTACCATCCTTTTCGTTAGCTGCGTCTTTCACTCGACTTCCTGTGCTCCTAAGTTCCTGCACACTTAGACACAGAATCAAAACACCACAAGACCTAACTTAACTTGTTTGATCACATCCAAAACAACCTGGGGTTCCAACAATTAGTACCCTCATGCAGTTCGATTAGCTTGTCCCAGAGCTCCTTTGCATTTTTAAATGGGTCGATCCGGTTGAGTTCCTCCTTGGTCAGTTCGCACTGGAGGGTGTTTAGTGCTTTAGAGTCGATCTGAGCTTTCTTCTTCATGTTCAGGTTCCAATTCTCCGAATCAATGGGTACTTTGGTTATTTTTACCCTACACATCCTTATCCTACATACTCTTGGGAGACTCTCACAAGTCCAGGCACCCGGTGCCCTCCCGGGCGCCCGATTCTTAAAAGTGAATCGAGACACCCAGGAGGGTCGCTAGGCGCTTGGACTTGTGAGAGTCACCTATAAGTGTGTTGGGTAAGAGTGTCTAGGATATCAAATTTCTATATATATATATATATATATATATAATGATTAACAATGCTAGGTAACGTTGAGCATGGGGTAACCAGTCCGACCCCACGAAAATTTTTCACTGGCCACCAGGATAAATCGGGAAGCATTAGCTACAGGTAGTCCAGAAACCCAACATGATCTCTTAGTTGCAAGTCTCATTTAAAAAAAAAAATTCTCACAAATATATCGTACCTATAAATTGAAACATGGATATCTGAAAAATAAGTAAGCACTCTTAATTTATCATTTTTTAGATAAACCTCTTTTGAACAAATAAAACACTCATCTCAATTCAATGCCCTTAGTCCAGAAACCCAACATGATCTCTTAGTTACAAGTCTCATTTAAAAAAAAAATTCTCACAAATATATCGTACCTATAAATTGAAACATGGATATCTGAAAAATAAGTAAGCACTCTTAATTTATTATTTTTTAGATAAACCTCTTTTGAACAAATAAAACACTCATCTCAATTCAATGCCCTTAGTTTCTTGTGGATTTTGGGTCAATATTTTCTTGCTTCTTCTGTGTTTTTTTTCTTGTAAAAAAATAAAGATAAATTAATGTCAACATTTAATGGTAGGGTTATTTTATTTTTGGCACCATGAAATTAGAGTAGTCGGCAAGGAAGAAGTCACTAATGTGTGGAGCATATTCTAAGAATTATTCTCATCTAAATTGAAGTTTTTCCCACTTCCTCGGTCCAACCTCGGTCCAATTTCTCTAAACAAATTGGAATTTTGATTCAATAACATGATGGCAAGTAAAGTTGACTTTGTTAGAATATGACAAATTGTTTTATTTACAATTTAAAATTTTGGCACAATATGAAATCCAATTCTATGAGTTTGCACATTAGCAATTGTATGCCAATTTAAATTTGTCATGGATTCTAACTTTTAAATAAAATATAATAATAATAATGATAAACTATAAGAATTGGTTCTCATAAATTGGAAGAAAGGAATCCATTTGCATTACTTCCGTTGAGTTTGATCTGTCCCATTAAATAATTTAAATAGATAAAATTGAAATTTTATTAATTTATTTTAAAATATATTTAAACGGACCAACTCGCCGTGTGGATTGTTCTATGGTAGACTTGGATGGATATGTGAGTTAAGAGAAATTTTTTTTTCAAAATTTAAAATTAAAATGAAAATTTTAATGGACTCATCAATTTGACCCCCACAATCTAAATTTAAAATTTCCAACTTTTTTAATTTTTTTGACATGCTCGTTGGCTTACCCGGTTAAACCACGATCCAAACTTAAAATTTTCTATATTTTTTTTTATTTTTTGAAAGACTTATGGGTTGACCCATTTAATCTGTAATTCATGTTGAATTAGGTTAGAGATAGCAAATCTTCTGATTCACAATTCCTAATTTTCTCCTAGTCCCTTCCTCCATTTATACGTTGAATCATGATCGAAATACGGTTAAAATTGACTATGCCTTTATAAATTTATCTACCTACCTAAATTATAATTCGGATCAAGTCAGATGGTCGGAGACGATCGACGGTTAGATGGTGGCTGACCCACACTGTCATATGACAGATTTTGAATGGGCTGATTTGTCCAACCCAAATCTTCTAGTCTACTTTTTACGGACCAAAAAATGAGCCACTTATATATATATTAATAGGGAGTCCTGATCTCCACTTGTAAAAAAGATAGGAGTCATGATTCTCCATCAATATATATAAATGTCCCCTCTTAGTGGCAAAAGGTGAATACGTTCGCCCCCAGTACCCTCGTCAATCCGTCCCAGGGCCAACACGGAGGAGGTAAATCACGGGCGGCTACTAGCATTTGGAATAGTGACTAGCATATAAGGGAGACATTTACTCAGTTTTACCGAGATTTGAATCCTAGACCTCGTGATGATAATACTTTATGTGCTAACCACTACACCGGAACATATAAATGTCCCCTCTTGTGGCAAGGCGATTCGCTCGCCCCCAGCGCCCCCACCAACCCGTCCCTAGGCCAACACAGAGGAGGTAAATCACGGATGGCTACTAGCCATTAGTATAAATAGTCAAGACATGGGGAAAGTTATGCTTGGTCACACAAAGTTTCGACCCCAAGACCTCATATAACAATATCTTATATTTTAATCATTGCACCATCATGAGATTATACCTTAATCTCATGAGAGAAGTTATGCTCGGTCCCCTCTTGACCTATGATCTGCACTATGATTTCTTTTAAAATTGGTCCATGAACTGTGTGGCGAGCTTACCGCGTGGAACCACAGCCCGGTGGAAAGCGAACTATCAACGACCCGGAGAAAGTCCCTCGTAAACGATCCCGTGCTTCGCCAACTTAGATTCTCGCACCCGAACTCATACCTTGCTTTTAAACCCGCGCTGGCGATTCAAAAGAATGGAACCGTTGCCGGTGAGGACCAACAAATGCTTCAATCGGGTGAACTTGTGCGTTTGAAAACGTGCGCCCCGTCAAATAATCACTCGATGAAAATCCAAGTTGTCCCCACAAGCTTCGCTTTACTGGGACCACCACAAGAGGGGGCCACCGGATTGCTTTTTGGCGATGTAGTACAATGCGTATTGTAGATAGCTTCGTTGATGGACACGCGTCGAATTTATATAGGCCATAGCAATTGAAGAGACTGTACGATGAATGCTTTTATTTGATTCAGTTACATTTCCTGGTGCATTGGATCCGAAGTAGCTTACCTGCTCCATGGACCTAACGGCATCTCTGGAGAGTCCAAATTGGATCCGGATCCGGATTCGAATTCATACCGACCGCCTCCTCTCTTCCTCTTCCTCTTCCTCTTCCTCTTGGAATGAAGCTTGAAGACCTGGGCGACCTCGGATGACGGCGCTGCGGGTGGAGGTGGAGGACGTGATCGAATTCCTCCGGACGCGAGGATTCTCCGCGGCCGCCGCTGCTCTCCGCGACGACCTGCTTTCGCGCCGCTCCGCTGGCGAGGCAGCCGACCTTGACCTTGACCTTAACGTAGGATTCGATCTACCTCCTCTGAAGCTTTCTCCTCTGACCCGTGGAGGTGCAGGCGTCGCCGAGAGTTCGCCTCCCAGCGCCTCCTCCAGCTCCTCCGACGCGTTCGTCAGCATTGGCTCATCGCCCTCGGGTATGTTGGTTTTTGATTCGGGGATTTCGTTGATCTCGGTGCCCATTCTATACCTTCGGTAGTTAGACGAGAATTTGACTTGTTTCCTCGCACCTCGGCTCTGTTGATTTCGCCGATGGATTCTATCCGAAAGCCGAATGTTTAAAAAAAAGACTTTTTTATTATTATTTTACGTATAAACCTCAATTGCAAATGAACTGGCACGAGCATTCCGGAGAATTATTTATTTTATTCCAAGTGTCAGATTATTAAACTGTTTTCTCTTGTCACCACTAAACTTTTCTATTACTTGGATTTCTTGGAACAGAGCTTTTGAATCCTTACGGAGTATGGTCACCAGCTCGGTCTAGATCTGATGAGGAGTCAACCGATGGGCACTCGAACTTTGGAACTGCCAGAGAGTACAATAATTATTGGTATGATGACCAGCTTGGAGGATATTACGATAATCCCTTCTTCGTGCAGAATGATTCTGAACGATTACATATGGAGGACAAGTTCATCATGTCTAGAGAGGAAAAAAATCTGTTTGAGAATGAAACTCACGATACTTTTGATGTTCTAGCAAATGATCATAGGCATGAGCATGACGATGTCGATTGTCAGGGATGTGCTAATATCTATAATTGTCCTTTCCCAATTTGCAATTGCTGCAATGGATCCAAAAATTGTGAAAGTGGTGAGGTTGCTGAAATGGTGAGGAGCACAAGCTTTGCTATCTACGGACGTTATCAGGTCTTGGATGACCAGACGGAGAGGTTGGATGAATGTGGAGAGAATCAGTTTAATTTCATAAGGAAACATGACCATCCAGATACTATTGTCCTAGAACATGATCTGTTTCACGATAAAAGTCAAGTTGAAGGCAAAGAATGCTCAGGATCAGATTTAGCAGCGGAAAAACTGCAGACTTTAAATGCCAATGCAGTTGCTGATAGTGGCTTTACAAGTGAGCTTTCTGCATATTGCTTATGTTCGATTCATTTTGAAATTCAAATATGATAAATATGATACTATGGGTTTATCCATCATTTTTGATAGCAAATGCGTTGGTTAACTTATGTGAAATCAACTGTTACAATAGGATAATGATTTGATTAAGACTAAAAAAATAGGTAGGTATCTACCAGTCTGCCCAACTTATTTAATCTGCTTTGGTCCTCCTGTAGTTTTCTTTTTCATAGATGCTAGCTGCATCGAATAGCGTGCTTTCTGGTATACTAGTACAGACCCAACATTGATGTACACCAGCATTAAACATCTTGCATTACCTTGTCTAAAAGGACACGAGTATTATGGCCTTTTTTGTTCCACATTGACTTGCATTTCTTTCCCTTTTTTCTGTTTTAGTTCTCATTCAATTCATTTTTTTTTTCTTTTTGCAGAGTCCGATACTAAAATATATAAGGATATTGTAGGAGATTCTTATGCCAGAGACTTAATTTTTTTAGGCAAGAGAGATGATGGAGAGTTGCAAAGGGAATCTTTCAGTTTACCAACACTTGAAGAGGTGTCTAAACAAGATGCAAATTCTGCATATGGACATGGGGATGACAAGACAGTTGACAAAAAACTAGAGGAATCTGAGGCTGTTGATGGGGAATTAGAGGGTGATATTGGTGACAAGCTTCATTTTCATGCTTCCTCTGATGATGAACTGGAAGTATTTAATTTGAGAATAATTCACCGCAAAAACAGGTTTGAAGCAAAATTTTCTTCTAAAATGTTGTGTAACAAATTGGAAAAACTTTATAAAACCAGTACTAACTTTTGTACACCGTTTATAGAACTGGCTTTGAAGAAAATAAAGAGTTTCCAGTTATCCTGAAATCAGTTATAGCAGGCAGATACTATATCACAAAGTATCTTGGTTCGGCTGCATTTAGCAAGGTTGTTCAGGCGCATGACCTCCATACTGGAATGGATGTATCCCTCAAGATAATAAAGAACGATAAGGATTTCTTTGACCAGAGTTTAGATGAGATTAAACTTCTCAAGTTTGTTAATAAGCATGATCCTTCTGATGAGCATCATGTATTGTGCCTTTATGACTACTTCTACTATCAGGTATATGTGCTTTTGTATATATTTTCTCTGTTTCCAGAAAATCTTTCATTTTGTATATGTTAACTTCCTTTCTTATCTGTGGACCTTAAGCCTAGAGACTCCTGATTCTATATTAGTGTAAGCTAAAACTCCCTCATTAAGCTCCAAATGGATAGCTGAAAGACTGTGCCTTTCAAATAGATGATGCTGTCTTATGAGGACACATTTTTGTGCATTGGCCTGAACCAATGTGCTTGTTGAAATATTGTTCACTTTTGGTTTGAGACCCTTACTATCTTGCCCTTTCTTAGAAGGTACCTTAACGGGTGAAGAACCCACTCCTTTCCAACATGGGTTGAAAGCCTCTCATCAGATTCAAATACACAGGAGGATGGTGGACTCAATTTCTGAAGATGCATTTCTTTCACTCCTTCCAATTTGCTTTGGACCAACCAAGTGTATCCACTACTGTACAACTAGAGCTTGTGCAAGTTACATCATCTCGTTGGCTCGCTTGCCTATCAATAGAAGTTTTGTTTATATATGCAATATTGCATCTGGCAGTGTGTTGTGCCTCCAATCTTGATCTTGACCAATGACTACGAGGTCATTAACCTAGTTAGTGCCAGTGGTTGGCAATTTGCCATTGTGCAAGGGATGATTTATGGTCTGGTTTAGAATTCCTTCGAGGTCTAAAATTCATATTACTTTGTTTTTTTGGTAATCTAGGTATCCATCTCTTCAAACCGACTAAAATTCATATTACTGCATCATTACTTTGAAGTTATTTCTATTTTGGTACTCATCTTGATCAGTTTATCAACTTTCTTGTGTTTGGCCTAAGTACCAGATGAAGTAATTCATTACTGAAAGTTTGGAGCATTGTTAGTGTGCTTTCTTGACATGAATATATATGTATATATATATTTGCTATTTACATCTAGATGCATGCTACTATCAAAATATTTATCATGCTGTCTTGGTTGCAAGCACATTGTAGTAACATTCTGGTGCTAGTTCTCTTTACATATTGGTTGTAGTTGATAAAAAAAATTCTTAACATCTTTCAGTTAATTGCTGCAGGAACATCTTTTCATTGTAACAGAGTTATTACGGGCTAACCTCTATGAATTTCAGAAGTACAATCATGAATCTGGTGGTGAGGAATACTACACATTGCCTAGAATACGGGTATGTGATTGACACATTGTAGATCATGACAGTGTGATTTGTTGTTCAGTATTTGTCATCTATTACAATGTTTTTTTGGATCAATAATCTAACCATCAAATTCTATCTAGAAGACTCATAACCTTGAATTTCATCAACATCTAGTTGCAGCATGTTCTAAACCTAGTCAGGAATCAATTCCTGAATCTATAAATTCTTTTTTTTTTAATATCCTAGAAGCTGCTATTAGGGTAGTTTGTGTTTAAAAACTCTTTTCTACTATAATCTTTTTAAGGTTGTTTTATTCTTTGATACCAGATTGCACTGTATTATTCATTTGTGGCAGGCTATAGCTCGACAATGTCTAGAGGCTTTAGAGTTCCTCCACCATCTAAGGATAATTCATTGTGATCTGAAGCCTGAGAATATCCTTATCAAGAGCTATAGAAGATGTGAAATTAAGGTTATTGATCTCGGAAGCAGCTGCTTTGAGACAGACAACTTATCTGTATATGTGCAATCTCGTTCTTATAGAGCCCCGGAAGTTATCCTAGGTCTCCCTTTTGATCAGAAGATTGATATTTGGTCTCTAGGTTGCATCCTGGCTGAACTGCACACTGGTAACGTAAGTTTTATATTTCTAAAGTTAAAATCTATAAAATGTACTCTTATGCACATATTCTAAAGTTAGATTTATAAAGTCCACTCTTCTGCACATATTGGTCAAGAGCATAAACCTTTTTTATGACAAATGAAAGAAAGGATCATAATGTTTCGTTGATATAATGCATTTTTTATTGTTGCATACCAATCCATTTTTTATAGTTTGCCTTCAGAGTATCATGCAATTACACTTGATCCACCGATAATTTTTTTAGGCAGGTATTGTTTATGGTTTGGTTCCTTTTATATCAATCTTAGTTCTAGCAATCAGTTTTCTTGCTCTGGCAAATTGTTGGAATAAATCAAAGTTAATTTGAACATTTTTCCATGTCTCATGGGTCTATTGAGATCACTCTACCCTTAATATGCTCGAGATGAAAAATCATCCCACATGTTTTCAAAGGCTGTTTGGATGTGGGCTCAACAAGTCTATGGACTTTTTTTTTAGAACTTTAGAAAGGTGTTATAGAACTTCCAGAAAAGGAATATTGCTAAACATGTTTTGGTGGAAAGTTGTAATCTTCTCTGATCTACTAAGTTATTGTTTATTTTATTTTTCATGATATTCAGATAATAATTTACCTTCCAACATCAGGTGCTATTTCCAAATGACTCAGTCCCCTTGATACTTGCTCGGATAATGGGGATCCTTGGTCCAATTGATGAGGAGATGCTTGTACTGGGACAGGAAACGAGCAAATATTTCACTGAAAGTTTTGATCTATATCATCTGAACGAGGTCTCTCCATCCATCCTAAATGAAAATGAATTACCTGTCTGTTTCCACTCATATTTTTCATTGTAAATTATGCGGTGCCTGCTAGATTTCCTTAGACCATATTTAATTATAAATGTTAACAGCACTGCAAGATCAGGGAATAGCACAAGCCTACATTTTTCTATCTGTTTAATCGGATTTATTGTGTAAGTAATTTATTGTGGAACAACAATAGGTAACATACTAACATCTCCATTTTTGTAAAAATAATTGACATAGGTAAAAAGAAAATTGTGAGTTCAGTTAAATTAAAGGTAAAGGAACCTCAACATGTGTCAATATGTTTAATCAGATTTATTGTATAGTTAATTAATTGAGGACCAGCAAATCAGCAATAGGTATACTCTCCCTTATTTGGAAAGTTACATGCTAAAGAAAAAATGAAAACCCAGTTAGTTAGATCCCTTAACATGATACTGATCAAATGCAGTGACTCACAAGCATATTTTTGCTTATTTATCCATTTCACTTCTAACCCTAGGCTTGCAAATATCGCATTGATATTTCGCTATGGGAGAAGGTTCATTAAAGTTGAAGCCAATCTCTCTTGGTTCCTGGTTCAACTTCAACCTGCTTAATGTAAGCAGAGATCTTAAAAGGAAGACACTATATCTAGCCCCTATGCATCCATTTGACAGCCATGGGCTGATCAGTATTCTCCAACTTGGGCCATCAGCATTTTCTATACCGAAACTTTCTCGGTCTTATCATATTCGTGCCAGTTCAAAAGAGAAAAAAAACTTTCTTCTTTGAGATATTCACTTGTAGATGCTTTGCCAAGAAGACATTGTATGTTCAAGTGTTAAATGCAACCAAAATCTTGCATATATTATTTGAAATGAGAAATCTATTTGAAATCATCATCAAATGTATATTTTATTGATGCAGTAGCCAACAATCTATGATAGACATTTGCTACTCTGTACTCTTGTTGCACTTTCGAATATATCCTCGTCTCCATATGTTTTTCAGGAAATGCATCAAATGGAGTACCTGATACCAGAGAGGTCCTCATTGTCACAACAGCTGCAAGATTCCGATACTGAATTTGTTGATTTCCTTTCTTATTTGCTCCAAATAAACCCTAGTAGGAGACCAACAGCTAGTGAAGCACTGCAACATAGATGGCTTTCCTTCTCGTACCATTGACAAATGAGGTTTCACACTTTTGCTAGGCATTCACATCAGCAAAGGCAGATCTAACCTAGCATGCACATATCTTATAGTAACTTTTGTTGTTGTTGTTGTCATCGTGAGTATGTAGTTTGGGTATGCAATTTACCACACGAGCATTGTACGTGTACAAACCATGTAAATATTTCATAGTTGTATTTCTTTTTTGTCCTGAAAGCAAACAAAGTGTTGTGTGATTATGTATTTGATTTCTGCATCAGGATATTGTGATTTGAGTTCATGTTCCTTTGTGCACAGTTGCGAGTCCTGGAGAGTTTCCAGCTCGCCTAGAACAGATTTAGCTTCATTAATCATAAGAGCTTGACAGATTTACTCTTATCTGTAGCTGTTGCTTCATTAATCGTAAGAGCTTATTTTGGGACTTTTGTCCTGCACTAATCAACTACAGCTTCCCGATTTATCTCCTCACATATGATTATAGGGTCAATCATGTGAGGCCGCTGGGATGGCGGATTCCATTTTTTGCAACAATTGTTTTGAGCCTTTTGGCATATGTTGACGATTCTTGATCACTTTTGCAATTGTTAACTTGTCATGAAATTAGTTGAGATATTCCTAAATTTATCCTGCAACTTATAAAAAAAACTGAGAAAAAATGTTTCACAGAGGAAATCAAGAATGGCCAAATCCACCTGAAGGTCAAGCGTGTGACAACCTACAAAAAACAGGGAGGTTCAACAGGCGATATCAGCTGCTTCTGGTGGATTGACATAACAAGAAGCCAAGTTCTAAGATCTGCTATATGTTTATTCTACTTTCTAACTTGTCAATTGAGATTTGTCAAAAACTTGCAGCAAGAAGATCAAATAACCAACGTTGTGACTTGTGAGGAGCAAGATATGCACACAAAACCAAGGTCAGGGTACAAACTGTTTGGAGCAGGTTAATTTGATATCTTCTGTCAAATAGCTCTTTTAGAGAGATTCCCAGAATCTTATATCCTCACACGTTCTCATGATGTTTAACAAAATAATGGTCCTGGAATGACAGTTATCGTTGACGACAGGTTTATTCGGTTGTAAGAAAGCTTAGTGCCACGACAACATCGGTCATTAGTGGGCGAACCGAAGGCTCTTCTTGGAGACACATTGCAGCAACAGCAGCTGCTTGGCCCAGGCCCTTTGCTGGATAGTCCCCTTGTAGGAGTGGATCTACTAACTCTGGGAATCTCTTCTGGTCCTTTAACAAGGGCATTGCCTGTTGATAGGAGAAACAAACGGGATTAGCTTAAATAGTGAAAAATAAGGTACATCTTTATCTAGCAAATAAAAGGATGGTTTTGATGCTATACTAATTTATATGATTTCATACCCAGGCAACAAGGTTCTGTTCATCTGTTGGCTTAGCAGTGTCAATTGCCCTCCTCCCTGTGATTAGCTCGAGCATAACAACACCGAAACTGTAGACATCTGACTTCAAAGTAAGCTGACCTGCTCTTACATATTCGGGCGCACAGTATCCATATGTGCCCATTACTGCTGAAGAAACATGGATTTTATCCCCTATGGAACCCAGCTTTGCAAGCCCAAAATCAGAGAGCTTTGCAACAAAATTTTCATTAAGTAGAATATTTGATGATTTAAGATCACGATAGATCACCGGCGGGTTGGCTTTCTCGTGCAAATACTCGAGGCCTTGAGCGGCACCATGAGCTATTTTCATCCTAGCATACCAGCTTAGAGGATTCTGATCGGCTGAGATATCTGGCAACAAGATTTCACTCTGTTAAACTCATTTAAACTAGAGAAGCTTTACCTAATCATCGTATGACAAACTACTACAGAATAATTACCAAATGACATAAAATGTTTAAGGTTCGAGCACTTTTGTAGCAAAGTAAATTAGTAAACTGGAAGAAAAATCACAGGGTATTTGATAAAATATAAAATTGCCTATGAAGCTTGCATAAACCATTAAACTTCGTAAAAGGAGTATAAGAAAGAGCTGCTGCCTTTGGAGAACTACAAAGCAGTTGGTTAAGAGGAACATTTCACAAATTACAAATAATCGTCGCAAATGAAATTGAAAATCAAGTATGAAGCAAGGAGCATTGGACAGCAAAGTAAGAAAGAATCCTTTCGACAAAATAAAGTTAGCTAAAGGGAACGGGAGTCTTTTTGTACACCATGCTGAGAACTTCATATACAAATTTAGTTTAAAAACTATCAAAAGAAGTTGTGAAGATCTGCTAAATGCCATAATCGTATTCATGGAAGTAATAAAACTACTGTAATGATAGAATACCAAGCAAATGATCTTCTAAGGAGCCGTTAGGCATATACTCATAGACCAGAAGCCTTTGATCACCATCAGCACAGTATCCAATAAGCTTGACTAGATTTTCATGATGGAGAAGACTGAGAATCAATACTTCAACAAGGAATTCTTGGTTGCCTTGGAAGCCATTCCTGTCTAGCTGCTTAACAGCTATAACCTAAGCATCAAATTCAGAGACCTGTAAATAACTATATCGCAAAAATATATTATATTAAATAAATCAGTCAATTACTTCTCTAGTCTTCTCAAGTAAACCCTTGTAAACCCTACCAAACCCTCCTTCTCCCAAAAGACATTCTGGTTTAAAATTCTTGGTAGCAGAAACGAGTTCACGGAATGTGAATGTCTCGGCAGCAACATTTTTTTTTCCAGCATCATTTTGAGTTTCATGAGTAGGAACTTTCTCCGGGGGATACTCTGCATGACACAAGTCAAGTAAGAATACGACTAGACATGTGAGTTGACATAGTTACTTATCAACACACTTATTTTTTTAGCATCACTTTCTAGGTTGTGAAACTGTCTATTCAATTCAGACTGATAGAATAATATCAAGTGATATGCTGCTTAGCAGGAATATTTATATGCTTAGAAGAAATTTAACATGATCTGTCCATATTTTGGACGGCAAGTATAGAAAGTATAAAAGGTAGTGCTCAGGTAGAGTTTTAGGAAAAATTCCTAAATGGATTCACAATCCATCTACTTCAACTATTGTATTACCTTAGGCACTTCATAGTCTAAGAAACTTTAGGAAGAGATAATCAAGAAGTAATAAAAGGCAAAAGAAAAGACAAGGTCTGCATTCCAAGTTGTGGTGCAATCTATTTTCATCAACTCTTCAAGAGAATAAGAATCTCTGACGCTGGGGTGCTCTGGTTGAGCAGATGCATGTCAATGATTGATTTTATATTTCCTGCTGAAATAGTTCAAGCCTAAACCCATGTTAAATTGTAGGCACGAACTTTCAAACACCATGTTAAATTTCCAAGTACCGTAATTCATCTAATAGTTTAAAATGATACGAGATTTAAATATTTTTCCAGATATGTTTCTCCAGAATAATGAGCAAATTCGCATACAAAATTCTCAGCAATCAAAGTCGGACGAATGGAAACTATAAAGTGAATAATGTGCTCTCCAAAACTTTTACCTTGTTTTGCATGAACTTTTGCTTATAAAGAAATTCTGGGTATTGAGTTTCTATTGTTCACCTTCTTCAAAAGGCAAGAGATTGTTCACCTTATGGTTGTTGTTAACCGCAAAAAGACAAAAATAATGACAACTTAATGATATCTATAAATCAGCACTGGTGCAATAGAATATAGGGTTTATTGTTTTTTGATTGAAAACATAAGGAAGAAATTAAAAAACATAACATAGTGGTATATATGAACAATTGATTCACAGACAAACAACAAAATGCAATCAATGTTCAGTTTTTTATCCTGAATGGGGAAAAAAAACTCACCTGGCCATTTCGTCAGTTCATGGACCTTAACCGCGCGTGCAACTGGAGATAAGTCGGCGTTCGGGAAATTCTTCTTCAAGAAACAAGGAAAGCAGCTCATCTTGAGGTATTTACGTCAAAGAAAAATTACCTCTCGACTCCCGCCGATTGTCTCAAATCCCAACTTACAAACTCAGAGAACTGAAAATAACAAAACCTTTCAGCCTCCAATCCTTGAACCCCCAACAAAAATCCCAAATTTCAACACGGAGCTGAAGATTTCGAGTGAACTGCAAAAAAGAAGTTCCGCCTAGGGTAAAATAAGCTCCACAACTTCGACGGTCCGAAAGAATCTAAATTTACGCCAAAAAAGGCGAGAAAAGACTTGAATCCCTTCCGGAGGAGACCTGAATCGGCGCAACCGCAGCGGCTTTGGCGAGGAACGACAGAAGCTTATCAGAAGGAGAAAGGTGACGACTTTTTCTGGGCGATGGCACCAGAAGCGGATGGTGGGTATTTGAGGACACATCTGAAAGCGCAGAAGGCGAGACGTGGATCCAAATCCCGCTGGGAAGACGAGCAGGCGGAGGAGGGAAGGAGCTGTCAATGTTATTGTTTGTTTAAAAGAGAAAAAAAAAACAAAGTCATTTTAAAATTAAAGGGAAGGCAGGGTTGAGGAGGTCGGTCGACGTTGAATAGAAATTTTCAATTGGGCCCAAAATTTATTTGTTTTGGGAGAAATTCTCAAAAACTCTCTTTGCTTTTTAAATTCCCAAACCACCACACTCCTTCCTTCCCCACTTGGGTGCCCAAAATGCCCCTGACTAAATCAATAACTGCAAAATAATTTTCTAAAATTCACACCAAACTTTCTAAGTTTTCAAAAAAGTGTTTTTCCCTCTCACCTCCTATTTTTATTTATCTATTCAAACGGTGACCAAGATAAATCTGTAATACATTGTAATTAAAGTTCGACTCTTAAATATCTAATTAATCATTTGGAGGATTAAACCATAATTAAACTTCGACTCTTAAATATCTAATTAATCATTTAAAGGACTGAACTGCTGCACCATAATTTCAAGTAGAGATGTAATCGAGTCGAGTTGAGCCGAACTCCTGAATATTTGAACTTGGCTCGTTTATAATCAAACCGAGCTCGAGTTTTATTTAACGAATATATTCATGGTTCACGAGCTTATTCGAGCTTTTATCGAGCCTAAACGAACTTAATAAATATAAATCATAAATTTAAATATTCATTAAAAATTAAATTATATATTTAGAGAAAATTATAATAATATTATTAAAATTTATAATTTTATTCTAATAAATAAATTTAATATATTTGTTTATATTTTTCATAAGTAGAATGTAAAATCTATAAATTCAATATCAAAACTATTATTTTTTTTATTTAAAAGTTACTTAATGAGCTTAACGAACGTGTTCACGAATTAACGAGTCAAATATTGTGAAGCTTGAGCTTAGTTTGTTTATCTTAACGAGCCTCATTAAACGTGCGCAAACAAACTTTTATCGAATCGAACTTCGAATAGCTCACGAGCAACTTGATTCATTTACCCCCTAATTTCAGGACAATTTATTTAAATTTTCAATTCTTGAAGTTGTAACTTTGAATGAATACTAATTTTCATATTCCTAAGTATTTTTTTTTAAAGTAGAGTTCCAAATTGAAATTTGCATCTTGATCCGGAAATTTACTCGATTTTTTTAAACAAGGTATATTATTTTATATTATGTGTAGTTAAGCAGCTGAGCCACGACTGTTGATAGATAAAGCTCCAGAGGGAATGGCATTAAACCACTTCAAAATAAACAACAGATGGATGAAACATTTTTCACAAGAATGAACTAATCAAACTTACGATAAATCTTCAGCTATAGGAGGACAAGTCTTCATTATCAAATACTTATGGACACAATAACAGGATTCCATGTAATTATGGGAATAAACATGACTAAAAACTTAATAGCTCATAATATACACAACTTTATTCCTGGGCTGCCATTGTAGAATAGACATGACTTATTGAGACTAATAACTCGTCAACAATTCTGTGCTTGCAAAATGCGCCTTAGTCGCCTGACTGAACTATGTACAATGAATTGCTGAGGCTGAGAAGGCTTCTTCTTGTGGCTAATGTACAACTGCTAACCCAATATATGCACAGTGTCACTATCCTTCTGAGTCTGAGTCATATCCACAGGATGAATTAAAGATTATGAGTCATCTTGCAGCTGATTGCCTATGATAGGTGAAACGATCCCTGACCTTCGGTTATCGCATATAGCAATCTCTCTCTCATTATCTCCTGCAGAAGAATTGAGACCTGATTAGTATAACAATGAAATATTTATGCAATGTACTTAATCCATTCATTCAATAGGGCAGCCAAAACATAAGGTACCATGAGTTTGCTTTGAGTATGTTACATTGCAAAAAATCAAAACGGCATTATCTATTTTTAAGAACATCCCTATTTCTGAATATCTGATGCCAACTAAAAAAAACATCAAGTATCTAGCATTTCGAAGAGCATCCCTATTTTCTGGATATCTGATGTCAACTAAAAAAAATATCAAGTATTTAGCATTTCACACTGATTAATACAGGGATGACCAGTCCAAACCCACAAAGAAAAAAAACATCCCTATTTTGATTATTTTCATTAGGACGCCCTCATCACTTGAAAGATTTACTTTACATCCGTTTTAATTCTTATTAATTGTGCCAAACTGAATAGTTTCATTGAAATGGTCACTTTGCTAGTTTGAGGTAAAAATCATCGTAGAAACTATGCGTGAATATTTACTTTCCAAGTTGTTAATTATTTAAAGACACTTGAAAATTTTTAGCTGAAAGTGTGAATATATTTCTCTTGTAACAAGTCTAGAATTAAAGGAGAAACTAGAGCAATTTTTGTTTCAAATTAGACAAAAGAAAAAACTTCAATGAAATTATTCACTTTTCAACAAATTAGGATGAAAGGCCTAATGAGCATATTAGAGATGATACAGCACCCCTTTAATAATCATGAAAAATAGGGGCACCTATTTGATGTTTTTGAAAACAAAGGAAGCCCTTTTAATTTCCCCTAGGTTATATTTGCAATTTGCACCATAAAATTAGAAGAAGAAAAATAACAAAGTACACAAGACATCAGTAAATTGTTCGCATCTGAAAAGAGAAACTGATTTGCTAACATACAGTTTGTTTGGTAGGAAAATTTCGGCAAAATGGGTTCAACCAAACTAGGAACAAGTAGAATGATCAATAGTTGTTTGAGGGGGAGGACAATTTGACAAAGGAGGTTGCAAACTTGTTGTTTTACTCTCTTTTTCAAACTTAAGAGAAAATCCATAAACCAAATGTCACAATCATTTTAAAGGCGAACTACAATCAGATAAATTTTGAAAAGACAGAAATTTTCAGTCAAATATACGTAGATGCAGTGGAGGGGTTATATGTTTCAAGGAGTCATCCAAGAAAGTGAGTATATTGATCAAAAAGGAAAATAAGAGAGCATACTTTAGATGAGTAAGGTGGGAGCTTTAGATAATTTGCACAAGTCATGACACTCGGCAAGTCCAGATCAGCATCAAAACTAGAGTGCTGCAATAAAGAATAAGAAGTTAATTGTTCGGCAAACCATACAGCCAGTGCAGTACCCAACTGCATGAATTCTAACCTTTCGAACTACTGTTAGCTTTGGGTTAAGAGCGGCTAAGCCTCCATGTGCAAGGCGAGGTGCTCCAGTTACAAATTGCAAGAAAGCTCTACGCTGATCATAATCATATTCTTGAATGATTTCTAACAACTGAAAAAGAAAGAAATAGAATGAATTTATATGACAGACAAAAGAAAATTTTTATCTGCACTTAGTAGATTTCTTCTCCAGATACTGACATGGGTAGCCATAAGGCTGCTCACGCTATACCCATGGTCAAACTTGATGTGATTCACAAGCTGAAAGAACTGCAAGGAAATAAACATAAATACATGCAAAGATTAATAGCTAAATAACAGAGTAAAGTAGTGCATACATCCCAAGTATCTTGTTCTCCGCAGAGTAACTGCTCCAACTCACCTTCAGTGAAGATTTGGAGATATCTTAGAGGGAATACCTGGACATAAACAGCAGAAGGTAAAATAAACTAACTTGAAGGGTGATGAACAATCTGCATTTGTTTTCTCCAAGTGCAATATTGAAATTATCAAAGTTAAAATCTTTATTAGGTATTTCTTAGAAACTACTCTCCATAGATAAACCAAAACATGGTATAAGAACATGACAAAAAAATAATGCAAAATATACCTCATTAAATCCAGATTTGAAGGCATTAATTTGTCTCGCAACTCCACTGCCAATTGTCGCATCAATGACCAGTGCAACATATTCTTCCAAATTGGCAATGTTCACCTATCAAAGAAACAATATAAGCAGCCATAATGAAAATGACATGAAAGAATCCTACTCCAAGTATTACCATCTTTGCACTTTCTGATGCGAGTGCATAGTCAGTGTAAGCTGGAAGAGTGAAATCAAGAGAGAGATCCTCTACAGCCATGCTCCTGTAATATAACTTTGATGGATCCTTATCTCTTTCTCCAGAAGCTGATTCAACAAATTTTTTCCTGTTGACTAGAGCTTGAAACTCCAGTAAAGTCCTTCCAAGGTCTGGATCAAATGACTGGATATCACATATATTGAGCTCCTACAATGCATATAGAAGTTCATTTCATGGTTAGATTATAAACAAAAAAATCAAAGAAAAGAAAAATCAGGAAAAAAAATTAAATCATAAGCACCTGCTCGAGCATAATCTTATAGAAGGCATTAGAAAATGATATGTCCATTGTTCTCCCATCTTTAATTGCCTTGGCTACCAGCTTACCAAGAAGGGAAAACTTTTTCTTCACATCTGAGAATTTAATCCCACCTGACCTTTTTCTCGACCATGGACAAGGAAACAGTCCACATGGAGCAAACAAAACTGAAGAATCACTACAAACACTACTTTTGGCTGCACAATAGTCCTCTCTCCACATACCTAATCCAACCTTTTGAAATTCATGACTTACTAGAGTGTAGAATTCCATAGTAGGACCTAGACCAGTACCAACTTCATCAGCATATTCTACTTCAAGAGAGCCCTTACTTTGAGCATGTAATTTCATGATTTTTGCAGCACATTCAAGGATATTGTTGCGGTCAACTTTAAACTTCTTGCGGGAGTGAAAACTAGTAACCAAGTGCCATTCACTGGAGTTCATGCTACTTCTATCTGAATGCCGAATGTTGTTATTCTGATTTCTTAAAGAACCAAATGCTGTGAGGTAGAAGTACTTCAATCTTGCCTCAAAGGAAAATAAGAAAGGACATGCACTCGTTAACTGGCTACACCATGATGGAAAACAACCAGTGTTTAGTACCAGCTGATCTCTCATTTGCTGCTCCAACTTCTCAGTTAGCTTGCTGCTCACAAAGTCAACTTTTGGTACTGGAGAAACTATCACCTTCAAATCATCAAAGTTATCTATTCTCCCTTCTGCAAATTCTTGAATTCTATCATTAACTGACAGTTCCATCGAAAATTGATTCAAGCCCTCTAATATTTTCAACATAAATAAAATATCATATGAGGTATTCATTCTATCAATGTTGGAAAGCATTTCAGCTTGTAATTTGGTAGGGAAAAAGGGAAGTTTCAGGAATGAGAATCCAAGCCTATTCAAGAAGATATTTGACTGAGAAACCAAATCTAACATGTTGTTCTTGTTTGCTATGTCTTCTTCAGCTATTCTATAAGTAAATTCATAAGTCTGATTCCAGAATTTGGACCCCACAATCATGTCAAATCCTGGAGATACTTGATCCTCTAGAACTGCTTGATAAAGGGTCTTTGAGCGGTCAAGTTGTTTTCCTCTCAAGCTAAAAGTTAATCTTGGTTTAGTATTCACCATGCATGGAGATACTGTTGTGATTCTTCCTTGAGCAACTTCAGTATCTAAAAATCAGTACGAACAAAAATGTGTTGGTTTTTCATACTCATAAAGTAAAATTGACAGCAAAATACTAGCATTATTAATAAGAGAAAAGAAATTGCTAATCTTTGCAGGTTAACGAAAGCTTACCAGTTGTCAGTTTTGTGCTAGTCTTTACTGGTAAAAGCTGCTCCTCTTGACTTCTAATCACCTAATCTCAAGAAAATTAAAGCAAACATGAGAAAAGTTTCATCACCCAAGGCAATAGACATTTTACTTTCATTCAACTTAAATGAATATTTATATCACACCAAAATCAGACGTGTTATTGTCGAGGTATGAATCTTAATTACAATAAAGTATTTCTATAAAAAAACCTGGAATGGGTAAAATATAATAGATTAACAAGCTGTACCTCTAAAGAATTAGAAATATAAGTCTCATACGAGATGTTCATGTATGCTTCTGTAGAACTCCCTTCTGAGTCATGATGTAACCTTGAAGCTCTGAGGTTTAGTTTGCTGATATGGTAATCCACTGCCTCTGACTGATGTCTGTTCATGGCACTAACTTTAGGCCAGAGATATGCTTCTACAGCATCTACTAAGGAAGAAGAAATATCAATACTTAGTACATTGTCAAAGTCCAATAAGTTTGAATCTTTGTTGTCACGTACAAACGAAACTTTTAAACAAGGATTCATTGTGGGGCTACTACAAGGGATATCTGTATAACTTTTTCTTGGTTTCAACTGTTGGCTTCTGACAACAGGAAAGTTATCCAAAGAAGACAATGCATCCTGCAGATTTTTCAATAAGCAAGCCAAAATAGTATCATCACGATTTTGACTAGGTTTGGACAAGCATATGGAAGCGAATATCTGGAATCTCTTCTGTACAGCTAGAATGTGATCTGATAAGCCACTATCATGAATTCCAAGCAGAAACTTGCCATTGCATAAATAATGAGCCAGAGATCTTGCAATACCACTCTCAACAAACTCAAAGGTTGACAAAGACTCTCCCTGAGAAAGCTCTCTCATCACCTCATCCAATATTTGTGTTGAAAATTTCACTTCATGTAGGTTACCAACATCATCTGAATGTGTGTCCATACTATCATCTAGCACTCTGCACAAAGTTCTGAGATGTTGAAGAGTTTTAGAACATGACATATCAGAGTTAGCTGCTCCATGGCCCAAGTAGTAGGAAGCTTTTATCTTCCTTCCCAAATTGTGAATAGCATCCTTTCCAAGCTTGCATGTTTTTAATTGAGAAGAGGGAACACTAGATGGAGTAAATGCAAAACACATGCATCTGGAAACAACACTGACAGCTATTTTCTCATCTGAGTGTGGTACAGATTCTATGCATTTATCTTGGACTAAAAGCATGTCAATTGCATAAAATACTCCTTCCTTGATGAAAGAGCTTAAGAAAACACCTGGAAGTTTTTGCATCAGAATCTCAACAATCTCCAGTGTGGAAATTAGTAGATGTATATCTTTCCTGGACAACAGCCCTGCCAAAAAACTGTCACATAAACAATTAGCAAGTGATCTTAAAAGATCTCCACAAAATGGCTTACTTCACATATATTGCACATTTACCTTGAGATATTTGTATCTTTGATCGAGTCCAGAAGTATCTCAGGTGTGCTATAATGGGCAATACGTCTTATGATGGAAATGCAACCATAACATACATAATCATTTGCACCAGAGTTCACAACCTATTTGGAATACAAAGTTTATCATAAAATAATAATAACAAATGCTATAAATAATGAATCACTTAGAAGAACAAACCTGGATGGAAGCTGGAAGAAATTCCATGGCGAATTGATACAAGAAATTGGGTTCGTCCATTAAAATCTTCTCCTTAGCTTGTATTAGTTTATTGACTGGAACATCTTTCTTTTTTTCAGGAATCAACTGATTAGTTAACTTTAAAGCTTCCCATACCTGCAGCAAATATTACTTTATGTAAAAATTACAAACACAAGTAACAATTATGCACAGACTACAAGACAGAATTGTGTTTGAAGAAACACGTTAACCTTGAAGAAACATGTTAACATTTAAACAAAACTCATCCAATTAGTTATTTTAACAAGGTAACAGACTAGAGGACAAAATTCACATGGTTTTTAGAAATTAAACTAAAAATTATTTAAGTAGAGCACAGAAACCTGATTGTTTTGGACATCTTCAGTAGATGCATAGGCAGAATTGTGTGACATGTCAGAACCTATTAAGATGCCTCTCAAAGTTCTGCTTATGCTAAGCTCAAATAGGATGCGAACTGCTAACTGAGAATGTGAGGCAAGTCTTGTGAGGAGACCAACTAAACTCTGAGGACAACAACAACAAAAGGTAAGCATGCCAGTAAAGAATATATGTCAAAAGAAATGGAAGATAATCCACAAATAAGGTATTTAACATCAAAAAGATAGAGATGCTTACAGAAAAAGTCATGGAGCTAATTGACCTGTGACTATCATTATCTATCAATTCCAAGGACTTCTGTATCACTCCATGCTTGCACAGTTCATCAGTCAAAATAGGAGAATAGCGAACAGAGTAAGCAACCCATGCAAGACAAGTAGAAACAGTTTCTACCAGCTGCCACAAACGAGAGAACCAAATCAGTTCAGCCAAAATAATTAGTCATTGAACAAACAGCCCAAATAGTTTGTACTAACACTGGTAGTTGATGTTGAAGCTGATAAATACGAAAAAGGAAATGGAGACTTTAACTAAGCTACTCTATACCAATTACGATTGAGTCTGAGAATGGCTGTAGCACTAACCTCCTTGTTCTCATACTGCAGAAGAGTGCATAACGAAGGGACTGCCTCCATTATAATTGATGAATAATCAGGCGAGAGTTCCTTGCACATATTAGTTACTGTTATAACTGCGACTCGCTGAAAAAAAAGGCATATCGAATTACCTTTTAATTTAACAAACCATATCTTATGGACAGAGATAAAATACAATAGTTTATGCTCCTCCACTAACCTGAATATTAGACGGAAAGAAATCGATATAAGTTAAAACTGCATTAACAGCGCCTGCTTTTAAACATGCAACGGGATATCCCCGCGAAATCTTCTCCAATGCTTGATGACACTAATTAAACGTAAACATAAAAATATAAGTATCATGATTCTGGATATACGAGGATAGAACAAGAGCCACCTACCTTTTCTGCAACGTCCAAGTATTCGATAGCCAAAAGCTTTCCACAGAGGACAGTAATTCCGCCATGCCGCGCGATAGCAGCGGCCGAAGAAGGCCTGGCGTCCAAGAGATAAGTTAGCGCTCTAATCGCCAGAAGCATAATCTCAGGGTTGCGACCATTGGCATTAAGCTTCAATAGAGACGGCACGAGCTCCTCCAGGGGGAAGCGCTCGATGGCGTCCTCCATGACGAAGGAGAGCATCTCGCATAGCTCGGTCAGTGCCTCGAGTTGCGCGGATTCCCCCGAACCATCATCGGCGAGGCGAGCGACGACTCTGTGCACCCTCCTCTTCGATAAACCCATAGCACGGTTATCCGAGCCTAACAAGCCGTGGTCGGGCAACCCCTTGCCGCGGTCTGAACCGGCGGAGATGGAGCGCTGCAACTCTGTTCTGGAGGCGAACGAGACGGGTAGGCGCTCCGTCGATCTGCAAGCGCGCTTTTTCACCGGGAGTTCTCCGTCAGAGATCTTGCGCTTCTGACTACGATCCATGACGCCTTAGGAAAATGCGATTAAAGGCAGGAAGAAGAAGAAGAAAAAAAACGAATCAACCGAGTGAAGAGTTTGATACTGCACACCGGAAGGAGGAAGATGTAGCTTGGTGAGGCGGCGATCGGATCGGCGAGATGAAGAAGAGGAGGGTTTGGCTCGCGCTGGATGCGAAGAGGCGATGAAGTGAGAGATCGTGGATTAATGGGTATGGTATCTATTTATAGAAGCCCTCGAAATTTTCGTTTCGGTTTCCATCAGAATTGGCTTGGACGATCCATGACGCCTTAGGAAAATGCGATTAAAGGCAGGAAGAAGAAGAAGAAGAAGAAGAAAAAAAACGAATCAACCGAGTGAAGAGTGAGAGTTTGATACTGCACACCGGAAGGAGGAAGATGTAGCTTGGCGAGGCGGCGATCGGATCGGCGAGATGAAGAAGAGGAGGGTTTGGCTCGCGCTGGATGCGAAGAGGCGATGAAGTGAGAGATCGTGGATTAATGGGAATGGTATCTATTTATAGAAGCCCTCGAAATTTTCGTTTCGGTTTCCATCAGAATTGGCTTGGTCTTGTATTTCCTGTTATTTCGCTGTCTGTTACTTACGCTCTGTTTGCTTTTGTCTTCTCCCTCTTTTTATTTTTGCCCGAAATTTTACTAGTTTTTCAAAATAGCCCAGTTTTCACTTTCCTCATGGTCTCGAAGATATTCGCTATTATACTTAAATAAGTGGAGCAAATGGTCAAATTGCATAACTATGCTAATTATATATATATGTTATATTGTTTTCAGATTTAATTTGACCGGAATAATTTTTTTTTGTTTATTTCAGTATATATATGTAGAATCTAATTATTGATTAATAATTCATGAAAAATATAAATAAATGGATAAAGAATCAATTATTTTCATCAGAATGTTTGGAAAAACTTTAAAGTTGGGGAGATGAATGGTAAACATCCCTGTGAGTCATTGTGAATATGTAAAATAGACCAGAGATTTATTGTAATTACTTTTGTATTTTTAATAAAATACAATGCAACCTTCTCTAAACTCCTCTGGACTTTCAAATCATTTATAAGGAGTATTTAATTAATATAAGCTAGTTATATGATTACTAATTACATTATGAAAAATATAACATAATTGAATATTATTTGGTTCAATATTAAATAATACAATAAAAACTAATTTATTTAAAGATTTTATGGTATAATTTAGTGTATCACTTATAAAACAAAATAAAGTATATATTATTATTATTATTATTGGTAATATATATAAATAAATAAATTTGGATAATATTTTAGATTTTTTTTAATTTTAGAATTTTTTTAGGATAATTTTATTGGACTTTAGACTATATCCGTTTAGTTTATCTCAACCATAACTAAGAATTGATTGATTTAATTAACCACGCTTAATAAAATATTTAAGTTTAAAAAAAAACTAATTAAAAAAAACCCATTAAACCTTCCAACGAGCCTCCTACCACCTCTGGCCCCTAGTGAGCGATGTTCAACAGACGACGGGTGATGTTCAACGGGTGGCAATTGGTGGGCAGTGTTTTGCGGACGATGTGTGTAAGGCTTTCGGGCGCTAGCACTGCTTATCGCTTATCAGACGTCTTATTCATGAGAACGATGAGCCATCTGCCACCTCCAACCCTCGGCGAGTCTTTCGCATGAAGGAACAACCACGATAGACATGACTAGATTCTCGATAATCCTGAAATCAAGAGAAACCTCAAAAATTTGAGGTAATCACATTCCAGGTTGAATTCCCAAATTACTAACGCTTGTTGACAGTGTCGGACATGTAAGCTTACTCGGGAATCATTTATCACCTAAACCAAATAAGATTTTTATTGATAACCTTAGATGAATAATCAAAATTATCAACGATAATCCATAACCAAACGTACTCTTGGATATATATATAACCACATGTAAACAGTAACTATATCGAGTGTAATTGAAAGAAGAATCTATAAGATCTGTGCAAGTTACGTAAGAATGATTCCTACCCTAAGTCTTACACATAAATTGAGGTAACAGTTCAACGGTGAGATCTTAACAAGTGAGACTCCCTGAAAAAATAAATAAAAAAAGTAGTTAAGAATAATATAGTATTTTCTTACCTGACCAAGTCTATCTCTCAAAACAGTTAATCAAGCCATTTCTTGGATTCTCAACAACAAGCACAAAAATTTTATATCAGCACAACAATTTAAGCAATTTAACTTCGACAAGAAGCACAAAAATTTGCTATTTTGTGCTCCTTGTTGAAGTTAAATTGTTGAAATTTTTGTGTTTTTTGTTAAGGTTATATGTTATAACAGTAAATAGAATAGAGAACAGAAAAGTAAAAGAGAAAAGAGAATAGTAAGATTATAGTAAAAACAGAACAAAACAATATATTAGAAAAGTGACAATAAAATAACAGTAGCAATAATAGGAAGCAAAACAGAAACAAATGTAATAGAATGGATATCAACCTTTTTGTGTCTTTCTTTTTACAAATCCAAAAAGTGGCTTGTTTAACTATTTTGAGAGATAGATTTGGTCAGGTAAAAGAATACTATATTATATTTAGCTATTTCCTTTCTTATTTATTTTTCCAGGGAGTCTTACTTGTTCGTCAAGATCTTATCGTTGAACCGTTGCCCCAGTTTATGCATAAGACTTAGGGTAGGAACCCTTCTTATGTAACCCGCATAGGTCTTATAGGTTCTTCTTTCGATTATTCTTAATGCAGTTACTGTTCACATGTAGTTATTGAGAAAAAGATTGAGGAAGAGAGACACAAAAAAAATAGACAGAATAACATAGCACTGTCCCTCCTAACTAGGACAGGGAGTATTTAGTTTATCATAGGGAACAAAAAGTTCTTTATTTAATATGGAAATAAACAAAGATAGTCGTTTGTATAAAAACTACACACACAATTATTGAAAAAAGACTTTTATATATATATTGATACGGGATATTACGAATGGACTCAGGTATGACGTGGTAGTCAAAGTCAATATAATGATCAAATCCAATTCAAAGATAACTCTATACTTTTTATCAGCCAACATATTATGACAACATATTCTTTCAACCGTCACATTAAAAAAAATATACATATAATCCTTGACAATCATCACACACATATATATATATATATATATATATATAATCCTACATAATCCTTGGCAATCATCACAAAAGTTAATTTTAATGAATAAAATTAAAATCCAATATTCAATATAACCCCTAAGGACATAATTGTACCAATATTTTTATTAAAATTTCAAAATTTTAAATAGTAGTCATCTGTAACAACTTTGTTTTTTTCAGTGCTAAAACAAAAATATTTTAAAATATTAGGTATCCTTATGATATTTTTTTTCAAAATAGAGTATAAAAATAAAATGCTCCTTTTATTTATTTATTTTTTGGCCTAGATATAACGGACGAAATTTCACATATTTAGGTTGTTTTTTGATGGCCCAAATAATAATGGGGTTGCTTGTAATACCTCATAAGGATAATCAGTATTTGTTTGTTTTTTTGACTTATTATATATTGGATTATGTTATTCTCGAAAACATTATTCAGAATTTTGTTACTAGAGATGTTTGCTTAAACAATAATTTTGTATTAGCCCGTCCACAGTCAACAGTTTAGGAACATCTTTTTCCCAAAGCACTATTTACCCTCCCCATTGCCCTAGAAAAAGTGGCAGAAATAAACGAAGATCCATAAATCCACAATTACATTTTCTCCTGCAATTGTTGGTGGTAATATCAACAGAATGAAGCGTTCCAGTGCTGTTGCCAACTCCATGATAACACGAACCTTGAAGTCTTGCACTGAACTGCACATATATTTTCTCACTCAATGAACACCTGGATGGATATTTCCAAGCAAATAATTTCACTCAACCAATTCCTATTAGCAACTGAATCACGAACCATAAAACTCTATCCCAAAACGGGCAACATTTTGCAGAAGGCAGAATATGTCGCAATAACTCATTTTAAGACTAGTTCAGTACCTTTTTCTGTGACTTAGGCCACAACCTAATTAGGCGATTGTCATCTGTTTGAGCCAAGAGAATCATGTACAGCATATGGACTATCGTTAGGTAGCTTATTTGGTGTTATTCATGGCCCGCTATAGATTTCGGCAGATAGTTACCAAATTTCAAGCAAAATTTCTCTTGCTTCTATTTGCCTTGCCCTTAGAACTCTCTCCTTTGCGCTTCGGAAGGATCATGAAAATCAAAGCTAAGAAACCCATCCCAGAAAAGGCCCAAAGTCCAACCATCCAAAAGCTTGGAGGCTTGTCCTTCGAGTTCAAGAAGATTTTGGATGGCACCTCGATTGCAATATTTTGTTCATCGCCTCTTCCACTGATCACTCCATGTTTCAATTCATGGAGTAATCCCACATCTTTCGAGAGAGTAAAATTAGCATTGCTGTCTGAAGGATAACGGCAATTCCTCCTTTTGTGATGCAGATAAAGAGCATCATTCAATACTTTCCCACATTCAATGCTAAGGATATCTCTTTGTCGAATATTATCATCTGGTGTAGACAGAGTAGAAGGATCAGGTGGTTCAGGAAACTTAGACCAGCATGTATTTACTAAGTCGATATTTCTCCAGTCAGCCTTGTCAAAACTCCAATTGCCAACACCAAATCTCAGTCCATAGTGAAAAACCTTGTATTTGATTCCAGGTAGAGGTACATAGCCTGGATATATTAATATGTCATTCCTTATAATATGCCTCAGATTTAACTGCAAAAAATTACAGGAGAGTCATCCGAAGAAAATATAAACTGTTTCATTTTTAACCAGAAAACTATTGAAGCAGAAAAATATGCATGATTGAGAACAGCTGCAAACTAACTGATAGCAGCTAACAACATTTCTCGTGATTCTCTTGAAATTTTTTAGAACACAAAAATTGGTTACATCTATCTGTATGAATGTGATGTTTGAATATGCAATTCTATAAAGTACTTAATCATGTAAGTTCTAATCTTAGTTGTGACCTTATTGAGCAAGAGGTGAAATTCTCATCACTTTGAAAGGAACTGAAAAGTTGAGTTCTGAATACACCTGCAATTGAGTAATTATGCTAGATGCGTTAGGAATTTTTTTTTATAAGGTAGGTGCATGCCAAGGCAAAGGGAGATATTTTAAGCATCAGCCAAAAATAATTTATTCTAGTAGGAACGAAGTATTTTGATTTAAGAACATAGTAATCTTCTATTCGTTCTAACGGTCAATGATGAATGAAATTAGTATTTTGTTTTTTTATTTATCAAATTATGGACAATGTTGAAAGTTTTGTTTTCAATCTTCCGTGAAAGGTAGTTTTACTTTTAAAAAGTTAACTTCGAATATTTTTAACCCTCATGAAATGGACAATTTTATGCTCCTACAATCTACACCGAGTGCAGATAATTTATTCTGAATATAATTTTAAGGCATGCAATTTATAAAACAAATTATTAATTAGTATAGCAATCAAAATCTGTTTGATGAGTTGTCCTGGAGCGATCAGAATGTATTAGCTATTACTATGAATAGGGTATCAATTTTTGTGGATTGCAGTAAATCAAGCAAATCTGATTCATGATATTAGTGGACTTTCAAAACACAGAGATAATTAGCATTCAACTTACTAAGTCATAACATACCTCAGCTGCACCAAAGGAGTAACCGTACATTTCACTTATCCAGCCAGCTCCATAAATGTCCCCAGTAAAATTTGTTGCAAAATGAGCTTTGTCGGATCGTACCTCCTCTGTTTTGTGAAGCCACAACAATGCAAATTTCTGTAGATCATCTATGTGCATTATTATGACACCACCAACCTTTTCACAGGCAGAAGGATTTCGAGTGTGAATCTTTGCAAGCTCGTTGTCGCAGCCAATAAGGTACCTAAGTAAAGGACAATCATATAGGAATAATGAAATAACTAATAGCCTCTCATTTAAAAGCCAGATATATTTCCTCATACTCATAAGGAGTTGAAACAGGATGACCACGTGCAGCACCATACTCCCATGGAGTAATTGGACCTCGCATTATCATGTCAGCATCGAGAATAACAATGAATTCAGCATCAGTCTTAACATGATTGAGCCAATGTAGAACAGCAGCTGGCTTATTGATAGCTGGGTACCTTATTGTGGAGTAGAAAACAGTTAAGGATATCAAGAGAATCAAAATACAAGAATCATTAATCACAGATAGTAGAAAGACAAATGAAGTTCACTATAAAGATGGGAAGAAATTTAAACTTGTTTACCCATTTGACAAATTATCATATATTAAATTAACAACAATTATTAGGTTAAAATTCAGCAATCTCAGAAATAATCAAGGAAGCATTACTTTTTTATTTCAAAAATAAATTTGATCTTGGCATTTAAATAACAGTTATAAATGCATAGTTTTCATATTTGTGATATCAGTTGATACGGTGATAAAGATGGACCCCAAAAGCAGGTCAAAGCAGCAAACACCAGCTGACGGGAGGTCAAAGCCGTGTGGTCGGGTGAGCCACTAGACCGCGGATTGTGGATCAAGCAAGGTTGGCCAAGCGGGCCTTTAAAGTATGTCGGACGTGAAAGGCAGATCAGACCGTCCGAACGGCTGTCCTCCGCAACTTGCAACTGAGGTTAAGAGTCAAATAGTTACCCGCCCCACCGACCTTAGGTCCGATCGAACACAAGGCGCCTCTCCGGCAACCGTACAACCTAGTTAAGAATGGGTTAGTAGCTTCAATCTGTACGGCCGAGCTATATCCCGACCGATTGGCTCCCGGTCGGCCTACAGCGGGATCCACATACATGTCTTATCATACTTTTTTGAAAGTTTACGCTGTCGACAACAGAAAATGTCCTGCGGGCAAATCGTACTTTAAAAGCTTCTAGCCTGTCACATCATAGAGATTTGTGGGCATGCTTAAGAAAAAGTGTTAGAGACATTTTTTGACATGTCTTTTCTCAAGAAGGCTTTGGAAAACGAACATGTGCTTTCGGAGGTGTGCATAGGCGCTACAGTAACACTACAAAAGAGGGTCTCCATCTACAGGCGGAGATATGCGATGCTTCTTACTTGCACATGCCTTTCGCTACAGTTTACTGCTTTCTTCTCTAAGACTGGGCACTAACTTGGGCGTCGCAGGGCCAACGTTGGAGACTCCTTTCCTGGCTTGGTACTAACGCTCCTTGTATTGCAAGACAGCGCGGAGTCTTTACAGAGTCAACAACAGAGCCACATCCCAGCTCATTGCCTTTACCGATTTTGGACAGGATCATCGGCCAATATCAAAACTTATGATTTCTAGTTATCCATTGCATTCCAAGTGAAACTACATAACATGTTGCAATAAAATCACACGATCTTTACTTTCATATAATGGAATGAATCTCTGCTACCCAGTGAAGTAGGCTGCTACAAAAGCTTAGCACCAACAATATCCACATGACAACACAAGATATACCCTCAATCATAATGTCTACTAGGCTTTTAAGGTTTCCATAAGAGAAAAGAAGTACATTCTTGAGTTGCATTACCTCATAGGTATAAAATCAAACCATCCTTAACAAAATCTTCATTCCCAAACATCACCTTTGTTCAAATTTAAATAATGAGTTGATGGTCCAACACGTACGCATCATTTTCCTTTGTTTATTTCATGTGACTTTAATAATGTTTTCATAGCATTTGTCAGAGATTCAAATCTCCATCTAGATGAACTGCACTTAGCCTCTGAGCTGAACTATCCTTTTGCCATTAGGATAAAAAACAAAAAAAAAAAGTGAAGGGGAAAGGCAAGCTGTATTAGACTTATCTTATGCCGGTTTTAGAGCATAAAGATAATGGATATGTGCAAGATGGCTATCAGTACCCTGAATGCCAGAACAATAATTAACAAAAGGAAATGACAGGCAATGGGGTCCAGAATGGATAATTCTGAGAACGTCTTGTCTGAGACCCTTTTGCCATTTAAGTTGCATTTGACAGCCTCCAAATCGATATGTTTTTAAACTTGAGGAGTTGCATGGCACTGTTGGAGAAGAGAAGTTACTGAGGAGGTTTTGACAACAATTGTGACAGACAATTGTAGGTTTGGGCATGAGAACAGGCAAGGATAGGCACTGGTTGCAAGAATGGGCACCATTACAAACATAGATCATTGTTGAGTGCAAGCTGTGAAATGAAGAGTTGAAGTCTATGCAGAGGCTGCTGTTGAACAAGGGAAAAGAGTGTTGAAGTCTATGCAGAGGCTGCTGGTGAACAAGGGAAATGAGTATGGTGGTGACCAGGGGAAGGGAAAGGAGAAAGTGATTTTGTTCCCGATAGCAAGCGAGGAGAAAATAACTTTTAGTATTTTATTTGATCGAGTAGTGTAATCACACGATATATGAATAGTACCTGAGTATAATATGGAACTAATAACTGAACTATTCTAACACATGATATGCTGATCAGTGAGATAGTCATTTAAAATACATAATTATAATACAGTCTGCGTATGATTGGAAATATGCATGTTTAAATCTGAACATATTGTCTTAGGGTTGAGCATAGCCTTTTTAGGTTGCATCACGTCGACAATGATGTAAATGTAATTCAGAAATTTAGTACTACAATAAATCTGTTGGTACAGGAAGCATCAAATGATTGAATCTAAATTTTGATAATAGCAAAGGGTTCAAAGTTAAGGTTTGTTTTTGTTCTAACAAGTCTAACTAAGTGTGCAGGAAAGACCCAAGTGATCTTAGACAAGGTAAAAGTCCTAGATGAGGCTAGGCAAAGAAGTCTAGTGGACACTTGACAGGTGGAAAATCCTAATTGCGGCTAGGCAAGGAAGTCCTGATCCATGGGACTGGGCAAAGTCTTGGCAGGTCGAGGACGTGACAAAAATTCTAGGGTCGAGGACACTAGGTGAAAGTCCTGGGGGTCACAGACACAAGGCGAAAGACTGGACGAGTCAGGGTTCGAATGTCCAGCGGAAAGTCTTGAAGTCTCCGATGCTAAGCAAAAGTCCAAACAATCTAGAGAGTCAGTTTGACATCAGGTACACTCTCCTAAGAGAAGCAGGTGAGGACACGTTTTCTGTAGAGGAACAGTAGACATTGGTTCGAGATAAGGTTTCTAAGAAATTCAAAAATCAGAACCGGATTGTTAAATATTTTATATCCATATTATGTCTTCTTTTTCTAACTCTGTGGGGTAGGATATTGAAACTGGAAGTTGGCTGAAGAAGGAGCTTCAAGCTCCTGGACACAGCTCAAGCGCTTGGACATCTAGGCACCTGGACTAGGCCGAACCCAGGCACCAGAGTGCAGATGAGATGACACTCACTGATTCGCCGACACACGTCACAGTCCAGGTGCTCAGACCCGTCCAAGCGCCCGGAGATGGATAAAGTTCGCTAGATAGAGTTTCGACGAGAGCACGCCGCGTCAGCTTTGTGGGAGCACCTAAAACCAGTCCAGGTGTTCGAACAGGGCTATAAAAGGAGGGATCGACCAGCACCTCATGGACATTAATTCCAACAACTTTCTCTCTTGCATGCTGCTCCGAAAACGACTCTACGACATTGTAACGCTGCTCCGACGATCGAAAGCTCAAATCTTCAAGTCTAGTGTTGTTGGTATAATTTCAATTACAGATTTTAATTCATTGTCATTCCTTGTAATTATTCGGATCTATTACTAGACTGCCCAACGAAAGAAATCAACGATCGCGGGTCTTGGAGTAGAGTCATCACAGGCTCTGAACCAAGTAAAAATAACGTATTAGCATTGTTTCTATTCTTCGTCTTTTTTTTTTCTTTCCGTTGCATATACTCCGCTTTTACGAAATTATGAAAAAGCCACGAGCGCTCTAGCACTTTCAATCCTACAATTGGTATCAGATCGGGGTCACTCTGAATTGGTGAAACCAGCATTCGAGCAAAAATTCTTTTCGTGTTTTTTTGCTGTTGAAGATTTTCTTATGCCTTTTTTCCGATTTTGCATCTTGAGATTTTCGGAGTCGATCGGAATCGGTGCTATCACCTCTTCCAATCAGATTTTTATTTTTTTTCTTTCGCAATCGAGTTTTTCGTTTCTCGAAGTTGGTGCAACACCACCACTCGAGTTCTTTAGTTTTTCATAAGTCTTTTATACCGCACTAGTCTTGGAATAAGTTTTCCTTCTTTCTTTGTGTGCGAGATTTCGAATGGCTCATTAAGAAGGCTACAGTACTGCACGTCCACCCCTCTTCCCCGACGAGGATTTCGACTACTGGAAAAGCCAGATGAGTACTACCTGAAGACTTAGGTGGAGATGTGGATCATTATTCAAACCGGATTCACACTCCCCACCGAAGATGGAATACCCATCGCCTGCGACAAGTGAGACGCACCAACTCGTAAGAAGATCGAGGACGATGCAAAGGCAACCCAAACCTTGCAGTGCAGACTGACCAAAGAAGAGTTGAACCTAGTCTATTCTCAAATGCAAAGGGCCTGTGGGAGAAGCTAATCGAACAACACGAAGGCACCTCCGATACAAAGGTAAGTAAACACGACCTTATTTTAAATAAGTTATATAATATTAAAATGCAGGATAGCGAATCGGCGAATCAATTACACGCTCGGATCCAAGACTTGTTAAATGATCCCCACGTGATCGGTCAGAAAGTGGAACCGATCCTAAACCCTAAACCCTAAACCCCAAACCCCAAACCCCAAACCTTGCAGTGCAGACTGACCAAAGAAGAGTTGAACCGAGTTAGTCTATTCTCAAATGCAAAGGACCTGTGGGAGAAGCTAATCGAACAACACGAAGGCACCTCCGATACAAAGGTAAGTAAACACGACCTTATTTTAAATAAGTTATATAATATTAAAATGCAGGATAGCGAATCGGCGAATCAATTACACGCTCGGATCCAAGACTTGTTAAATGATCCCCACGTGATCGGTCAGAAACTGGAAAATCACGATGTTATTATATACGCCTTAAATGTTTTTCCGAGGAACACTTTGTGTGCATCCATGATAGATGCTTACAAAGTCTATAAGGATCTTTCTTTAATTAGATTAGACAAACTATTTTTGAACTTCATGAACAATCTATTGCTACTCTGACCAAGAAAGATATCGCGTTACTTGCAGAAAAACTCACAAACAAGAAGTTGAAGGTCAAGTACCAACCTAAACCCAAATTCGAAAACGAATCGAATTCCGAAGACGAGATCACCGCCGAACTAGTCAACCTAGTTCGAAAAATGCTTAAGAAGAAAAAGATGATCCAATCCAAGAGCAAGCAATCGGATCCGAATGAAACCACAAAGCCCAAATCAAAAGTGATCTGCTATGGGTGTAACCAGAATGGGCACTATAAGCCAGAATATCCAAACAAAAAGTAAAGAAGGAAGACTCTGAAAACAACGTGGTCCGAGTCATTAGAAGACTCTAAATAAGAAGAACAAGCTCCAACGAGCTTCCTTGTTCTACCGGTACAAGCTCACATTGCCGAGATTGAATCTGAGTCGGAGCCCGAGATCGAATCGGAGGTCGAGTCCGAAAGAAGCCACGGATTCGTATCCGTTTCTGAAGGACCAAACACAGTAAGTTCTCCTCTAGTAGATAAGTTGTATGATTTAATAAATTATTTGATACGCAAATTAACCAAGTCTAAAGCCCGGGAAAAGACACTCCAATAGGAGGTAACAACCCTTAACGAAGTGACTAACCTAAGTTCCTTGACCGACCAAGTTCAAAATGGAACCTCAACTCAAGTCCAACAACTTGAAGAAGAGAATTCCACTTTGAAAAGTAAAGTCAAGGAACTCAAGGACACATTGGAATGGTTCACTTTCGATTCCAAAAATCTTGATCTGATTCTTGAAAAATAAAGGGTCGTATAGAACTGATCCGGACTCAGATACAAGGCTAAACATCGATTCAGATCTTACTCGTCTTTAGTGAATTGAACAAATAGAAACCTAGTCCAAGCATGGATCCCTAAGTCTAACTTGACTAATCAAGTTGGACTTAATCAATTTTGGATCCTTAAAGATCAAATCCATCAACTTGATAGACTTTATCGAGGCTATGATCCAGGGAGCAAATAGAAAGACCATCTTTATTATTAGATAGATTTGCCCGTTTGTTTGATTGCTTGATTTTCTGCTTTCCTTATTTTTGCTTAGATTAGAATAATTAGATAAGAACTTAGGCTTAATCGACACTTGACTAGTTAGACCAAGGATTTTCAGAAAAAAAGTTAAGCATTCAATTTCCTTAAAAAGCTTTGTCTAGAAGTGGTCGTTGCTCCGATAACCAAAAAGGTCCCTGTGCCTCACCATAGCCTGGAAGTCGATTATCAAAATAAATATTTAACTTAGTAATTGTCAAACATAAGTCTAACTTAAATATAAATCGATCCTTAGATTTAAAATTAAATTGAAAATAAAAACATCTCACAAAAATCTATAAGGTTTTCTGATTGAAAACCTAGAAATGAGTGAAATGTTAGGATTAATCAATCTAGACCTACTTAACCAAACTTTCATAAACTAATCAATCAATCTACTTAACCTAACTTTCATAAACTAATCAAACAACTTACTTAATCTAACTCCAATTGAATCAAATTCAAATAAATTGACCAAATACAAACTAAATCAAATTAAAATTAACTTTAATATAATTCAAACTTAATTTTTTTTTAAACTTAACATTTTTCAAAATTCAAACTTAATTATTTTCCAAAAATTTAAACTCAAACTTAAAATCAACTTAAAAGTTAAGATTAACTTAACTCCATCTTACATAAACTCATAAGGTTAACATGTTTGATAACATAGAATGGGTGATATGGAAAGTTAGGGAGTTCAATCTACCCAAAATTGTTGGTACAGAAAGCATGAAGACAATTATAACTTACTTGAGTTTAGTACACTTAGAAGGCAGTTAGAAATGTGCAAGGTGGCATAAGTTGGTTTATAACTTCCTTATCTTTAAGTCTTAAATTTCTATTTTAAAAATTTGTTTTCAAAAATTTTTGTTTTTAAAATTAATATGTTTTAAACTTTAAACCCTATCTTTCCAAAATCAATGTTTTCAAAATTGAGCTATGGACTTAAACTAGATTATCTCCCTAGAAAGAATTATCATATAGATTCAACCTAAGGTTAGATATTTTATTAAGGCTAATAGATGAAGTATATTTAAATATTATTTTCAAAATTAATCATTTTGTTTTACACATACTTGTACTCTAGGGTTTTACTCATGTGTTACCTAATTTTTCAAACTTTTTTAAAACAAAACAATGATTTAAGTACTTTTGTATTCAAAATTCTATTCAAAACAAGTACTTAAAAGTTTTTTTTCAAAAAAAAAAAAACTAAGGCATTAATTGAGGGGGAGTTCCTTATATTTTTCAAATTATTTTTTGATATATATCAAAGAGGGAGAAAGAGAATTAAAAGTTTAAGTTTCAAATTAAGCTTTTTCAAAATCAAGTACTTTTTCAAAATTTCAAATTAAGTTTTTTTTTTTCAAAATTTCAAAAGCTAAGGGGGCGTTTGGTTTGCGTTTTCGACGTTGTTTTCTGTTTTCATTTTCTGAGAAAATGGAAAACACGTTTGGTTTGCGTTTTCCACTTTCATTTTTAAGAAAATGAGAGAACATTTTTTAAAAAAACGAAAAACGCGGAAAAGTCATTTTCTAAAAAACGAAAAACGCGCGTTTTTCAGAAAATGAAAATGAAAATGGGGCAAACCAAACGCACCCTAAGTTTTGCAAAAACTAAGTATTTTCAAAGCAAAAGTTTTTAAAGAAGTTTTTTAAAGTTAAGAGTTATTTTTCACGAGGAGCTTAAGTTTAAAATAGTTAGGAAAACCTTTAAAAGTGTACTTAGCAATTGTAAACTTTGAAAAAGAAATTGAAAAATCTTGTTTATGTTTTCAGTTATTCTTAATTTGTTATGCATTACTAAACTTTGAATTTTGAATTGTGTTGTCAAAGTCAAAAAGGGGGAGATTGTTGATGCAGGAAGCATTAGATGATCGAACCTAAGTTTTGATAATGGCAAAGGGTTCAAAGTTAAGATTTGTTGTTATTCTAACAAGTTTGACTAAGTGTGTAGGAAAGTCCTAAGTGATCTTAAACAAGGTGAAAGTCCTAGTTGAGGCTAGGCAAAGAAGTCTAGTGGACACTAGACATGTGGAAAATCCTAATTGCGGCTAGGCAAGCAAGTCCTGGTCCATGGGACTGGCAAAGTCTTGACAGGTCAAGGACGTCGGGCAAAAATCCTAGGGTCGAGGACACTAGATGAAAATCCTAGGGTGGCGGACACCAGGCAGAAAATTGAACGATTCGAACGTCCAATGGAAAGTTCTGAAGTTTCGGATGATAAGCAAAAGTCCAAACAGTCTGGAGAACCGATTTGGCATCAGGTACACTCTCCTAAGAGGGGTAGGTGAGGATGGGTTCCTCGTAGAAGAAATAGTAAGCGTCGGTTCGACCTAGGGTTTCTAGGAAATTCGAAAGTCAGAACCAGACAAAGACTGTCAAATATTTTATATCCATATTATGTCTATTTATTCTAACTTTGTGGTGCAGGATATTGAAACTAGAAGCTCGCTGAAGAAGGAGCTCCAGGTGCCTAGACACAGTCCAAGCGCCCAGACATATAGACGCCCAAACTGGTCCAGGCGCCCGGACTAGGCCGAACCCAGGCACTCCAGTACAAATGAGGTGGCGCTCACTGATTCATCGACACACGTCATAGTCCAAGTGCCCTAATGGGTCCAGGCGCCCGGAGATGAATAAAGTTCGCCAAATAGAGTTTCGACAAGAACACACCACGTCAGCCTTGTGGGGATGCACGGGACAGATCCAAATGCCTGGACAGGCTATAAAAGATGGCTTGGCCAGCATCTTATGAACATCAACTCCAATGACTTTCTCTCTTGCACGCTACTCCGAAAACAACTCTACAATGTTGTAACGCTGCTCCGACGACCGAAAGCTCAAATCTTCAAGTCTAGTGTTGTTGGTATAATTTCGGTTACAGTTTTTAATTCATTGTCATTCCTTACTTTGTAATTATTCAGATTTATTAGTGTATTGTCCAACGAAAGCGATCGACGATCATGGGCCTTGAAGTAGGAGTCGTCACAAGCTCTGAACCAAGTAAAAACAACTTGTTAGCATTGTTTCTATTCTTCGTCTCTTTCTTTCTTTCCACTGAGTTTACAGTAAACTGTTTTACGAAATGTGAAAAAGTCACGAGCGCCCCCCCCCCCCCCCCCCAAAAAAAAAAAAAAAAAAAGCGCTTTCGATCCTACAAAATCAACATTAGTAGCTAAGAAGTTTAGCAGGGGCAATCTACCCCTGTTTATGAGGCCAGATTGCAATCCTTTAAGCATAGAAGAGATCTATTTTCATAATTCTCAACAAGTCATATTGAATAATTTAGCAGATTATCCTCAAGATTAAAAGAATGTAATAAATGGGACAAAAGCAAAGGAATGATGATGCATTTTTTTTCCAGAAATCATGGTTCAACTGAATGCAAGGGATTCCCCTAGTCTATGGAGCTATCATCGGAAGCTTGTCACTTGATAAAGAAAAATCAGAAATCAAATTTAAGACTACAAACACAAGCAGACAGTTAATACCACATACCAATCTCCTGTCAATGGATGTTGGCTCATAGATGGAACATAGTGCGTAGGAGCTAAGTCATGACCCATGTATTGCTTCAAGTCATGCTCAGTACAACTGAGAAGACGTGTGATATTTCCTGGCTGGCCACTCAAATGAAAACTATGAATAAGACCAACAGTTTGCCAATCAAAATATGATGAGCACTCTGTGGAGAACAGAGTGTGTATCTTCGGATAGAGCTTGGTTGATTCCATCAAGATATTCTTTTGTTCAGTTACTTGACTTAGTTTTTGATGATTTATATATTTTGGCTTCGTAAGCTCAGCAAATTTCCTGCTCTTTAGGAAACTTAGGTATTTCGACCATTTAGGCTTCGGACAACTGCTAGAAGCATGATGTAATAGAAGTCCTTGATTTAAAGTGTTAATGCACTCTGTACTCAAGAATAAGCCTCGCCTTCTATTGATATTAGTTTCCATCAGCACAACCTGTATGGTAGGTATTGTCAGAATCCAAAATTTCTGGTATTATATATCTAAGTGGTTTTCCCCTCTGTACATTCAGAAATATGAAAATTTTGAAATGACTTATTTTCACCAAAACAAAAGTTGGATCCTACCTCTCTAGGAAAAGGAGGTGGAGGGAAAATATGGTTGCATTCATATACGATGTCATCATCATGATGTTCTAACTTATTGAAAGACCAATTACCAACTTTAAATGGTAAGCCATAGTGCAACAAAATAGGCTCCACGCCATCTCTGGGAGTGTAACCTGGGTAGATCATTAAATCATCATTTATCTTGTGATGTAGGCCGACCTATTACAAATTAAAAAGAATATGAGAGCTTATGATATGTATCTCTTCTGTAGGCTGACCATTTTGAAAATGAATTATGAAACCTAAAAACCCAAAACAATTTATTTACCTCTGCAGCACCAAAGGCATAGCCATACATCTCACTGATCCAGCCCTGACCATAAATGTCACCTGTTATGTTAGTTCCCCAATGTGCCCGGTCCCCTCGCACTTCCTCAGTCTTTAAAAGCCACATAGGAGCTAGGGCCCGTAAATCATCAATATGCATAGCAAGAAGTCCACCGACCTTGTCACATAATTCAGGGTGCTTTGTGTGTAAACGTGATAGAATATTATCACATCCCTTCAGGTAGCTAAAGAGATACAATGTAGTTGTTATTAATACAGAAAGCTTATCTTAACAAATCAATGAGGAGAAGAATAATCTAAAGTTGGTTCCGGAGGAGAATAATGACTAAATGTTCCTACCCATAATATGCAGCAATCGGTCTACCTTTCTCAGCACCCAATTCCCATGGTATTATTGGGCCTCGAATAATCATATCTGCATCCAAGATCACAACCCAATCCACGTTGTCTGCATCTTCACTATATTTAAGCCAATGTACAACACCTGCTGGTTTATTGATAGCAGGATACCTAACAACATCAACATGTCAGGAATAAATCATAGCAAAGTAAAGCATCCACCAGTTAGATTGCTTCACAAGGATATTTTTGGAAGGGAACGAAAAAGGAAAGTCATGACTCATTGGAAACACCAATGAAAGGTGAAAACAACTATGTTGGATAAAGAAGACTGTTCTCATTATTAACCAAGACAAAAGTATTAAATGTGCTTATGGTGTTGCATAAATAGATATAGAAAATTTCATTTAGCTTATTAGATGGAATAAACAAGAGATGCACCACTACTACATTTTCAAATGTTCCTAGAACTAATACCAACAATATTCCGCTGCACAGATTTATATTTGCTAAGAAATGCAAGTCTTCTTGAAACATCTGAAAATACAATTTGAGGTCATGAATGTGAAAATTAGCTTTTTCCTCACTCTTGTAAAATCAAATGAAACAAAAACAATAAATTATAACAAGATAAAGAAAACTAAAAGCGGAAGTAACCGACCAATATATTTGGCTCACCAATCACCAGTTTTGGGGTGGCGACTCATAGAAGGGACCTCAAAGGTGGGGGCAAGACCCATTCCCTGATATTGGCGACGCTCCTCATCCGTGCAACTGAGAAGTCGAGTAATAGGTCCTGGTTGCAGCGATTTGTGATAGCTGTGCATCAAACCTACTGTCTGCCAATCAAAGTAGTTCTGACACTCGACGGAGAATAGTGTGTGGATCCTCCATGGTGCTTTTTGGGTCGTCGCTAGGACCAGTGAGGTGCTCATTATGACCACAGACACTGCTGCTGCTAAAAATGTAGCCATGAGGAGTGACACTGCAATGGATCGTGGATATTTGAGGTTTTCTCCTTTCTCCTCCCTTTCTATATTTCAAGGAGTAAAATATTTGTTAAAAGAATTAGCATGTATCATTTACATTTCAAAGTCCAATAAAGAGGAATGCATGACTAAAATGTTACGTACCAACCCAGCAAGAACTACTATTACAATCAGAATATGGCACTTGTAAGTTGCGACATTGTTTTTTTTCTCGAGACTCGAACTCGTGACCTCTAGGTCACATGGCACGAACTCTACCGTTGCGTCAAGGCTCCCCTTCTAAGACTTCAACCACCATAACATCATCGACTAAAAATTTATTGAGCAATTAGCATCTTTCCACTTTCATACACCTTTGACCTTCATACTCTCCTAAAGCAACAATCTCCATAGTAGCCTTATTTTCTGCAAGAGGATAAAGTTCATACACCTTTCTCATTACTTCAAGAAAGCATAAAGTTCATGCCCAAAATATCAGAAGCTCAATCTCTTAAAACTCATTGAAATCACAAAGAAAGTTTGATGCAAAAGGACAAAGTATTCAATAAAAAATTGTGAAAGCAAAAGATTAAAGAAATCTGAGAAAGAATTCCATCAAGGCACCTTCACAAAGTTGATTTCTAATTTTTAGAGAAGGGTTTTCTGAAACTCTATAGAAAACAGTTTAGCTTATGATATGGATACACACTGATAGCAAATGAATCAACATGCACCATCTAAAAGCATAAAAAATCAATTCATTTACATTTCACAGCAAAGATGAAAAGGTTGGTTTAATGGAACTAGCATGATCATTTAACTCTCATTTAGCAATACATATATATCCTTAACATGAATCAGCAAATGTTAACAGAATATGAATATGCCCATGTATGACAAAGAAGATAAAAAACCACAATTTTATTAGAAGCAAGTCAAACAGAAGAACAACGACTCATTTGAGTTTTCCATCAGATTTGGCTCTGTGCAACCAATCTAACTCCACTATCTAACTGGACCCTATCCTAATCAGCTGGATTGGGTCAAATAAAACACAACTCTAAAACAGGCCTCAGGCTAAGTTTAAAAATTATTCACAATCTCTTCCTTTATTTAAATCCTATCAAATCGCCAGTCTTTCATGGATACATCCAAGCATACATACAATTTCTTCCTTGCCACACATGTAATAATATATGATACTTGACTTGTATATGTACAGATACACACTCTGACATATACAACACTACATCACATACTCCATTTTTCTACTGCCTCCTGACTCATATTCTCTTGCACAGCCCATCACTAACACCATCATGTGATCAGCCAACTCCTACAAGTGACTGGATTGCAACTAGCTGGTTGCTGAAACTCAAATTTCCAAGCAATTAACTCATATGGGAAAAGGTAAAACCAAACTGATTTAAACCCACACCACAAGCCAGAAAACGATCACCCAACTGATATGGAAATGGTCAACATCAAAATGGGAAAAGGAAAATTCAAAGGAAGAGACAAGAACCTAGCTGGTCCATTAATCCCACTTCGGAATCCAGTGGCTGAACCAAGATTTTCACCCAGGCAGGGCACTGTAAAAATAGATTGCAAAAATTCATTGGTGTATTTATATTGAAGATTTATAAGAATAGTCTTTATTGCACAATTGTATCAACACTTTCTCATATGTTCTCCATTCTCTATGGTAGAACATGTATACAACCCTTTCACCCTTCAAAAGATGAGAATTACATTGTTTACAGCCCAAAGGAGATTCCTCAAATCTTCCTACTACGAACTTGGTGTTACAAGCTTCTAGTGTTTGTTGGTTTGACAAGACAAATTGTTTCTTATACCTAAATAAAGATCATAAGGCAGCCTTGTGTATGCTTTTGACAATGCTTCAGGATTCATTAGTACCATGCCCAATGATCCAAGCAGCACATGAAGCAAACTTAAGTTAATACATCTCATCATCTTATACATGAGTCTATTGAACCAATTCTTCTTTAATTATAGATTCTAAGCATCAGTTGATGTCAGAAATTAGTAATTTGTATATGAAGCGACTTGACCAAGACATTAGAACCATAAAGTTCAGTCAGTAGGTTAGTCTAGAGGCTTGGAAACTGAAGCCTATGAATAGAGTTGATGGCAAGATTGAATTTAACACAAATTTGCCAAGTACAACCTCCATGACAATATACTATTCCTCTCCCTCAAGTTAACTATTATATGGTTCTCAATAATAAATTCATTATAGCTAGTTCAAGAAGAATTGATCACAGTGATAGTCTCTAAACTATTTGCCTTAATCTAAATTTGGTGCAATGTTCAAATTAGCTCTTGAATATTTATTTTCTACGTCCCATTGATGGAGAGTCTACACGGTGGTGAAAAACTAATTGGAAGAGCAAACCTAACAAACTTTAGTGAGAAAAGTGTTCCACGCCTATTTACCAATGCGGTACTTTGTCGACAGTACCGCCGGAGAGGAGTGAGAGGCTGAGAGCCGAGAAGACAATCCAGAAGTGATGCTCCGATCGCCCAATGCAATTCTGTCACCTGACGTTGATGCCGCCGGAGACGAAGAGAAAAAAAAAATAGCCGAACGTCGAGAGGATACTGGAGAAGCCGAATGGGTGAGATTAACGATCGGAGGAGGAGGCCGCTGAGAGGGAGATTGGTCGTCGAAGCCGAAGAAGGACGACGAGAGCCGTTCGTGTCCGTGCGAGATCGCGATCTGTGAGACGGTCAGAGGACCGGTGAAGGTAAGATCCCCAATAAAAAAAATTGGATCAGTATGATCATTTACAGTAAGGCCTAGTTCGTAGAATCGTGATTAAAAAAAATCTAATATCAAAATTTATCGTCATTCTAAACAGATCCTAAACAGATCAATTTAGGGTTAGAATCTGTCGCGATCGTAAACTTATACAATCCTACTAAAAGTATTTAAAATTTTATAATATTAATATATATATATATATAAAGTAAATAGATTAATAATTTTCTAAGATATCGCATATTATTATATTAATAATTTAAATTAATTAGTAATTTTATTACAATTTTAACGTAATAATATTTGATAATGTCTGAAAACGGAAAGGTGGAAAACTAGGGATGTGATGGTTTTGTCGATCGATTGTAGACCTGCTCCACTTTGCAAAACAAGTAACGTCAGTGTCGAGCCAGGAAAGGGGTCCTCGCCGTTGGCCCTCTGACGCTTAAGTCAGTCATCGGAAGTGGAGAAGAAGTGGAACAACAATAGAACTAGCCCCAAACAATAATAACATGTATTTCCGCTAGTGATGCATCCCCTTTATATAGAGCTCTGGTGGACGACATGTGCACTTCCCGAGGCATGGGCACAGAGATCAGATTTAGAGCACGGGATAGCAACAGAGATGCGACCATAGTGAGAGAGAAGGAGAAGAAAGAAAAGGGACCTCAGCGTGGTTGCTCGCGTGGACGATCGGCAACGCCGGCTGTCAGCACCCGGTGGCGACGACGCAAGTCGGACGGACCTAGGGTTCGGCTAGCGACTCAGAGAAGGGGAGACGGGAACTCGGCCGGTGATGGATTGCACATCGTCGGCGCAATTTGGCGGCTCGCGGTGAAGACACAGAGACAGAGGTGGTCGGCGATCGTGCGGTGTCGTCGGGGAGGAGAGGAGAAGAGAAGAGAAGGAAATCGAGAAGGAGATGTGCCCGATTTCCCCTTGGCCAACGCTTTAATCGCGAGGAAGAAGAGGAAGAGGCGTGAGGCGCCCCCAGTTTGGAGAAGATGATCGATTTCAGCGGAGTCGGCATCGGGAGCTGTAGGGGCATAGGTAAGGGAAATAAAGAAAAAAAAAAGAAAATGATATAAATAAATAATAAAAAAATCAAATATTTCCTCGTTGGATAACTTAAACAAATTTTCCCTTGATCCAATAATTTATCCCCTTAATACACATCATACGAGCTCCGATTAAATTCCAGAAAATTTTTAAAAATTTCTAAAATTTCTCTTATGGTTATTGGCCCTTTTTTGGTATTTTACATTTTCCCCCACTAATAAAAATTTGGTCCCCAAATTTTCTTTATTACCATCAGCAGGTACTAATAATAGATAGACAGTATAAATGCTAAACGGAAACTAATCCACATACCTCAAGTGAAAAGATGGGGGTATTGAGCTCGGATCGTATCCTCGAGCTCCCAGGTAGCCTCCTCGTCAGAATGATACTGTCATCCGACTTTAACCAGCCGAATAGTCTTGTTCCGCAGCTTACACTCTTTGTGATCCAGAATCCATATCGGAACCTCCTCATAGGTAACGTCAGGCTGAATGAGAGCTGATATATCTGACAGAATATGTGTTGGGTCGACTACGTATCTCCTCAGCATAGACACATGGAATACATCGTGAATGTCTGCCAGAGCCGATGGTAGCGTCGGACGATAAATTACCGCTCCAATCCTCTCCAAGATTTGGAAAGGCCCAATGTATCATGGAGCTAGCTTACCGCGGAGGGCAAAGCTCTTCACCCCTTTCTTGAGTGAGACTCTCAAAAATACATGATCGTCAGTAGAAAACTCCAGGGGTCTCCGTCTCCGATTAACATAACTCTTCTGGTGGTCTTGCGCCTCTGACATCCTCCGTCTGATAGTGCGGACCAACTTTGCCTCTTGCTGAGTTCTCTGCGGTCCTAGCAGTTGGGCCTCCCCAACCTCATCCTAGAGGGTGGGTGTCCGACAATATCTATCATACAACGCTTCAAACAGTGTCATCTGGATAGCCGAATGATAGCTGTTGTTATAGGCAAACTCTACCAATGGCAAGTGGTCCTCCTAGTTGCCTCCAAAATCCATAACACAAGACCTCAGTAAGTCCTCTAATGTCTGAATGGTCCACTCTGACTGCCCATCTGTCTGCGGATAGAATGTTGTACTGAAACGAAGTCGTGTGCCCAAGGCCTGCTACAGATTCTACCAGAACCGAGACGTGAACCGTGGGTTTCTATCTGATATAATGCTCAAAGGCACACCATGCAATCTGATGATCTCTCGGTAATACAGCTCTGCCAATCGATCTAGCGAACCGGTCTTCCGAATCGCTAAAAAGTGTGCGGATTTGGTTAATCGGTCAACGGCTACCCAAATCACGTCATGGCCTCGTCGTTTCCTAGGCAATCCCACTATAAAGTCCATAGTGATGTGCTCCCATTTTCATTTTGAAATCGGAATCCTCTGAAGTAATCCAGTAGGTCTCTAGTGCTCAGCCTTCACCTGCTGACATACTAGACATCTAGCTACAAACTCCGCGATGTCTTTCTTTAAGCCGATCCACTAATAGGAACACCTCAAATCTCGATACATGCGTGTACCGCCTGGGTGGATCGTAAATCGAGAGCGATGAGCCTCTTGAAGTAACTCCTCCAAGACCGGGTGAGATTGAGGTACCCATAATCTGCCTCGGAAATAAATAATGCTCTCGTCATCTCGGGTGAACTCGGTCTGCTGCCCGGAAGTTATCTAGTTACCAATGGACTGCAAGCATTGATCATCGGTCTGGGCCTCTCGGATCCTCATCCTGATCGACGACTGAGCAACCATCGTAACCAAAATACCCTGCTCTGTCTGTCTCTGCTCCTGAAGGCCCAACTCGGAGAAACCCTAAATTAAGTCAGTGACTAAAACTCGGCGGCAAGATAAAGTCTCTCTGGACTTCCGGCTAAGTGCATCGGCAACGACATTAGCTTTCCCCGGGTGGTAGCTAATAGTACAGTCATAATCCTTCAGGAACTTCATTCATCTCCTCTATCGAAGATTGAGTTCCTTCTGGGTGAAAAGGTACTTGAAACTCTTATAATCAGTCAGAATCTCAAACGTAATATCATACAGATTATGCCGCCAAATCTTCAAAGCAAATATAATGGCGGCCAGCTCTAGATCATGTACAGGGTACTCATGCTCCTTCAACTGACGAGAAGCATAAGAGACTACCTTGCTATGCTGCATCAAAACAATGCCTAAACCCTGTAGAGAAGCGTCGGTGTAGAGTACAAATACGTCATCTCCAGAAGGCAAAACCAGAATTGGTGCCGACACTAATCTCCGCTTTAGCTCCTGAAAGCTGGTCTCACAGGCTTCTGACCAAGTGAACTTCACGCCTTTCTTAGTCAGACGTGTCAGCGGCATAGCAATGCGAGAGAAACCCTCGACAACCCATCTATAATAACCAGCCAATCCCAGGAAACTGCGGATCTCCTGAACTGATTTCGGCTGCTCCCAGCTGGTGACAGTCTCAATCTTCTGAGGGTCTACGGAAATACCTCGGCTGGAAACCACGTGTCCTAGAAAACCGACTGATGATATCCAAAACGCACACTTGCTGAACTTCGCATATAGTCGATGTCGTCGAAGAGTCTCCAAGACTATGCGAAGATTTTATGCATGTTCCTCCTTGGAACACGAGTAGATCAATATATCATCAATGAAGACGATAACAAATTGATCTAAATACTCTAGAAAGATACGATTCATCAAATCCATAAATAACGCTGGAGCATTGGTAAACCCAAATGACATTATCAAAAATTTATAATGTCTGTATCTGGTGCGGAATGCTGCCTTTTGAACATCAGAATCCTTGACTCTCAGCTGATAATATTCAGATCGTAGATCAATCCTAGAATACACTGTTGTACCTCTGAGCTGATCAAACAAATCTTCGATTCATGGTAAGGGGTACTTATTTCCGATGGTCACTGCATTCAGTTGTCTGTAATCGATGCACAACCTCAGAGTACCATCATTTTTTCTTAACAAACAATACCGGAGAACCCCCACGGAGATACACTAGGGCAAATAAATCCCCTGTCCAATAACTCTTGGAGTTGGACCTTTAGCTCAACCAACTCTTTCGATGTCATACGATAAGGAACTTTTGATGCTAGCGTGGTCCCCAGAATCAGCTCAATAGCAAACTCCACTTGCCTTTGGGGAGACAAGCATGGTAGCTCATTTGGAAATACATCTGGATACTCTTGGACCACTGGAATGTCTAAGAGTTAAGAATTGTTGGATCGATGAGTTTCGCTAGAGGGAGGGTGAATAGCGATATAAAAATATTGTAGAGTAAGCACGCAGCGGAAAAAGAAAAACAAAAAGAGAGCAACGCTAACACAAGTAATCTTTTACTTGGTTCGGAACCTATGTCGACTCCTACTCCAAGGACCGTACTCGTTGAGTGCTTTCGTTGGGCAATCACTAATAATTCGAAAAAATATTACAAATGCAATACAGGAATTATTTAGTAAAAGAAAGCCAAAAATAAAAAATAGAAAAAAAAAAAGAATAGCACTTGCCAGAGAGCTTTTGCAGCGTCGCAGGAGCACAAAAGAGCAGATCATGAGTTATTGAGTTATTCCTTTGCTTCAGCCTTCACCCCCCTTATATAGGAGGTTTGGAGCGCCTGGATCTCTTTAGGGCACCCTGAATGTGATGTAGCCGAGCCAGTCAGTGATCTCCACGTGTCGACGCACGTTGGGGATAAAGTTTGCATTCCAGGTGTCCGGACCTCCGAGCGTCCGGACCTCCAGGCGTCCGGACCTCCGGGTGCCCGGACTCCATTTTCTAGCAACTTCATTTCCCTGAAAGAAAATGGTAGTCCGAAGCATAAATGCAAAATATCCTGCAAAATAGAGTATTAGCACAGTTTATGATAAAAAAAGAATAGTAATTAGATTCCGTCTCCTCGAGACTGGAATCTAGTCACGATCTCGACTTAGATATCCGAAATGGATCTAAATCGGATCGACACCTAATGTTCCCTTCCCAGGAATGCGTCCTCACAGTCACTCCCCTCCAGTGACTTACCTTTACTTACCTGCCAGACGCCTGGTCAGCCCTTCGACCCGTCTGGACTTCGTGTCAGCTATCCGGTCAGCCCGTCAACTTAGCTGGACTTCGTGTCAAACGTCCGGTCAGCCCATCGACCTGTTTGGACTTCGTTCTAGCTATCCGGTCAGCCTGTCGACCTGTCTGAACTTCTCCTGCACACTCGATCAAAGTGTTAAATAACAACGAAACTAACTTAACTTATTTTGTCATTCATCAAAACTTGAGTTAGACTGTTAGTACTAACCACACCAACAATCTCTCTCTTTTTGATGCAATGACAACTTGGTTAAGTTAGTGAAAAATATATGCAAGTAAAAGCAAGCATTTTTCAGGTTGTTAAGTTAGCTTTGTTTTAAGTTTAAATTTTGTTGTTAATTAACTTAAACCACCTAACCCTCCCCCTTTGGCATTCATAAAAAATAAGCTCAGAGCAAATTATAACTTAAAATGCAAGGAAGTCTACAAATATAAGTCAGATTAACTTGGGGGAGTTTAATCCAGAAACATAGAAAAATAATTTTTTTTTTTAAGCTTTTATCTTTTATCGTTTTCAAAAAAATAGCTAACGTTTAGAAAGATGACTTAAAAATAGGTAACTTAATTTTTTGAAACAAGTTTTGTAAACATAATTTTCAAATATAGCATTTTCACAAAAAAAAACTATTAGGGGTAAGTCTGATTTTCAAATCATGTTTCAAAGAAGATTTTATTTCTCAAGACTTAATTTGTAAAATCCAATTAAGTAAAATCTGTTTTCAAACTTAAGTTTATTTTTTAAATAAATTTCCAAAAATATGTTTTTTTTTAAAACTAAGTAGAATATAATTTTCAAAATGGAAAATCTAAGTTACAAACCTAGATAAAGTTTATTTTTCAAATCTAAGTTTAAAAAGTTTGAATTTTAAAATTAAGTTTGAAAATTTTAGAGTTTAAAAATAAAACAAATTTCCAAACCTAAGTTTAAACAATCCAATTAAGTAAGTCTAACTTTCAAAACTAAGTTTGAAAAATCCCCCAAAAAAAATTTAAAACACTTAGTTAGTGTTAAACTGATTTAAAAGGAGGTATTTAAAAAATTAATTTCAAAATAAGTATAAAAATAATTAATCCTCCTAAACTTGACATTACAAAAACTGTCTAACCAGTTAGCTACTTACTGACTATTAGAGAATAGTAGCTTTCACTTGGTTAGTCAAGTTAAGTCTAATTATAATCAATTAGTATTTGACTAAACTGAATGACTTAACCTGATTAATGTCTGTTTGGTATTTAACGTCCAGACTTATGTCGATGCACTGAAATAAGCATCTTAAGTCCAGGCAATTTGTCTATGCATTTCACCCCTTTCTATGTTCGATAATCACAAACAAGGGAATCCTAGGGTGTTGGTGAGATGCTCAAGTAGTAGTCCTAAGGGAACATGCTTTCTAAGGAATTGTTCTAGTCTAAGGCTAAAACTGATTTAAATTTCTAAAAATGGAAGATTTGAAAAAATAAAGATTTTATCCTAGAATTTGAAAACACTATTTTTGAAAACAGTTTTTGCAATTTTAGTATCCTAGTCTATTAAACACATCCCTAATTTTCTACGTAGATTGCTAAACTCACTTTCAGGGAGGGGTTTAGTAAATATTTCAGCTAAATTAGATTGGGACTCGATGTATTTGAGTTCAATGTCTCCTTTAGTGACATGATCCTTGATAAAGTGATGTCTAATTTCAATGTATTTTATTCTGGAATGATGCACAGGATTTTTTGTCAAATTAATTGAGCTAATATTATCAATTAATACTTTTACATTTGTAATGTTTAAGTTAAAGTCTTTTAAAGTGTGCATCATCCATAATAGTTGGGTAACACATTCTCCTATGACTATATATTCTGACTTAGTTGTAGACAGAACAACACAGTGTTGCTTTCTACTAAACCAGCTGACAAGTGATGAACCTAGTAGTTGACATCCACCACTTGTGCTCTTGCAATCTAATTTGCATCCAGCATAATCTGAGTCATAATACCCTATTAATTCAAAATTGTTAGTTCTATGATACCAAATTCCTACATTTGTTGTTCCTTTAAGGTATCTAAAGATTCTTTTGACTTGAGTTAAATGAGATTCTTTAGCACAGGTTTGGTATCTAGCACACATACTCACTGCAAATAAAATATCGGGTCTACTTGCAGTTAAGTACAGTAGGCTACCTATTGCACTCCTATAGTATTTTAAGTCAATTGGTTTCCCATTTGGGTCGTCATCTAGAATAGTGTTAACTGTCATAGGTGTTTTTATTTCTTTAGTATTTTCCATCCTAAATTTTTTAAGTAATTCTTTGGTATATTTTTGCTAATAAATATAATTTCTCTCATTTGTTTGTTTGATTTGCAATTCTAAAAAGTAAGTTAATTTTCCTACTGGACTCATTTCAAATTCTTGTTCCATTAAATTTGTGAATTCTTCTAAAAGTTCTAAATTAGTTGAGCCAAAAATTATATCATCTACATAGACTTGGGCTATAAATATGTCCTCTTTTATTAATTTAACGAATAGGGTTGGGTCAATTTGACCCTAGTTAAACCCTTTGGATATTAGGTAAGAGGTTAACCTTTCATACCAAGGCTTAGGTACTTGCTTAAGTCCGTATAAGGCTTTCTTTAATTTAAAGACATATTCAAGGTGTTCTAGACATTCAAACCCAGGTGGTTGTGTCACGCCCCAAGTAGTCCCGGCCAAAAGAAATTTCGACAGCATCTCCCATGTACGGGTGACAATATGAAACTTCCTACAATGCCCTCAGGCCACATATATCTCGGTCAACATGGTCAAAACAATAACAATATATATTAAGCAAGCACCCACGTAGTTTAATAGTAAAACCCTAACCTAAGCAACGATAAGGAAATTATCTCAAAAATTCTACTCAATTACACCCATAAAACACAAATCTGATATCCTACTCAACTACACCTATAAAACATAAATCTGATATTCTACTCAACTATATCCATAAAACTGAAAACTCCAGCATACATCCAAATGAAAATCCATCGATAATAAGAAATAGTACAAGATCCAAGTGCCAAAAGATACAAGTCTGAAAACATAGACAATAACATAATAAGAAAAAAAACCAAAATGTGCGAACTCGTCGCTACACGAAGTGGTGGGGGACTAGCGACTGGAGATCTCCGGACAACCTCAACCTGAAATAGTTATAATGGGGGTGAGTCCAACACTAAATGGATACCTAGTTGACATGCATAGTAAATAATAACCAACAGTAATAAATATGCGTACAGTCTCCAGAAATAATGAAACAATGCAAAACTGAATATAATGGAGAAACTGTACTCACCAGGACCTCCTATCAGGATAATAAGGTCATCAGACCGAAAATACATGTCCCTGTATACATGTCAATCATATGCATCCATCCAATATGCAGCAAATAAAGTGCAGCAAACACAAGCAATAAATACATCATGCATATGATGCCAATGACATGTCCTGGTCACCCCTGACGCCAATTAGCCATCTCACACACGATGGTGAGACCGAGTGGGTAGGCTTGTGATAATCGTGCACTCTGTCGTCACTACTCTTGATGAGTGACCGAGTGGACGGGATGGTGTCGGAGTACGCCTATCCTCCTACTCCAAATCATAAGTGGGAGAGCGCAATGCTCTCATCTCCCTGAGACAATCTAGAAAAGGGATCCCTGCCGGCTACCACGCTGCGTCACACTACCCATGAGTGGACCAACGAAGCCAAACAGAGCAACCTGCTGCAACACACCCTGCCTGAATAAAAACCACTAACCCATGAGTGGTTGTATATACAGATCCATGTAATTGGCGATGTGCTCAACAATAATGGAGTCAATTGTCACACAGCATGCAATCATGCGAGATGGTGCATGACACTAAGCATACAAATTCTGACCATATCTACCTCCATAAAACGTGTACCAAAAATAAATGGATCAAATAAACCGATCTAGGTACACATTGTTAGGATCTTGGATGGCTAGAGGGGGGTGAATAGCCTCTTCAAAAGCTAAAACTTAAAGATAAAACTCACACGAGTGGTTAGCGCAGCGGAAAACCAGTTAAGAACAGAATAAGAATAAGGGAAGAAACAAAGCAAACCACAGTGACTCAAGTGTTTACGAGGTTCGGGGATAACTTGCCCCTACTCCTCGGTGTCCGTAAGGTGGACAAGCCGATCTTCGGTAGATCAACCCCGGTGAACACCCGGCTATGAACTTTCTCCTTCTCGGTGGAGTGACCTCTCAACAAAAACTCAACAGGTATGTAGAATATAGCACAAGACTTACTGAGCTTGGTGACTTAGGAGAATCAAAATTAAGCTTACAGTCACGCGAAGGTCAGTGAAAGAGAGAGCAAGTCGAGACAGCCGCTTCTCAGCCCCGAGCGTCAAAGCTTTTGCACCGATCGACAGCCTTTTATGTCTCTGCCATCTCTGCCTTTCGCCCGCAACGGATCCCTGCCAAACTGCAGCAAATCTCTGCATCCAGCCATAGCATCGCCAATCACGCTTCTTTCTCATCTGATCATCTGAGCTCACACCAATGGAATTCTGGTCTTCACTGGTGTCTCTGAGCTCCACCCAATCACCATGAGTTGAGCTGATCGATGCCAGATCACCGCCAGATCGCAGCCACGACTTTGCTGCTTTAACAGGTTTACAGTGGAACATAGCAAAAGTCTCTCTGGTATCCTCTACTAATGAAGCTCAATTTGAAATCAACCAATTGCAAATTACCAGTAACCTGCACCTCAAAATCTTGCAGCAGATGGTTAGAAATATTTAGGCAAAAGCAACTTTGAATCAGAAAGAATCGGAGAAAGTGCATGCAAAACAGATTATAGTATGGATCGTCCGCAGACCGATCCATACGCTCAAATCTCTTTTCGATCGTTCGATCGGCGGACCGATCAGACAACCCGATCGGTCCTCGACCGATCGGTGTCACAAGATAAGCCCGATCGGTCTCCGGACCGATCAGCATCAATCGACCGGTCCGAGACCGGCCAAGATCTGATACATCGGTATTCGCAGATGCTATCGAAGTTCTCACCGATCGGTCGGCGGACCGATAACACAAGATGCTATCGGTGTTTACCGATCGGTCCGAGACCGATCGTGGCACACTTAGTCATCGATCGGTCGCCGACCGATCACCGCTACTTAATCGATCGGCCATCGACCGATCCAAGGTCGTGATTTAAGAGGCAAGCTTCCAAGCTTGCTACCCTTAATCCTGAGAGACCGAGCTACCGAGCTCTTCTCCGACTATACATGCCAAGTTTCCATACTTGACTTCCCAATACCGATGTCCGATCACCCTTGATCCATCTGGATTTTCCTGCCCGGCTTCACTCACCAGGACTTTCCAATTGCTCGGCTTCACTCACCGTGACTTTCCAATTGGCTTCACTCACCAGACTTTCCAATTGCCGGCTTCACTCACCGTGACTTTTCCATTGCCTCGCTTCACTCACCGGGACTTCTCCGTGCCAAGCTCCTTGCTCGGACTTTTCCCAATCAGATTAATCAGGTCAACCAAGTCAACCCTGATTTGTCTGAGTTAATTCAATATCTGATTGAAACTTAAATCAGTGTCAACATCAAAACAACATCCAGGTCAGACTGTATCAACAATCTCCCCCTTTTTGTTGTTTGACAACACGATTTAAGTTTAGATCAGAAATGCTTTCATATCCATAATTTTAGGGAAATCGGGATCCTCCCCCTAAGACGGATATATCTCAAATATCTTCTCCCCTTTTTTTCATATTGAGTTTACAATTCGTCTCTAAACTTCAAATACTCTCTCCCCCTTTGTCAAACACCGAAAAGGTATATATATATAAAAAAAATATGAGGACTGACAAACACCTCCCCCTTAAACCCATATCATAATCCACAAAAAGAAGTAAGATATGATAGAACTCAAGCAATGTCATATACATAGCATGAAAAAGATATCATAGGAGTACAAAACGCATGAAAATAAACATAATGTCTAAAATAGCAACCATCCAGGACAGGCAATCAACATCGTATCTAGAATAAAGTAGCACAATCAACAATCAATCAAAATCAACTCGCATCCTCATCATGAGGAGCAGTGTCATCAGCAACAGGATAAGAGAATCCCTGAGGGGGCACGCCGCTGCCTGAAGATGGATCGTCTGTAGAAGGCTGAGGTGGTGGGTGGCTGGCCATCCATCCCATAAACGCCTGATGAGTAGCCAGCTGATGTCTCTGTAGGGTCTCAAAGCGTCGGTCAATGTGGAGACGTAGACCAACGAACTCAGCAGCCACCATCTCCTCGTGGCGATCAAATCGGTCCTCCAACTCCGCGATCTGCCAGCGCAGATCTGGATCCGCCTCGACAAGTGCAGCTGGAGCAGGAGCACGAGCACCCTGTCGTGGGAGTGGTAACTCACCCAGTGCCCTCCCATCCATCCACCTAATGGTCCCATCCTGACTGAGGATGCCAGATTTGGAAAACGCACGCTTCCCAAGTCGACAATCCTGGCGAACCATCTTCACCAACCTCCCCTTAGAGACATCTATACCCAAAGTCTCGAGCCAATCAGTAATGACATGCCCATAAGGCATATAGACATTGTCGCCGCTTGGCGTGCTATGGAATACGATGGATGCATAGATATTGGACATGATATCAAAATCTAGATGCCGACGTAACCCGTAAAGCATCAGACAGTGATACGGGCGAATCTCTGCCAACGATTTAGTGGTGATCGGTAGAAGACATTGTGTGACCACTTTAAAAAGGATATAGTCAGGAGGAGAAAGGCTAAGGGCTGGAAATGTGGGAAAGTCGTCATCCAACTCATTTAATCCATCCTGTCTGGGGTGTCCAAAGAAATACTCATAGATTGAGTCAGGTGAGGCATCGAGAGGAGGAGGCACGGGGTCTGGCAAATCAGGGTAGAAAGAGAGCAACCCCGTACTTACACGACAAGCCAAATAACCCAAGAAGTCAATCATATTGAAATCAACGTTTTGCTTAGCCACTCGGGTTCTATAATTACCATCCAAAGTCTGATGAAGATTATTATAGAATTCCGAGACTAAGTCAAGGTTGATGTCTCTCTCCAAATATACCAAGGTGTCAAGTTTGTAGTAGGCGATAGTTTCGGTTATGGACGGACAAAATTCGTTCATGTACTTCTTATCAACCGACCTACACGGGAGCAACTTGAAAATCCTGTCCTTAAAGTTTTTCTCAAACTGTTGGTTCGGGAATCTCCCCGAACTGGATGGTTGAGGTCGGGAAGAGGTAGGAACCTTAGATTTGGACTTATCCGACTTAGAGGTACCCTCCCCTGCAGATTTCTTCCTAAGGATGGGAAATGGGACATGACCGGGGTACACATGGGAGCACAAGACCACAACAGATGAGTACCGACCCAAAAACGCAAATGCAGTGAGAACTAAATTAAAAAAAATGCTAAGGATGAATAGAATGGGAAGAGGAAGTTACCTTGGAGGCATTACTTCGTTCGTCGGAGAAAGAAACGAGGGTCGGCCGGCGCTGGGAAGAAGAAACGAGAGAAGCGGAGAGGTAGGGTTCGCGTGAGACGCCAAAGAATGGGAGGTTTTAAGAGGGTAGGTGACCAACCCGATCGGACGGCCGTCCGATCAGGAGAAGGATTGAACGATCAGATCCTTGGATCGGAGATAGCGGATCGGTCCCTGGACCGATCAGGCATCCTTCAGATCGGTCTCCGGACCGTTCAAAACGCGAACAGAACCTATCGAAATTTCCTGATCGGTCCGCAACCTCTCTGTTCGATATCTGAACGGTCTGCAGACCGTTCAGATATGATTGTCGCAAGAGAGCCCCTGACCGGACTGTGGACCGATCAGGGAGTCTCCTGACCGGTCCAGCGACCGATCAGTGTCTGATACTTCAGACTTCTGATATCTGAAACTCGTATCAAAAGTCCTAAATTTTGTTCCAACAACTTCCTAGGATCCTAGAAGCCCATAGATTATAGTTAGTGATATCAGATGGATAATTCCTAATGATTTGCTCTCAAGAATTGAACTCATTCAAGGCTTAGAAATTCAAAATTTAAACCTTCTCGATTCTTAGCTTCAAAATCAGTGAATCTCCACAAACTTAGGAAATTGCTGAAACTACAATCTGTAGTGAAGCAAAGTCCCAAAACTGACATAGGCTACCTATAACCTATTCCAAAATTCGTCCTTTCTATGATTAGTTTCAAGTTTGTCAAAATAAGTCTTAGTTCCTAATACTTCTTTATCAACTTGTCCTAACATCAATCAAAGTCATGAAATGTATCAAGCAAAAAGTATCAACCACACACATTAACTATGTTAGACAATTTCTAGACAAAAGTCCAACCAAGATTCCTTGGTTGGAATGTATGAGTAAGATCTAGGAACCAAATACACATGAATTGTGTAATGGTGTTCCCCAAACTCAATTAATGTCTCTTCAACCTAATTATTCAAGGGATGCATGATACATTTTGAATAATTTGTTGATCCTAGCATCTCACCCCATTTCTAGCAAACAAAAACATTTTGTTAAACCTTATAGTGTATGTGAGATGTTCCCAAGTTGCCCAAATTTTTGTCCCAATTACTCTTGTCATTTTAATAGTCCTTATTGATCATGGTGAAACTCTAATGACCTAAGGAGCCAAACACATTCCCAACTCCCTCCTTAAATGACTAAATTCATTTTCCGGAAGGGGTTCGGTGAAATATCAGCTAGGTTTGACTTTGACTCAACATATGTGAGTGCAATGTCTCCCTAGCTACATGATCTCTAATGAAGTGATGACGCACTTCAATGTGTTTTGTCCTTGAATGATGGACTGGATTTTTAGTTAGGTTAATCGTGCTAATGTTATCACATAGCACTTGTACACCCTTGTAAGAAAATCCATAATCCTCTAAGGTGTGTATCATCCACAACAATTGCGATACACTCTCTCCCATGGCAATATATTCAGCCTCGGTCGGAGAGAGCAACACAATGTTGCTTCCGACTTGACCAACTAACTAAAGATGACCCTAAAAATTGGCAACCCCCACTCGTACTTTTCCGATCCAATTTGCACCCAGCATAATCGGAATCGGTATAACCTATCAAGTCAAAAGACTCGGTACGAGGATACCAAAGACCTACTCTTATTGTGCCCTTAAGATATCTCAAAATTCTTTTAACTGCAATTAAATGAGATTCCTTTGCACAGACTTGATACCTAGCGCACATGCCCACAGCAAAAAGTATATCGGGTCTACTGGCTGTGAGATATAGAAGACTACCGATCATGCTTCTATATTGCGTTAGATCAACTGGTTTTCCACTCTCATCATTGTCAAGGCGAGTGTTTGTCGCCATTGGAGTGGACACTTCCTTAGAGTCACTCATATTGAATTTTCTGAGCATCTCTTGAGTGTATTTTGCTTGATGGACATAAATACCATCTCTAGTTTGTTTGATTTCGAGTCCAAGGAAGAAAGTTAATTCTCCCACTAGACTCATCTCAAACTCACTCTCCATGTGAGTGATGAACTCATTTAAATAGCCCTTGTTGTTTGAGCCACAAATTATGTCATCGACATATACTTGGGCTACAAAAATATTTTCACCATCTCTACGTAGAAATAGTGTTGGGTCTATTTGTCCTCTAACAAAGCCCTTCTCTAGTAGATATGTTGACAACCTTTCGTACCAAGCTCGTGGTGCTTGTTTAAGCCCATAAAGTGCTTTCTTGAGCTTGTACACGTGATTTGGAGATTCGGTATTCACAAATCCCGGTGGTTGTTCAACATAAACTTCTTCCTTAATGAGACCATTTAAGAAGGCCGATTTTACATCCATTTGATAGAGCTTGAAACCTCTATGTGCAGCAAAAGCTAGCATTAAGCGAATGGACTCTAATCGGGCCACTGGAGCATATGTCTCATCATAATCAAGGCCTTCAACTTGACTATAGCCCTTGGCTACAAGTCTTGCCTTGTTTCTAACTACCTCTCCCTTTTGGTTCAATTTGTTCTTGAAGACCCATTTGGTTCCAATAATGGTGGTCTTCTTAGGTCTGGGAACCAAGTCCCATACTTGGCTCCTTTCAAATTGACCTAATTCGTCTTGCATAGCTATGATCCACTCAGGATCATGCAATGCCTCATCAATTAATCTAGGTTCAATTTCTGAGATCAAAGCGACCTCATTGGACTCATTTCTAAAGAATGACCTAGTCCTAACCCCTTGATGGATGTCTCCCACAATCTGGTCTTGGGGGTGACTAGTGTCTAACCTAGACCGCCTTGGTGCTGATGGTGCCTCATGAGTGGTCTCACTTGGCACAGACAAGGACTCAATATCAGGCAATGGATCCACCTGAGTTCTTTGTTGTCCTTGCTCATCATTATCAGAGTCAATTTCGACTCTTTCGATGTTTTGGTCATTCAAACTTAGCCTTCTAAGTTTGAATTGAATTTGTTCTACATCCCTTGATTGATCATTTAAATTAGGGATTTCTTCAAAAGCTACATCAGAGGACTCTTCAATCAATTTAGTCCTACTGTTGTAGACTCGATAGGCTTTGCTGGTGAGTGAATACCCGACCAGTATCCCTTCATCAGCCTTAGCCGTGAACTTCCCAAGATGATCCTTTGTGTTCAAGATAAACACCTTACAACCAAACACCCTAAGATGTTTAATTGTAGGTGGTTTCCCAAACCAAAGTTCATGAGGGGTCTTTCCTAAAAATCTGTGTATCAGGACTCGATTTTGCACATAGCAAGTCGTACTCACAATAAGTAGCTCGGCAAAGAGTACTCATTGAGCATGCTTCGTGCGGCTTGTAGGACTCGGTTCTTTCTCTCCACAACCCCATTTTGCTGTGGGGTCCTTGGAGTAGAGAACTCATGTCTATAACCCTTCTCTTGACAAAACTCTAAAACCTATGGTTTTGGAATTCACCACCATGATCACTCCTAATGGTTTTAATTGTGGTTGATTTTTCATTTTCCGTTCTTCTACAAAAAGAAATGAAAATATCTATGGTTTGGTCCTTATGTTTCAAAAAGAAGGTCCAAGTATATCTAGTGAAATCATCAATAATCACAAGACAATATCTACTTCCATTCAAAGATATTACACTACTGCAATCAAATAGGTCCATGTGCAATAAGTCTAACGGAGTAGAAGTACTTACAATGCTTTTACCTTTATGAACCGCTTTTGTTTGCTTACCCTTTTGACATGCATCACATAGTTTGTTCTTTTGATATTTGATGCTTGGTAAGCCTCGCACTAATCCTTTGTTTGCTAGCTTCCGGATGTTCTTCATGTTTACATGTGCCAACCTTCTATGCCATAGCCAAGACTCTTCTTCTTTTGACATGAAACACTTAATCAAAGCATTAGTAGCACTTTTAAATGATACTTGATAAATATTGTCTACCCTTGTGCCTACTAGTACTGTGTCAAGTGTGTCAATGTTTTTAACCAAACATTGACTTGAATGAAATTCAATTGTGTAACCCGTATCACACAATTGACTGACACTTAGGAGATTAAAAGTCATTCCCTTGACTAGAAGGACATTCTTGATATGAAGACCTTCGGATATATGAATGTCTCCAACTCCTATTACCTTAAGACTACCATTGTTACCAAAGGACACATTACCTCTACTTTTGTTTTGAAGAGAAGCAAATAGAGATTTGTCCCCGGTCATGTGCTTGGAGCATCCACTATCAACAAACCAAGTTGATAGGTGCTCCCCCTCGATCAATGCCTACAAGATACGAAAGATAGATGTTTTAGGTACCCAAATCTTGGGACCTAATGCATCTACAAGAAGTGACCTAGGAACCCATGCTTTGGTCATACCCTTCCTAGTTCCATGAACCCTAGAATCATTTGATCTATGGTATTGGGTCCTAGACACTAATGAGATAAAACTCGATTCTTTGGGTTGATAACCTATCCCGGCTTTGTTGTAGACTGCCCTTTGGGCATTTAAGATCATGTCTAATGTCTTAGAGCTAGTTGAGAATTTCTCAAGCATTTTCTTGAGCTTCTCAACCTCACTCTTCAAAGCCTTGTTCTCATCTTCAAGAAGCTCTAGATGAAGGTCATCAACCTCATCTTCCCTAAGAGCCTTTAGCATTTCTACTTCTTCTTTTAACAATTTATTTTCTGTTTTCGACTTTTTAAGCAATGTAGATAAATGAGTAATAGTCTTATAACATTTTTCTACATGAGAAGAGGTTACCTCTTCATCATCCGAGGATGATGAGGCCGCGTTTGAAGCATCACTTGAGTTGCCATCGCTTCCGGAGTCCTCCCTTGCCATGAGTGCTAAATGGCGAGTGCTCTTCTCCTTCTTCTCTTCTTCCTCGGATGAGCTTGAAGATGACTCATCCCAAGTGGCCTTAAGGGCCTTCTTCTTTTTGCTTCTTTCTTCTTTCTTCTTGGCTCGTTCTTCCTTCTTCTTGGCTCGTTCTTCCTTCTTGAGCTTAGGACACTCACTTCGGTAGTGCCCTTTCTTACTACATTCATAGCACGTAACGTTAGATTTATCAATGTTCGGATCATTAGGTTTACCTTTGTATCTTCGGCTTCTTCTCATGATCCTCCTCACGAAATTCGCCATTTCGCTTGATGACGATGATTCGCCTTCGTCATCGGACTCGGAGGAAGAGGTGGATGAGGAGATCTCCTTTTCTTTCTTCTTTTCCTTCTTCCTTCTCCCATTCTTGCTCCTTTCTCCTGCAACAAGAGCAATACCTTTCTCCTTTTGGCCTTTGTTAGCAAGTTCATGTAATTCCATTTCACAGAAAAATTCATCTAACTTGACAATTGAAAGATCCTTGGATACCTTGTAGGCATCTACCATAGATGACCACAAGGCATTCCTAGGAAAAGCTTTAAGTGCATACCTTACAAGATCGCGGTTTTCTACATGTTCATCTATGGAATGGAGACCGTTAATGATCTCTTTAAACCTACCATGAAGTTCACTTACATTCTCATTTTCCTTCATGGTGAGGTTCTGGAGTTGGTTGAGGAACAAGTCTCTCTTGGCAATTCGAGAGTCCCGAGTCCCTTCTTGAAGCTCAATGAGCTTGTTCCATAGATCTCTTGCACTAGTAAAAGGACCTACCTTGACTAGTTGGTCCTTGGCGATTCCACATTGCAAGGTGACCATGGCCTTGGCATCGGCTTGTGCTTTGCGGAGTTGTTCGGTAGACCACCTTGACGATTCGAGCTCCTTACCTTCCTCATCTCTTGGTGGTGTGTAGCCTTCCTTGACTGAGAACCACATGGCAATGTCCGTCTTTAGGTAATACTCCATGCGTCCCTTCCAGTACTGGAAATCTGCCCCTTCAAAGTAAGGTGGTCGATTTGTGCTAAAACCTTCCCTCATGGCCATCTCTTTGCTCTTAGGTTGTTAAGCCGGATGAAGAGCTCCAAGCTCTGATACCACTTGTTAGGATCTTGGATGGCTAGAGGGGGTGAATAGCCTCTTCAAAAGCTAAAACTTAAAGATAAAACTCACACGAGTGGTTAGCGCAGCGGAAAACCAGTTAAGAACAGAATAAGAATAAGGGAAGAAACAAAGCAAACCACAGTGACTCAAGTGTTTACGAGGTTCGGGGATAACTTGCCCCTACTCCTCGGTGTCCGTAAGGTGGACAAGCCGATCTTCGGTAGATCAACCCCGGTGAACACCCGGCTATGAACTTTCTCCTTCTCGGTGGAGTGACCTCTCAACAAAAACTCAACAGGTATGTAGAATATAGCACAAGACTTACTGAGCTTGGTGACTTAGGAGAATCAAAATTAAGCTTACAGTCACGCGAAGGTCAGTGAAAGAGAGAGCAAGTCGAGACAGCCGCTTCTCAGCCCCGAGCGTCAAAGCTTTTGCACCGATCGACAGAGAGTTTCTTTCTCCAGAAAAACTTCTTCTTAACCCTCTCTTCAACCAGCCTTTTATGTCTCTGCCATCTCTGCCTTTCGCCCGCAACGGATCCCTGCCAAACTGCAGCAAATCTCTGCATCCAGCCATAGCATCGCCAATCACGCTTCTTTCTCATCTGATCATCTGAGCTCACACCAATGGAATTCTGGTCTTCACTGGTGTCTCTGAGCTCCACCCAATCACCATGAGTTGAGCTGATCGATGCCAGATCACCGCCAGATCGCAGCCACGACTTTGCTGCTTTAACAGGTTTACAGTGGAACATAGCAAAAGTTTCTCTGGTATCCTCTACTAATGAAGCTCAATTTGAAATCAACCAATTGCAAATTACCAGTAACCTGCACCTCAAAATCTTGCAGCAGATGGTTAGAAATATTTAGGCAAAAGCAACTTTGAATCGAAAGAATCGAGAAAGTGCATGCAAAAGATTATAGTATGGATCGGTGCACCGATCCATACGCTCAAATCTCTTTTCGATCGATCGGTCGCGGACCGATCAGAATTAACCCGATCGGTCCTCGCACCGATCGTGTCACGCCCGATCGGTCTCCGGACCGATCAGATCAATCGACCGGTCCCGTATCGATACAGCATACTGGTATTCGCAGTATGCTACTGAGTTCTCACTGATCGGTCGGCGGACCGATCAGGAACAACACAGTATGCTACTGAGTGTTTACTGATCGGTCCGTAGACCGATCAGGACACACTTAGTGTCATGGATCGGTCTGCCGACCGATCACCAGTGCCACTTGTGCCACTGGATCGGTCACCAGACCGATCCAAGGCTGTGATTTAAGAGGCAAGCTTCCAAGCTTGCTACCCTTAATCCTGACAGTCCAGAGACCGAGCTACCGAGCTCTTCTCCGACTATACATGCCAAGTTTCCATACTTGGACTTCCCAATACCAGATGTCCGATCACCCTTGATCCATCTGGATTTTCCCTTGCCTGGCTTCACTCACCAGGACTTTCCAATTGCCTGGCTTCACTCACCAGGACTTTCCAATTGCCTGGCTTCACTCACCAGGACTTTCCAATTGCCTGGCTTCACTCACCAGGACTTTTCCAATTGCCTGGCTTCACTCACCAGGACTTCTCCCGTGCCAAGCTCCTTGCTCGGACTTTTCCCAATCAGATTAATCAGGTCAACCAAGTCAACCCTGATTTGTCTGAGTTAATTCAATATCTGATTGAAACTTAAATCAGTGTCAACATCAAAACAACATCCAGGTCAGACTGTATCAACACACATGTCAGATATGGTAAGTGACTAGTCTGGTATATCACATAGCATGGTATGTCACTTCTTCTATAACATAAATAATAAACAGGGCATGAATGCTAAACAGGTAACAAACAAAATATGTTTGGAAATAAATAGTGGCATACCCATGCAGATATAAACATAATTATTACTACTTGTTAAAATCTACTAAGCATATCAACAAGACATTATCTAAAAGATAAGTTAAGGTACCCACCTCCAATATAGATCGAGCTAATTAACCTCTATGTCGAAGAGATCGTCCCGAATCCAAATCCTTAAATAAATCGTACGGTTTAGCTAAGTTTTATTGTAAACAAAATAGCTAAACCAAAATCCTTATTTACCAAGAACCCTAATTCATTCATTAATCTCGGTTAGCTTCCTAAATGAGTCTAATCCGAGCTTAATTTAAATCCATTATTTAATCCCTAATTAAACCTAACTCATAAGTTAATTAGAGTTAGCTCCATTAACCCTAATTATTCATAATCCAATCATACCTAATTCAAAACATAAACCTAAATTAACATTTCTTGCTAACCTATCAAACAATCATCTACAACAAGCATCAAAATTCCTACACCTTACCTCAATTCACAGCCGTTGCAGAAACAAGGTGCTGCTGGATGGAATTGCTGCCGGAACCAAGAAAACCCCTAGAACAACACCTCCCTGGAGTCCACCCTACCATTCGGATCAAGAAGTGGAGATCAAGAGTTCAACCAAGCATTCTACCAGAAAATCTATTCACAATCCCACTTACCTCTGCCAACAGCATCCTTTGCTTCCCAATCAAACACCCGTATCAACTAGGGCAGAGCACTTATCTCCAAGTCGCCAATAGCCAGATAGAAAGAAGGAATCGACGACTGTACTAGGGCACAAGTGTTGGACTTTCGGGCCGCAAAAACTGCTTTTTGCGTTGCGGAAACCCCGAAGTTTCATGCCACCGGATCCGTGCGAAGATTAAAATTTTCATGTACATGTTTTCTAATCCTAGATCTACACTAGATCTACATGGTAGAGACGTTATACCTTTGATGCGAAGCCCTTCGCTTATCCCACTCATCCAAGGTTCGCCGGATCTCAAGGGTGTCAAGTGAACACCCCTCTATGTGTATCCATATGAACAAAAAGGTGGAGAAGAAACCTTAGAGTGTGCTAGCACTCTTGAAGGTTTTGGCCAAGGTGGAGGAGAGGGAGAGAAGAAGATGAGAGGAGGAAGATGAAGTTACACCACACAAAATGTAACTCACACAATTAATTAAGTGGTCGGCCACTTCAAAGGAGGGGTTTTAAACCTCTATGGGATATCAAGAGTCACAACTCTTGACCTCCCTCATGATGTGACACACACATAAGCCAACCTTGATGATGTGGAACATCATCATTGGCCCACCTTATGCCAACTCACAAATGAGATGGCAAATGGTCAAGTCAAACTTGACCCTTCATCTTCCCTCTCAAGTCAAGTCAAACTTGACCTTTTCTCTCCCATGGTTGATCAAATCTAACCATTTGATTCAAACCAATTTAATTTAATGAATCTATATTCATTGAATTAAATTGACTCAATGAATCCAAATCTAATTAGACTCATTTAACACATGAACCAAATTGAGTCCAACTCAATTAGTTTAATTAGGATTACTCTTAATCCAATTTGGTTCATCACATGAACTTAATCCTCTTGGTTTATCATATGAACCTAATCCTCTTGGTTTATCATATGAACCTAATCTCCATCTAATTGCCCTTTGTGTGTGACCCTATAGGTTCTTGTAACATTGGCAATGCTCCTAAACCCATTTAGAAGCATAAGTAATGAGCGGTATCTAGAAGCGTATCATTACTACCCAAGTTACAAGAATGTTGAGATCCAACATCACCTTGTGACTACTAATTGTGACTCTTCACAATATATAACAATGTCCTTCTATCCTTGACATCTAGATTGATCAATGTAAGGCATAGACCGTGTCATCCTCTAATCAATTTAAATCTTGAACTCCAAGTAGACTCACTCTAATCAAATGAGTTCAATATCTCATATTGACTCATTTGGGCATGGTCATGCACTTAGTGGTCTCACTCTATCAAGAAAAATGATGTCACTCCCGTCATATAGGAGGGATAGATCCCATCTATATCACTCACATCCCTCCGCATAATTTGTTACATACCCAGTAATCGCCTTTATAGTCCACCCAGTTACGGGTGACGTTTCACGAAGCCAAAGTATGCAACTCCTTATGTAGGGAACCATGGTGACTTCAGGTCCAATGACTAGTAGTCATACTAATAGCCACATGAAAAAGTATATGACACTCATATAACGATCCATGATACTTTCTCATGGCGGGTCTTTCAGTATACATTCTCCAATGCATACCCATGTGTCAACTTGATATCTCTATATCTATGACTTGTGAGATCAAGTCATCGAGTTGACCTACATGCTAGTCTCGTCGCATTAACATTGTCCCTGAATGTTAAAACTTGACTAGGAATGATTAAGAGTAGTGTTCTCTATATCATCTCACTATCGATTCAACCAATCGATTGATATAGATAAGAACCTTCTACTCAAGAATACTATTATACTTAGGTATTCGGCACCAATACAAGTAAGTATAACAACCAAAACAAATGTCTTTATATACATAGGAATATGATACAATAAGTCTATACAACAATCATCATATGATTGGCTCTAGGGCTCTAACTAACAACAAGGACGACGGCACTAGGTCGGATCTGGTGGTCGGCGACAGTGCTAAGACACAGTGATGACGGCTGCCGACGGTAGGGCAGAGATCTAAACTAGGGCATGATGGAAATCAAAAGAGGTAGATAATTGAGGCTAGCTCACCCTTGGATCCCCGAACACCTTCTCACGTCGGTGATCTAGGGCATAGGTGAGGTGGAAACTCAGCGTCGGCGATCAAGCTTGCAGCTGTCGGCGCTGGAGCTCCATAGTCGGTGATCTAGGGTAGAGGTGAGGCGCTCGGTGATGAAGATGAAAGAGCTCAAGCCCCCGGTGGACGGCGATCGGCTGGCGCCGCTAGAGCCCGAGAGGAGGAGATAGAATCGGGAGGGGAGACAGCGTAGGCTAGGGCACGCGAGGAGAGGAATCAACTTGAGGCTTCCTTGGCCACTGCCTTATACTCGAGGAAGGAGAAACAACGCGGGGAAGGGTGGCGGCGGTGCGTCGGTTGGGGGAAGGGAAGGAGAAATGACGACGGGTGAGGCGCGGGGCGCAGGTCGGGGGAAAGGAAACGGGGAAAGTAAATAAAAAGAAAAAGAAAATAAAAATTCAACTTTTCCTCATTAAAATGGGGTAGCCTAAACAGGTTTTTTCGTGGTCCAATATTTATCCCCATAACCTAAGCTATACGAGCTCCGAAAATTTTCTAAAAAAATTCTAAAAATTTTGAAAAATTCCCTTATGGTTATTCGCCCTTTTTCGGTATTTTACAGGTTGGCCTACATAGACTTCTTTTTTTTATCAGCCCATTTAGAAAGGCAGATTTGGCGCCCATTTGATACAGTCTGAACCCTTTATGGGTTGCATAACTGAGTAACATTCTAATAGACTCTAATATAGCTACCGAGGCATAAGTTTCATTATAGTCAAGTCCTTCAACTTGACTAAACCCCTTAGCGACTAGCCTAGCTTTATTTCTGGTAATTTACCCAATTTTGCTTAATTTATTTCTAAACACCTATTTTGTTTCTATTATTTTCTAATTTTTGGGTGGTGGTACTAAGTCCTAAACTTCATTACGCTCAAATTGAGCTAGTTCCTCTTGCATAGCTATGACCCAGTCTGGATCAAGTAATGATTCAGTTACGATTTTGGATTCAATTTTTAAAATCAGAGAAATTTAACTTAGGTTTCTAAAAAATGACCTAGTCTAAACCCTAAGTCTGGATCACCAATTATTTGATCAATTGGATGATTTGGGTTGACTCTTATAGTTCTAGGCGATTGATTTTCTAAAGGTTCTTCTTCTTCTTCGTGATCATTGGTATCTTCTTGATTACTATTTTCTTGAATAAATTCAATTGGTTGAGGTTGGGTTTGTTCTAGGTTTTGTTTGGATTCCTCAAATTTTACATTAGTAGTTTTTTCAATTCTTAATGTAACCTTATTATATATTCTGTACCCCCTACTATTTAGGGAGTATCCTACAAAGATTCCATCTTCTACTTTAGAGGTGAATTTTCCTAAGTGTTCTCTTATGTTTAAGATAAAGGTTGGGTGCCCAAATACTTTAAAATATTTTATATTGGGTTGCTTATTATAATATATTTCGAAAAAGTTTTGTTATATGTTTTATTTAGTATTGTTCTATTTTGCACATAGCATGCTGTACTGACAGCTTCTACCCAAAAGTATTTGGGTAAATTATATTCATTCAGCATAGTTCTAGAGGCTTCAAGTAAAGTTTTATTTTTTCTTTCTACTATTCTATTTTGTTGGGGAGTTTTAAGACACGAAAATTCGTGATGATATCCATTTTCAAGACAAAATTTGTTAAAGTTATGATTTTTAAATTCTCCCCCATTGTCACTTCTAATTCTTTTAATTTTAAGGTCTTTTCATTTTCAACTTGTTTGCAAAAGTTTGTAAAAATTTCAAAAGTTTCATCCTTATTTTTTAAGAATTTTACCCAAGTGAATCTAGAATAATCGTCTATTATTACTAGGCAATAGAAACTGCCATTTATTGATTTGACCTCATGAGAATCAAATAAGTCTAAGTGTAGAAGTTCTAGTATTGAGTTGGTTTGAGTTTGATTAGTTTGTTTGTGAGTAGATTTTGTTTGTTTACCTTGTTGACAAGCATTGTATATTATTGAGTCTAAGGTAGGTAATTTTGGTAAACCTCTAACTAATCCATTTAATTTACTTATATTTCTAAAATTTGTGTGTGACATTATTCTATATCATAACTAAGTTTCTTCTTTTTGTGTTAAATAACACTTAATTGAAGAAGTAGTTAAGTTAATAGCATAGATGTTATCTTTTATAAACCCTTTTAGACTTATCATAGGATTATCTAGGTGTTTAATTAAGCATTCCGAAGATAAGAACCTAACCTTATGCCTAATGTCACACAATTGACTGATACTTAGGAGATTATACTTGAAATTTTCAACAAGTAGAACATTTGTAATAATGAAGTCAATTTTAAGCTCAATATTACCTATACCAATTACCTTAAGTTTGTCATTGTTACCAAAGGCAACTATTCCTAAACTTTTGTAGGTAAGTTGAGTGGATTTTGTGTGATCTCCAATCATATGTTTGGAGCAACCACTGTCCAAGATCCACTTGGTTTCCTACAATAGGTAGGAGTTGAGGGTTAGTCTATGTTTTGATCTCAATTTTTTTAGGTAAGAATAATAGTAAAATAATTATCATTATTATTATCATTATATATATATATATATATATATATAATAGTTTTAGTTTTTTTTAAAGTTTTTTAAAAGAATTTTTTTAAAATAAATTTTAAAGTTTTTAAGATAATTTTTAAAAGTTTTTAAAATAATTTTTAAAAGTTTTTTTTAAAGAATTTTTAAAAGTTTTTAAAAAGAATTTTAAAAATAATTTTTAAATGAGTTTTTTAAAAGAATTTTTAAAATAATTTTTAAAAGTTTTTTTAAAGAATTTTAAAAATAATTTTTAAAAGTTTTTTTAAAGAATTTTAAAAATAATTTTTAAAAGTTTTTTAAAAGAATTTTTAAAAGATTTTTTTATTAATTTTATTTTGATTTTTAATTTAATTTAATTTTAATTAATTTTAATTGAATTTTATTTAATTGAGTCCTTAGTCATCTCACCCGATCTACGTTTTCAATCAGGGAATCGTATAATTTTATGAGATGAATTAGGTTCAGTTTTAGGGTTTTGTTTAACTTTGTGTTAGATTCAGGTTTAGCTTTGGCCTCGACAAATAGGTATTTTTTGGATAAATTTCTGGACTATGGTGAGTCACTTGGGCATCATTAGAGTAACCATGCTTTCGAGGTTTTCCAAATAGTCCTATCCACTGAACTTAATACAAAACATTGGTCTAACTGGTTAGGATCCATGAAGGGTAGCTTCGGTTAGTCCACTTAGCCAAATGCACCAGGTCGAAGTTATATCTTCCTAGACATGCATAGACTAAGCTTCCTTAACATACTATCATCCAAAACTTTACCAGTACCATAGGTCAAGTTAAACTTGGTCCCTTTCTAACTAGTCCTAATTACCCTGTCGGGTAGGTTAGTTTCGGTTACCCTGTCGGGTAGATTATTTTTGGAGGTGCCAACTATTTTGGAACCTCCCCTAAATTATTGGCCTTTATTTTTAAATTTTAGTTTTTGGTTTATGTCTGTTACTTTTATAATTATAATTGACTTGATGATATTCTAATTTTTGGTGGGTTTTAAAATATTTAGATTTTGAATTTGTTGGTCTAGGTTTGTATTTTAGTTTTTGATTTGATTTATTCAATTTTACATAATATATTTTTTCTTTGGGTATGTAGTATTAGTTAAGTCCTACTTGCATGGTTAAACACATTTCCGGAACCCAAACTTTACTTGATTGTTTGTGTTGGGTTATTAACGATTTAAATGTTTTATTTGAACTTGACTTGTAGCCAAGTCCCGTTTTGTTGTAAACTACTTTTTGATTATTTAAAATTAGATCTAAATTCTTAGATCTTGTTGTAAATTTTTCTAAGAAATCTTTTAATTTATTAATTTCTATTTTTAGTGATAAATTTTCCTCTTCAAGTGTTAGGTCTTGAGTTGGATTTGGATTTGTGATTTGTTCCTTGAGGTTTTGATTTTCCTCAAGGAGAAATTTGTTTTCATTTTCTATTGTAATTAATTTCTTATTTAAACATGCAATAATTTTAAAGAACTGCTCTATTCAAATTAAAGTGTACCTCTTTAGGACCTTCAAAAATGAGTATGGACTCGTGGCTCGATTCAGGTTCGGACCCGTCTTCCGATGTTGGTTAGTCCTAAGAAAATCGTACAGGTTCCACTGTAGAAAAAAATTTTGTACAAGTGTCAAACCTTTCCTTAAATAACCTATTGTGTTCTTTAGAAGTTAAATTAGGAATCACAGACGGAACTTAACATTATTGATTCCAAATTTAATTTATTTGTTCTTAATGGTTTAGATTTGAATCGCAAATGAAACTTAACACTATTGATTTAAATCTACCTAAGTTATTAATTCCATAAATATTAATTTCCAAAATTGGCTTCCAGGACTGCATGGCGAGGCACATGGCCTTCTTGGATATGAGAGCAACCACCACTGCCTAGGCAAAGCCTTTTAAGGAAAGCTAATATTTATTTCCTTAAATAACTCTAGGTTAACCAAAAAGAACAGTTGAATCACAAATTCGAAAAAGAAGAAAACACAAACTCGAAAAAACTATTTCGAAAACTCTAGAATCATATGCCTCTTGTGTTTGATATTTCCATAAATAACTATACAAAGAAAACTAGTATGATGCGGAAAACAATTACTAGTTATACCTTTCTTTGTAAGTAAAATAACCTTTTGATCTTCTACTGTATTCCTCTTCTTATCTCGGACGTTGTGTGGGCAACGATCTTCCGAGACGAGAACCACCAAGCTCCTTCTTCTCTAACCTAGATTCGGCCACCATTAATTCTCCATGAGAAGTAAAGGTTCGGCCGCCACCACCAAGCTCCAAGGGATGCTAGAAACGAAGCCTTCTTTCTCTCCTTCTTCTCCTAGCTAGAACCGACCACCATGGAAAACTCTTGTGTTAATGTCGCCGGCCACAAAGGAGGAAGAGAAAAGAAGGAGAAGAGGAGACCCTAGGGCCGGCCACACCAAGGAAGAAAAGAGAGGAAGAAAAGAATAGAGTCGTTCGCAATTAAAACACCTCTACCCCCTCTTTTATAATCCTTGGTTTTGGCAAATAAGGAAATTTTAATAAAAACTTCCTTAATTCTTTTGCCATGAAAAAGAAAAATTATTTTAATTAAAAATAATTTTCTTCTTTTAATAATAATGGTCGGCCACCACAAGCTATAAACAAAGAGAGTTTTAATTAATTAAAACTTCCTAATTTGTCTCCAGAAATTTATAAAAATTTCTCTAATAATTTTAATCTCTTCGTGATTGGCTAGTAAAAAGAAAATTTTATAAATTAAAATCTTTCTTTTAAACATGTGGATAAAAAGAAAGTTATCTCTAAAAATTAAAATCTCCTTTAATCTACAAATAAGGAAAGATATCAAATCTTTTCTTAATCTTTTGTAGAAACTTATAAAAGAGAATATTTAATTTTTAAACTCTCTTTTAAATCATGAACATGGTTAAAAAGGAAAGTTTTCTCAAAATTAAAATCTACCTTTCAATCTACAAATAAGGAAAGATTTCAAATCTTTTCTTAATCTTTTGTAGAAAGCTATAAAAGAAAAGATTTAAATTTTAAACTCTCTTTTAAAAACATGATATCCACATAAGAAATAATTTTAATAAAAATCCTTTTTAAATATGATGTGGCCGGCCACCTAAGCTTGGGCTCCAAGCTATTGGCCGGCCACCTTAAGGCTCAACCTTTAGGCTTGACCAGCCCTAAGCTTGAGCTTCAAGCTTGGCTTGGCCAGCCCCTATTGGTTGGGTAAGAAGGTGGGTATGTGGTGGGTATAAATCTCTATATACAAGAGGCTACGATAGGGACTGAGAGGAGGAATTAGTTTTGGTCTCCCGATGAAATTAAGCATCATGTGTTCGCCCCAAACACATAACTTAATTTCATCAATAATAATTCATTCCACTAAAGAACTATTATTGAACTACCGCACCAATCCCAAATTACATTTTTGGGCTCCTTCTTATTATGAGTGTGTTAGTCTCCCTGTGTTTAATATATCGAATGTCCACTAATTAAATGAGTTACTGACAACTCACTTAATTAATATCTTAGTCCAAGAGTAGTACCACTCAACCTTATCGTCATGTCGGACTAAGTCCACCTGCAGGGTTTAACATGACAATCTTTATGAGCTTCTCTTGGGGACATTACCAACCTAGATTACTAGGACACAGTTTCCTTCTATAATCAACAACACACACTATAAATAATATCATATCCCAACTTATCAGACTTATTGATTTATCGAACTAAATCTCACCCATTGATAAATTAAAGAAATAAATATCAAATATATGTGCTTGTTATTATATTAGGATTAAGAGCACACACTTCCATAATAACTGAGGTCTTTGTTCCTTTATAAAGTCAGTATAAAAGAAACGACCTCTAATGGTCCTACTCAATACACTCTAAGTGTACTAGTGTAATTATATAGTTAAGATAAACTAATACCTAATTACACTACGACCTTCCATTGGTTTGTTCCTTTCCATCTTGGTCGTGAGCTACTGTTTATAATTTATAAGGTGCCGATAACATGATCCTCTGTGTGTGACACCACACACCATGTTATCTACAATATAAATTAATTGAACAACTACATTTATCATAAATGTAGACATTTGACCAATGTGATTCTTATTTTTAGATAAATGTTTATACCAAAAGCTAGGCTTTTAGTATACACTCTAACATCCGATTCATCCTCCAACTCTGCTTCGAGGGCCATCAATGCGTGAGGTGACTCTGGTGCTTCTGGTCTTCGGCCTCCGATTCTTCTGAGGACGAGTCGTCTCACGTTGCTTTGAGAGCCTTCTTTTTGGTTGTCTTCGTCTTATCTCTCTTCAACCTCGGGCACTCGTTCTTAAAGTGTCCCTTCTTGTTACATCTGAAGCAGGTCACGTTCCTCGGTTCGTTTGGGGAGTTGATCTTTTGCAGGTCCTTCTTGCTGAAGCTTTTCTTTCTCTTGGTGAACATCTTCCTTACTAGGTTCACCAGGTACTCTTCGTCTTCAGAATCCTGGTCAGACTCATCTTCAACCTCAAGTTTGGTCTTTGTTCTTTCCTTGGAGGAACCTGTAAATAAGGCAATACCTTTCTCGATCCCGGCGTTAGTTTGCTCGTGTAATTCTAATTCACAAAATAATTCATATAACTTTAACTTAGATAAATTTTTTGAAATTTTGTAGGCATCCACGATAGATGCCCATAAATTATTACGCGAAAAAGCGTTTAATGCATACCTGATTAGATCGCGATTCTTCATTTGATATCCTATCGCGTGGAGTTCGTTGAGGATGTCTTTGATCCTCGCGTGAAGGTGACTCGCCGTTTCTCCTTCTTGCATTTTAATATTAAATAATTTGTTTAAAAGAAGGTTGCATTTCGTTACCTTGGCGTCGCTTATTCCTTCGTGTAGTTCAATTAGCTTGTCCCATAACTCTTTAGCGTTTTGATGCGGTCCTACCCGATTCAACTCTTCCTTCGTCAGTCCACATTGTAGCGTGTTGAGTGCTTTGAAGTTTGTTGACGTTTTTTTCTTCATGTCCGGAGTCCACTGTTCTGGTTCCAGTGGAATTCCGTAGTTGTCGACCGACACCTTGTAGCCTTTGGTGACACTTAATCATTGGTCGAAATCTGTATTCAGGTAAACCTCCATCCGCTTCTTCTAGTACGGGAAATCGTCCCCGTTGAATAGGGGAAGACGTATTGTGTTGAATCCTTCAACTTGAGACATTTTTAACCTGCACACAATTAAACAAATAGACAAGGGATCCCAAGACTTGGTCTTGGATTAACAGTGTGGAATAAAATAAAAGGGAACTAAAACTGAATTGGTATTGCACCAATTCAGATTAATTGCGAAAAAAAGGATTCCAAAAAGGTAACACTACCAGTTTGGAATATGATGAAAAACTGAAAACTAAAAAAATGAACCAAAAAAATAGAAAAAAATTCACCCCTGTCTGATTGGTGGTTGCACCAAATCAGAGCGGTACTTGCTCTGATACCACTTGTTGGATTGATGAGTTTTTCTAGAGGGGGGTGAATAGCGATTTAAAAATATTGTAGAGTAAGCACGCAGCGGAAAAAGAAAAACAAAAAGAGAGCAACACTAACACAAGTAATCTTTTACTTGGTTCGGAGCCTATGTCGACTCCTACTCCAAGGCCCGCACTTGTTGAGTGCTTTCGTTGGGAAATCACTAATAATTCGAAGAAATATTATAAATGCAGTACAGAAATCATTTAGTAAAAGAAAGCCGACAATAAAAACCAGAAAAAAAAAGAATAGCACTTGTCGGAGAGCTTTCGTAGCGTCGCAGGAGCACAGAAGAGCAGATCATGAGTTGTTGAGTTATTCCTTTGCTTCAGCCTTCACCCTCCTTATATAGGATGTTTGAGGCACTTGGATCCCTTTAGGGTGCCTTGAATGTGATGTAACCGAGCCAGTTAGTGATCTCCACGTGTCGACGCACGTTGGGGATAATGTTTGCATTCCGGGCGCCCGAACTCCATTTTCCAGCAACTTCATTTTCCTGTAAGAAAATGTTAGTCCGAAGTATAAATGCAAAATATCCGGCAAAACAGAGTGTTAGCACAGTTTATGATAAAAAAAGAATAGTAATTAGATTATGTCTCCTCGAGACCGGAATCTAGTCACGATCTCGACTTAGATATCCGAAATGGATTTAAATCGGATCGACGCCTAATGTTCTCTTCCCGAGAACGCGTCCTCACAGTCACTCCCCTCCAGTGACTTACCTTTACTTACCTGTCAGACGCCCGGTCAGCCCTTCGACCTGTCTGGACTTCGTGCTAGATATCCGATCAGCCTGAAAACCTAGCTGGACTTCGTGCCAAACGTTCGGTCAGCCCATCGACCCGTTTGGACTTCGTGCCAGCTATCCGGTCGGCCCGTCAACCTGTCGACATCAGGTCATCTCGTCAACCTGTCTGGGCTTCTCCTGCACACTCGATCAGAGTATTAAATAACAACGAAACTAACTTAACTTATTTTGTCATTCATCAAAACTTGAGTTAGACCGTTAGTGCTAACCGCACCAACAAGAACTACTGCTGTCGTCGACATTAATTATCGATAATAGAAATCTCTGACAGCGCGCGCGCGCTACTACAAATTGAGGCTAAGACATCACCCCTAAAGTGTTGTTTTTGGTCATATAAATGTTGCATTATACCTAAGATAACGTTTTTCATTTTATCTTATCAGGTCCTGTCATGTTAGATATAATGCAACGCTTTTGTCATTTTATGCAACACTTTCTTAAACCGTCGTGATAAATAGCAAAGGCAACGCTTCTTTATATGCAACACTTTTTTCTTCCAATCAATAGTAACGCTTATTGATAATCCAATTTTATTATCCAATCAAACACATTTGTACAAAATATATTATTCAAAATATGATCATTGTATTGCAAAAGTTTACCACACTATATTCATCAAAAGTTTACCACACTATATTCTGATTAAGAATTTTACAAAAGTTGCATCTAAAAGTATATAACCAGCTAAAGCACTATACAAAAGTCAGCAATTAATACCTTCATGAAAGAAGGCAACTATATATATATATATATATATATATATATATATATATATATATATACATTTACAAAAAGCCAACAAATGATAATATGTGGTTAACTACTTCATTAATCTCCCAAAAGTCATTTGTCCATGCATTGAACGTGCCCACCAAAAAATGACATAATGATGTCCTGCCAATCATGAAAACAAAAAACAACACACAATAATCAGTAAAGCTACACAACATAAAGTGTTGGTGCAATATCCCTCAGGTCAAGGTTGACCTGGGTAACCAAGCTGAGTCTTGGTTTGGGTTTAGATGTTTGACAATAAGATATTGATTGAAGAAGAGTCAAGTAGGTCAAGGTTGACTGGATACTTGACTGGGAAGTCCTAACTGGGATGTTAGGCAAAATGAAAGACCTAGTGAGTGAAGCTAGGCAGTATGAAAGTCCTGGTGAGTGAAGCCAGGCAGAAGGAAATCCTGGTGAGTGAAGCCAGGTGAAAGTCCTGGTGAGTGAAGCCAGGCAGAAGGAAATCCTGGCAGATGGAAATCCTGGTGAGTGAAGCCAGGTGAAAGTCCTAGTGAGTGAAGCTAGGCGGATGGAAAACCCTAGTGAGTGAAGCTAGGTGAAAGTCCCGTGAGTGAAGCTAGGCGGATGGAAAACCCTAGTGAGTGAAGCTAGGTGAAAGTCACGTTGTTGGTGCGGTTAGCACTAACGGTCTAACTCAGTTTTGATGAATGACAAATCGGTTAAGTTAGGTTTGTTGTTGTCGACACTTTTATCAAGTGTGCGGGAAAAGTCCAACTAGGTCGACGGGTTGACCGGATGGTCGGCGAGAAGTCCAAGCGGGTCGACGGGTGACCGGACGCTTGGCGAGAAGTCCAGCTAGGTCGACGGACCGGATAGCTGGCGAGAAGTCCAAGCGGTCGACGACCGGACGCTTGGCGAGAAGTCCGACAGGTCAACGGGCCGGACGTCTGGCGGTAAGTGAGGTAAGTCCTGGAGGAGTGAGGGCGCCTTCCGGTAGGGAACATTGGCGTCGATCCGGCTTAGATCCATTTCGGATATCGAGTCGAGATCGTGACTAGATTCGGAAAGACGGAATCTAAGTCATACTTTGCTCATCTATAAAACGTGCTAACATTCTTTGCAGGGTACATTTGCCTCGGACTAACCTTTTCTTGCGGGAAGAAGGACTTCTGGAGAAGAGGGGTCCGGATCCGGCCTCCGGGCGCCCGGAAGGCAAATTTCATCCACCGAGTCGTCGCCACGTGGAGCATCATGGTTTGTGCAGCTACGTCACGTTCCAAGCGCCGGAAGGGATCCAGGCGCCTGGAAAAGAAGCCCCAGGCAGGAGCTTCAAGATCATCATTACTGAGAACTCTTCGACTGCTGGTCCTGCTGCTCCACGTTCCTGCGACGCTAACAAAGCTCCGACAAAGTGCTTCTTCGTCTTTTTGGTTAATTTCCTTGTCGGTATTACTTTGTTTCATTAGCATTCCTTGTACTCATTTTGTAATTATATTCGAATTGCTAGTGATTGCCCAACGAAAGTGGTCAAGGACCACGGGCCTTCGAGTAGGAGTCGTCACAGGCTCCGAACGAAGTAAAAACAACTGTGTCTACTTTTCTTTTCCGCTGCGCTTATACTCGATATTTTCGAATCGATATTCACCCCCCCTCTATCGAACCTATCGGTCTTACAAGTCCTGGTGAGTGAAGCCAGGCAAGGGAAAATCCAGATAGATCAAGGATGATTGGACATCTGGTGTTGGGAAGTCCAAGTAGGTCAAAGGGATTGACCGGATACTTGGCACAGAGAAAAGTCCAAGTGGGTCAAAGGGATTGACCGGATACTTGGCACAGAGAAAAGTCCAAGTGGGTCAAAGGGATTGACCAGACACTTGGTAAGGGAGTCCTAGCAGGTCAAGGGAGTGACTAGATGCTAGGCATGACATACCAACAGGTCAAGGTTGACCGGATGTTGGTTTGGGAGGTTTGGGACTTGGTTTTGGACAAAAATCAAGTGCTGGATCGATCAGTGGATCGATCCAGACCTGTCCCAGCGAACAGAGAGCCTCTGGATCGATCCGTGGATCGATCCAGAGGTCCCAATCGCTCAGTGGATCGATTGGGACGCGACTGCTTCGCGCGGATCGATCCGGGCACGTTTCCAGAGCACAGAGGCGCTCGGATCGATCCGTGGATCGATCCAAAGCCTCCCGATCGATTGGGAACATTCGAATCGATCGGGATCCGACCGCTGGCGTCGTTTATAGCTGCAGGCGTGGATGGCTGCGGCACTCCAGATACTTTCGCCTCTCCACAGCGCTCTCAAAGATCAGATCGCTAGTTCTTGAAGGATCTTGGAAGCTTTCCAAGTCAAGAGGCGGATCAAAGGCAAGAAGAGAAGCTAGGGTTAGGGTTTATACTCATTGTAAGCTTGTAAGCTTGTATTTCTTGTATCCTTTCCCTCTCTTCTTGTATAGAGTCTTGTAGGGCTTCTCCGCCCTCGGTAGTTACCGAAAAGGAGTGTTTTCATAGTGGAGGGTGCGTGCGTGGTGTGGATCCTTGGATTAGTCACCTCTTGTGAGGTGGATACCAAGTAAACCAACCGTGTTAGCGTTGTTGCATTTGTTTCTGTATTTTCTGCTGCATATTCTTGAAGAAACAAGCAACGCCAAGCAACGCCGAGCAACGAGCGAACGCGACGAGCTATTCACCCCCCCCCCCTCTAGCTACTTTTGGTCCTAACAAGTGGTATCAGAGCGAGGCCGCTCTTCACCGGAATCATCGCCGGAAGGGTCAAGCATAACAAGAAAAGCTAGAGGGTCAAGAAGTTGGAGCAAATTCTTCAAGTTCAAGATTTTATCAAGCTCAACTTCAAGATGCAATTCCAAGATGGACTTGGATTTGACACAAGGGTGGCTCCACCATATTCATCTACAAGCTTCGATTCTTGGAAATCAAGAATCGAAAATTTTCTTATGATGGAGATAGAGCAATGGTTTGCTCTCATGGAAGGTTTTGAAGCTCCCACAAATTCCAAGGGCAAAGTACTCAAAAGGAGCAAGTGGAGCCAAGAGCAAGTCCAAAGGTGTGAGGCCAATGACAAAGTGACCAAGCTTTTGGTCAATTTATTGCCAAGCACCATCCTTTGCAAAATTGGAGAATTTGAAGATGCAAAGGAACTATGGAGCAAATTGGCCAAGCTTCATGAAGAGATCCCCTCCACTGTACAAGAGCAAGAAGTATCCAGAGAGGGTGACTCTTTGGAGCAAGACCAAGAGGAGGGCTCCGAGGTTGAGAGATGTTCAACCTCCGAAGAAGAGGAGATCCAAGAAGCTTCATCCTCAAGGGAATGCAACGAAGGGAACAAGGAGGGAGCATACTCCTTGTTTCATATTCAAGATGATGAAGCCTCCACCTCTAGGATTGAGGGGGAGCAATCCTTGGTGACGCCGGATCAAGAAGAAGGAGAAGCTTCTACATCCGGGTCAAGTGAAGAAGAAGAAGATGGTGCCACCTCCGAAATTCAAGAAATATCAAATGGAGGAGCAAGTGCCATCCCTATACAAAAAGGTATGAATATTTCAATTAATAATAAAAATCATATAATATGTTTTGAGTGTAGGGAACATGGGCACTACAAGAGCAAGTGCCCTAAATTGACCAAGAAGAAGGGCCAAGTGGCACAAAAGGGCAAGGTGAAGCCCAAGGAGACCATCCCCGGAACGAAGAAGAGCAAGGAGCATATCATATGCTTCTCTTGCAATCAAAAGGGGCATTACCGAAGTCAATGCCCCAAGGGAAAGAAGGTGGTCACGGCTCAAGAAGGCACTAGTCAAGGGGGAGCCTCTAAGGTAAAAAGGAAGGTAACTTTCATTGAGCCTATTCCCTTACAAAATGGTAAAAAGCATGCTAGGTCAAATTTCTATCATTTTAATGCTATTTACCATGAAAATAGAAAGCATGATAGCGTTAAAGAAAAACATATAGCTTTTCATGCTAAAACTACTACACCTAAGACTAGGAATGTAGGTAAAAGTCTAGGTAAAAACTCTAAGGATTGCAGCTACAAGCCTAGAAACAAAAATGCTCATGAACTTAATGGAAAACCAAAAACTAAGGACTTAGTGATGGAAAATCAAGTCTTGAGGTCAAGACTTGATAAAATTGAAAAGACCCTAAAAAGGATGGAAAATATCCTAAAAGGGCAAAATGAGCATAGCCTAGGTCTAGGAGCACAAAAGTCATCTAATGGCCATAGAGGTTTGGGATACAAACCAAAGGCTAAGAAGGATGTGCCCTCTTACCATAGAGTTCCATATAGTTATGGAACAAACCCTAGGTCTAGTGGTCAAGCCAAGAATACTAGGGAAGTCATCCCTAAGAGTATTTTTGCAATAAATGTGACTAAGACTTCTAAGAAGTCTAAGAAAGTCACAAACAAGGTCACTAGGAAGGTATCTAGGGAAGTTATCCCTAGTGAGTACCTAGAGCATCCAAGGAGCACTAATAGGTGTTGGGTTCCTAGGAGCATCTTCTCTACCCCATAGATGGGTTAGAGAGTGTCAACTCCGATTAGAAGGGTAGTTAACCCAACTTTGAGGAAATTGACACTCAAGGAGCATTTTCAAGGTTTTAGTTAACCTTTGAAAATGAAATGGACCTATTGATTACTCCTTGAAAGAGTAAAATGTGCCTAATGGTGGAAGAATTGATTTTAATCTTAAATGGCACATATTAGGAAATTCATAAGAACTATCAAGTTGGGATTTTGGTATGTTCTTAGGCAATTTAAGGCAATCCGGGCCTTAAATTTAAAAGTGCTACTCTTGAAGAAAACATGGAATATGCCAACATTTGAGGACATGTTTATTTTCAATTGGCATACATTAAATCAAGGAAATTAGAAATGCCAATTTAGGTTTTGGCATTTTCTTGAAGCACTTTAGGGCAATCTAGGTTTAAGTCGTAAGTTTAGCTAAGATTTTAAGGATACTTAGATAGTTAATCTAGGTATATTTTATTTATGCTAAATCTTGCCATGATTGTTTGCCCATCATATGCCATGACATCATGTCTAGTTTTTGCATTCATGTTTTATTATGGAAAATCCAAAAATACCATGTCATGACATTCATACATCATGTAGTAATAGGATATTTTCTTTTGAAAATTATTTTCTGTTGATGTATGCCATAACATAATCATGCATTTAGTTTAATTCCTTGTAATTAAGGACGAATGGCATTTAACGACACTTATTAACAAGTGACATCCTGGGTGGATGTCTAATATCTCTAAAATGCCTAGATAGATATGCATGATCCTTAGAATAGGGCAAAACCAAATTTTACATCTCACAAAGACCTCTAAGGTGACTTGTATGTGTTTTAGTGCATATTATATACAAGTGAGATGTTAGGATGATGAACAAAGCTCAAGATGTTGATTTAGTGCATTCCTTTGAGTTTTAAATTCATCAAAACACATAGTTATGTGTTTTCCCATCATTGGGAAAGCTAATGTACAAGTCATGTGCATTATGCCCAAGGAACATGATGGGATATTGGTTTTGAAAATGTTTTCAAAATGTTTTTGGAAAACCTTGGTGAAGGCTATCTTTTGATAGTAATCACCATTGAATAGTTAGACACAAACTTGAAGAAAAACACTAAAGTTTTTGCAAGTTTTCAAGTTTGTGTCAATCTTTGAAAATATGATGTATTTTCATAGAAAACTATTTTTCCGTGATAGTAAACGCCCTAAATAATGTCTACACGAAATTTCATAATTTTTGAATTTTTGTAGAATTTTCTAGGGGTTTCTAAAGTTGACTGAAATGGAATTTCAGCAACTATCAGAGCTCCGATCGATCCATGGATCGATTGGAGTTCCTGAATCGATCCATGGATCGATTCAAACGGCAATTCCCGCGAGGATCGATCAGCCGATCGATCCAGGGAGTCTGAATCGATCAGTGGATCGATTCAGAAAGGTTCAATCGATTGGAACCCAACTTCAATCGATCCAAGTTGCTGGTTTTGGCTGGGAAGACCTGATTTCAGCATCTATGAACCTCTTTGAGTCTAGGTAACCATTCCAAACCCCTAAAATACATTTGTATACATACAAAGGGTGTTTTCATGTTGAAAGCAAGGATGGATTGGTTAACGAAGACTAAGTAGAAGTTTAGGTTGAGGTTGTTTCAAATTTTGAATATTTAAACCTCAAAACTTCTAAATTTGGGTTTCCTAATGTTTTAGGGATTCCAAGTCATTGTTGGTGCAATGACAGAAGTTACCACCATGTCTTTAGGGGGAGGGACTCTTTAAAGACATGAAAATTATTTTTTCATGAACCTTGGAAGGTGGTTAACCTTCTGTTGTGAACTTGCTCAAGGTTGAGCATTTAAACTTGAAATGGGGAGATATGGGGAGTGGATATCCTCATTATTTCAAGTGGAAACTCAAGTGGTTGAAAATGCTCAAGGTTGGGTATTTGTCTACATTGATGGAGAAGTTAAGGATAAATGAAGGGTATGAGACCTTCATTATCGTGTTGATCACAACGAGTGATGTTGTGAACAACGATGAGCAACTCTTCAGGGGGAGAGTCTTCAACAAATGGATTTGTTGAAGTGTGCCCAGAATTGGAGCATAGGTTGATGTGTGTCCAACGATGGGTTGATGTGTGCCAATAGGGGGAGAATGTATGGTTAAGCTTAGGCCTTCATTACCTATGGGAAGGTCATAGGGGGAGAATGAAAGGACTCATGAAAGGGAGTAAGTTAGGCTTTCATTACCTAGAGGGAGTTTGCCCTCTTAGGGGAGAATGAAGAGCTTAATTTATGCTTTCATTACCTAGTGGCATGAAGAAGGAGACTATGGGATTAGCTTAACTTACATATGGGATTGTAAGTGTTATTGTGGTATTGTCAAACATCAAAAAGGGGGAGATTGTTGGTGCAATATCCCTCAGGTCAAGGTTGACCTGGGTAACCAAGCTGAGTCTTGGTTTGGGTTTAGATGTTTGACAATAAGATATTGATTGAAGAAGAGTCAAGTAGGTCAAGGTTGACTGGATACTTGACTGGGAAGTCCAAACTGGGATGTTAGGCAAAATGAAAGACCTAGTGAGTGAAGCTAGGCAGTATGAAAGTCCTGGTGAGTGAAGCCGTCCTAATGGCAAGTGAGTGAAGAAGGAAGTCCTAGTGAGTGAAGCTAGGCGGATGGAAATCCTGGTGAGAAGCCGGTGAAAGTCCTAGTGGTGAAGCTAGGCAGATGGAAATCCCTGGTGAGTGAAGCCGGTGAAAGTCCTAGTGAGTGAAGCTAGGCGGATGGAAAACCCTAGTGAGTGAAGCTAGGTGAAAGTCCCGTGAGTGAAGCTAGGCGGATGGAAAACCCTAGTGAGTGAAGCTAGGTGAAAGTCCCGTTGAGTGAGGCGAGGGAAAATCCAGATAGATCAAGGATGATTGGACATCGGTGTTGGGAAGTCCAAGTAGGTCAAAGGATTGACCGGATACTTGGCATGCAGAGAAAAGTCCAAGTGGGTCAAAGGGATCGGATACTTATCACAGAGAAAAGTCCAAGTGGGTCAAGGATTGACCGGACACTTGGTAAGGGAGTCCTAGCAGTCAAGGAGTGACTAGATGCTAGGCATGACATACCAACAGTCAAGGTTGATCGGATGTTGGTTTGGGAGGTTTGGGACTTGGTTTTGGACAAAATCAAGGCCGGATCGATCGATGGATCGATCCGGCCAAACAGAGAGCCTCCGGATCGATCCGTGGATCGATCGAGGTCCCAATCGATCGCTGGATCGATTGGGACGCTGCCGCTGGATAAGCGCCGGATCGATCCGTGGATCGATCCAGCGCTTTCGATAGGCGCTGGATCGATCCGTGGATCGATCCAAAGCCTCCCGATCGATTGGGAACATTGAATCGATCGGGATCCGACCGTTGGCGCTGCAAGCGTGTGATGGCTGCGGCATTGCTTCTCCGATTCACTCCAGTTACTCGCCAGCTCCTCCACCTCTCAAAGATCAGATCGCCAGTTCTTGAAGGATCTTGGAAGCTTTCCAAGTCAAGAGGCGGATCAAAGGCAAGAAGAGAAGCTAGGGTTAGGGTTTTCTGTACTCATTGTAAGCTTTGCGCTTGTATTTTGTTTCCCTTTCCTTTCTTCTTGTACGGAGAGTCTTGTAGGGCTTCTCCGCCCTCGGTAGTTACTGAAAAGGAGTGTTTTCATAGTGGAGGGTGCGTGCGTGGTGTGGATCCTTGGACTAGTCACCTCTTGTGAGGTGGATACCAAGTAAACCAACCGTGTTAGCGTTGTTGTATTTGTTTCTGTATTTTCCGCTGCATATTCTTGAAGAAACAAGCAACGCCGAGCAACGAGCGAACGCGACGAGCTATTCACCCCCCCCCTCTAGCTACTTTTGGTCCTAACATAAAGAACATATAAAGAAATAATTCAATTCTGCCAATAAAAATAAATATACTTGTGCGCTTTCAATATTAAACCAGACATTAGCATTGCATATACTAAAACCAATAACAGGCTATCAAGATTTTTTAAAAAAAAAACAACAACTTTCAAGGACTGTAACAATCACTACCTTAATCATACAAGCACATTACCTAATTCGATCACCTAACAAACTTTCAAGGACTGTATCATGTTTTGCATTTATACCTACAGAATGCTTGGTTTCATAGTAACAGCTGAAAGCATATCCATTCGATTCCCTAAGCTCAAAGTCACACATTTCTCCATCGATGAACAAAGTGAATTAACTGCTATTTTTCCCCAGAGACACTTTCCTTCACATTCTGAAAGCAGGACAGGAAACAACATTTAATTGCTTTATGTTCAAATAAAGATATCTTGCACATAGAAAACAATAACAGGAATTGATATCTATGCAATCAATATCACACTTTATCCAGTGTTTACCCACTTTTGAAGAAGTCCAACTTCAAAAAGTAACATAGAAAAGAGGAATAGAGGATTATGTATTTGGTGTTTGCCATGGCAACCAGAATGTTTTTTCCTTGCATTTCTTGATAAATCTGTGCAATGGAAGATTTCATGTGTTGCAACTTGCAATGATGGCAAAATACCAATTCAACAATAAGAACGTCATGAACCAAAGATAATACATTAGCAAGGAAAGGATAAAAAAAAGGCTTCTCAGTCCATCTAATCATTATTAGTTTGTTGTTTCACTGATCTAACTAATCAATTCAAAAATTAGATAATACTCTTACAAAATTTTGGTGTAAGAGTTGCATTTTGAGGTAGTCGATGGGCATGGTGGCTAAGATAGAATAAGATAATAAAGTATATCACTCATCAATTTGCTAATGCAGGAAGAACAAAAGCACCATGACTTCAAACAAATTATGCCCTCTAAGAAAAAAAGGAAAGTGATTTAGAAAAAAAAAAGTACGACCAAAAAAGGATGGAGAAAGGAGAAATAGAGCAGAGCAAGTAACTGAAACATATACTTAAGAAAATATACTGGAGAATTGAAGTAGATTTCAACAGACAAATAACTGAAATATAAGGAATTGAAGCAGATTTCAATAAACAAACATGATGTTTACTGGAGAATTGAAGCAGATCAAGTAACTGAACATATACTTAAGAAAATACATATAAAACTATAACATACCTTAGGAAAAATATTTTCTTACAATTTCTGGAGGTAGTTTTGCAAGAACTTTCTGGAGTGTATCTTCAACAATTTTTTCTCGTTAAAGGTCAATGTCCTTCCGCATCTCTTCCAATTCTAACCTTTGCCTTTCATTATTTGCTTCAATTTTTTTTTTTGTAAGTGCTCTAATTCTGCCTTATCTCTATGATATCTTTGTTCAATCTCACCAGTACTTCTTAGAGACTCAAAGACCTCCTCAGACACCATATATGACGAAGTTGGTGTACCACTAACCTTCTTCAACATCTTGCTATTAACTCCTCTACCGTAAAGTCTACGACGTCCATCATAATCCTTGCCCATAATGGCAAGAAAAGGATCTGCATCACCACTTTCCGTAGCTGGAGGCTTGTAGTTCTTCATAGCTTCCTACAATATTATCAACAATAGTTTTTTTACATAAATAATTAATGGGGTCAGTCAAAATAATCCCAATAGTGAATACATATACATCTATATAAAGAGAAAGTGGAGTAATTCAGTTACAATATTTTTCGCAATGTCATCATACGGTTCATCATAATACCTTCCCTCTACTCATTGGCGTGTGCGCTCAAAAAGTTGAGCTAAAGAAGGTGGGTTTTTGTCTGGATTTTCATTTTTCTGTTTTGATGACAAATGTATATACTATTTAAAAAATTGCTATCAACTAAAACCAAACAATAAGACCATAACAAAGTTTGAGAAAAGAAAATCTTTACCATTTCCTCTTGAACCCTAGCAAAACTCTTCGGACCAGTCGTGTGCCTATTCCTTTGAGACTTGCATCGTTCTCTTGCAAGGGCAGAACATTTCTACACAAAGAAGTATAACAAATTGGTAGCTTAAGTAATTAAGAGTTGAAAACAAGAAGGATAGTATTGAAAAGAAATATCAACAAGAATAGTACTGAATATACCTTCACATCCTTTTGGTTTCATACTCCCAACAGTTTAAGAAAATCCTTTTATGGAATTGTCTTAGGCCGATTGCTCCATCTAGACTTGTTATCTTTGTACTGGAAGAAGTGCTTTCGCTTCACTCGACATTTGTATCCTCTCCATGCAACACCGATTGTTTTCAACACCCAACTTTTACATACATCGGGTATAATGTATTTCTCCTATACACACATATATACATCATTGCATAGTTAAAGATGGGTAGATAATTAATAGGTGCCAAACAATAAGTGGAATACATACCAACACATACTCTCACATCTTCTCTTTATCAGGTACCTTCTTCCAAGATTGATAAACCAAGGGTGCATATTTATACTCGCGACCTATTGTGCCCAAAAATTGAGATAACTCAATCACAACATTTTTTTTTTGTATCACTGGTCCAATAGGTTGCCCAAACTCATTGCAAATGATAACTTTACGTTCATCGGCTCCGCGAATGTGAACATGATGCATCATGGTTGGTCCTAGTTTTTTTGCAGCATCTTGAGCTGAAATTAGATATCATGATGTAAAACTAAATCTTGCATATGAACAAGCATATCATATATATATAATTCATGTATAAATATACCTTTAGGTTGTGACTGGATGTTTAAAAGTGCTTGTTCATCAAGTTCCTCGGTGTCATCTTCACTAGACACACTTTGTTCATCAATGTCCACAGATTCACATCCAATGTCATTCTCGTTTATGTCATTTGCGCCATCTTCACCTCCAATCTGATCTTGCTCTTCATTATCATTGTTCTCCCAAGCATGCCCTTCTATATCATCCAGGTTAACATCTACTTTACCATGAAATGTAAATAATGCATTATCAAAGCATTCTGTGTTGGGCGGCATGAATGAAAAGCTATAACATTCATAATAGCTTATGTCCAAGCCTAAACTTTTGCACATATACATTTGCAAATCACCATCGATCAGCAGTTATATATTTACAATTGCCAACTGATTAACCTCTTGGTCACATCACATTCAACCATTTAAATGAAATAGGCAACCATTTAAATGAATCCATATAAAATATAATTTGTATTGAATCATATTGAACAGAATCAAATCAATTCTGACTAATTCTTCTTACTTCTTGTTCATATGGAAAGTCCAATTATTGAATTGTAATGCATCATATGATAAGAAGCATGAACCCTAAAATTCCAATAACTTTTATAACTAATCCACACATTAGAATTCACCAATAAACAAAATAGGCACATAATTTTGGTTGATACAGAGGAATAGAATAAAGATGTTGTGAAGGCTAAGTATCGATGGAAACCAACACAGAATTTCCAAATGTTGAAGGCACATAATTTCCAAATGTTGTGAAGTCAAACTGCTAAAAATCTAGTTGAATATCTAGATAGAAAGATCCTTAAATCAGTGTCAAGAGATTCAACTCTCATAAATATTGAATATTTACCTTAAAACAAATATATTAGAGAAAATATTTACCTTTATCAGGAGATTCAATTCTCATAAGTGATATCCTGGGCTTTGTTATGTCATGGAGCACTTCCATCGAATCTCCTTTTTTTGGGTTGCACAATTGGTGATTTTAATTGTTTCGTCCGTGAGAGTATTTCACCAACAGTAGTTGCATCTACATTCAGTTTATTTCTTGCAGCATTGTCATGCACAACCTGATGAGAAATCTGATTGTGTCTTGCCTTCACACGCAAAGCAATTAGTGACTCCTTGTTAATTGGAGGAGGTGTTCTATATTGCTTACGTAACTCCACATATTTTTGGACAGACATCGATGGAATGTATTCTTTTCTAGCAGTTGGTACCTGTACAACACCATACAGATCACAGAATGTGAACACATTGAATTACCAAACAAAGCAACACAACTATTAATGTTATAAGACTAGACAAATTAGTTTTCAAGTTCTCATAAGTACATAACAGAATACTTAGTTACCTTTATTGGAGCAAAAACATCTGTGTAACTGCCTTCATCATCCTAACCACCACCATTTTTGTCCAAAAACTGTTTAGCGTCATAGTCATTGGTACCCAACAATTTCTGTTTTTTTTTCTTGCATTTAGTACTGGTCGCCAAAGACATCTGTGTATCCTTCAGTCCAAGCTCTCTCATTTTTGCTTTGTTCTCTTGAACCCTTAGCATTCTAATTCTCTCATACACAGTCATACTATTTTTCTCTAAATCATCCCTCTTGCGTTGATTTCCCATTAGTGATTGAATTGCTAGAACTGAAATCAGCGACTTTAATCATTAGTGTAAAGTATTTTGTAACATTATAAAATAAGAGGAGAATACCCTAGCAAGATGATATGAAACATCATAATTTATTTAACATTCAAATCATTAACCGTGATTTGTTCAAGCATTATAACAACATAACATTCAAATCATTAACTATCATTTATTCATTAATTATCACAACAACTGTCATTTGTTCAAGCATTACAACATCATGATTCAATCATTATCAGCTTCTTGTTCTTCATCGGCATTCATCCAATCCCATAAAGTTTCATCAATAGAATCATCATCATTGTCATCATCTCCATCTATGTCTTCCAAATTTGTATTTACACAAATAATGATCGGACGTATATCCTCTCTTGATAACTGAATGTCTTCAACCCCAACTTGTGAAATTGGATATACATCATTATTATGAAGTTCGGACTAGTATGTATTTCCATCATTTATACCATAATCACCCTCATATAGATCTCTAGGAACACGATTCATAACATATTGAAGGTCATCTACTAGAGGATCTGGTATATAAAACACTTGATGTACTTGAGAAGGCATGACATAAGGATCATTTAAAGAGCACAGCTTCTTCATATTAATACAAGGAAGACCATAGTCATCTTTCTCCACTTGGTACCACTCACAACGAAACAAAATTACTTTGGATTTGGACCAATAATTGAGTTCCATTATTTCAATTATTGCACCATAGTAGTCAACATCTCCAACCACAGGATTTTTGTCCCTTGAGCTTGCAAAGCTAGGAGTTGATGCTATTACATAAACTCCACTATTCTGAGTCTTACATTTTACATCACGCAGCTTTGTATAGAATCTATATCCATGGACATAATACCCAGTAAATCTTCTAGCTGTAGGACATGGACCTTTTGCTAACCAAAAAATGTGATCAGAGACACTATGGTTAATCACTTTTTCTCTCAACCAATTGGTAAACTGATTGCTGTGGTTTTGTGCTCGTGCCCATCTACTTCTTCCTGGTTGTCTATTAATATGAAGTTGATATTCACTGCATTAATCAAGAACATGGACATTACCAAATGATGTACACTTCATTATACGATTAATTATTTATTGAAAAAAATAGCAAACTCATGTAGCTAGTTTATAATGGGTGGTTAAATTACGTACCTTATATAATCGTCAAGCTCTTTGCAATCAGAATTGAATAAGGCATATCGATGAGCTTGTTCACCACACACAGGATCTAGAGTGAAGAGTTTGCCTTTTCCTCTTTTCTTTCCTCCTAAAGGGTGTCCAGCATTTTTAAAAACTACTGAGTTGGATTCATTTGAATAAACACAAGACATATCTGAATCTTGAGCACCTTTGTTTAGTCTAGTCTTCACGCATTCATCCATATACCGTGAACAAAAAGTTGCACATTCTTCAATCAAATACCCTTCAGCAATAGACCCCTCTACATATCTTCGATTTCGTACATAAGACTTTAATTTACCCAGATATCTTTCAATAGAAAACATCCATCGATATTGTACTGGTCCACCAAGCCTAACTTCATTTGCCAAGTGAATCGGTAAGTGCACCATAATATCGAAAAAGGATGGTAAGAATATCTTCTCAAGCTCGCATAATATTTCAACAATTTCTATTTCCAACTGATCAAGGTCTTCAGGCTTAACAACCTTACTACACAAACATCGAAAGAAATCACCCAATCTAATCAAAGGGACTGCAACATGTTTGGGGAGGGATTTCCTAACCGCTACTTGAAGCAGGTATTGTAGAAAATGTGAGCATCATGACTTTTATAACCAGCCACTTTTCTTTCTGAAGTGCGTACACACCTTGCTATCTTTGATGCACACCCATAAGGCAGTTTGACTCCCTTTATGGCACGACAGAAAATATTTTTTTCAATTCGAGACATAGCATAACATGCCTTTTGCAAAACAACATGCTCACCATCAAGAGATAGCTCAGGTTGAAGTTGTTCTTTAACCCCCAATTCTATAAGGTCATCGAGCTTTTGCATGATCCTTTGACTTACCAGCTACATCCAACAATGTCCCTATCAAGCTGTCACATATATTTTTTTCAATGTGCATCACGTCAAGATTGTGCCGACATAAATTGAATTTCCAATATGGCAATTCAAAAAATATTGACTTCTTTTTCCAAGGACATGTGGCATCATTTTTTTTCCTTCCGAGTCTTCCCAAATTCATTCTTAAAGCTAGACAAGTCTCTCAAAGCCTCAACCCCGAACAAAGGGGTTGGAGGTGGCCTATCCTCAGTATGCCCATTAAAAGAACTCTTATTACGACGCCATGGATGGTCCAAGTCTAAAATCTGCGATGGTCCATATGGCATGTTTTCCTACTGTGATTCAAGTACAAAGAACTAGTTTCATAATTACACAAAGGGCAAGCAAACTTTCCCTTAGTTTTCCAACCCGACAACATTGAGTAAGCTGGGAAGTCATTAATGGTCCATGTTAGGGTTGCATACATTTGAAAAGTTTCATTTTTTAACTTATCATATGTTTCTAGAACATCATTCCACAACTCATTTAACTCATCAACCAAGGGTTGCAAGTAGACGTCAATATTATTCCCAGGAGATTCAGGGCCAGGAATTAGCAAAGACAAAATAAAGTACTCTGGCTTCATACATATCCAAGGTGGTAAATTATAGTTAACCAACACCACAGGCCATGTGCTGTGAGCAATACTCATTGTTCAAAATGGATTAAAACCATCACTAGCCAAACCTAGCCTTACATTTCTAGGTTCTTTTGCAAAATCAGGATATAGCATATCAAACTCTTTCCAAGCTTTCCCGTCAGCCGGATGTCTTAGATTACCATCTTTAGGGCGCCCTCTATCATGCCATGTCATATACTTAGCAGATTCAGCACACATAAATAATCTTTGCAATCGGGATTTTAGAGGAAAATACCACAATACTTTAGCTGGAATGTTTGACAGTATTTTGTCAGCCTCATTATTTGGTTTCTTGCCATCTTTTTCTTGTGATTGCTTCCACTTAGAAGCATGACATGTATGACACTCATTATCAGTTTTATGCTCTTTCCAAAATAACATACAATCATTGGGACATGCATAAATTTTTTGACAATTCAAACCCAAATTCCTCAATATGTTTCTAGCTTCATTAAAATTTGGTGGAAGCTTTGCATCCGGAATCATTTCCCTTAAGAGTTGTAGAAGATCATTTAATGTTGCATTACTAAGTCCATGAAGTGTCTTGTAGATAAACAACCTAATGATGAAAGAAAGTTTAGAAAAAATTTTGCACCCAGGATATAGCTCTTGTTTACCCTCTTCAACCAATCTATAGAACTTTTTGGCTTCCTCATTTGGACCTTGTTGTACATTACTTATTTCCTCTATGACATCTCTAAATCTATCATGTAATAATTCATCAATGTTATCATGCATTCTTGGAACATCATTATCTAAATCTCTTGCAGTTTTCAATGATGATGGATTCTCTCCATGAAAATTCCACAAATCCCTCACTTTTCACATGATTATACACCTCGTCTCTACGATACCAATATTGATTTTTACACCGCCTACAAGGACATTTAATTTGACCTCCCGAAGATGCTTTAACAAATGATATGTTCAGAAAGTTGAACAACCCATTTTCAAATTCAGGCACCCATCTAGAAAAATACATCCAACTTCTATCTTCACCCATCACTCTAAAATTCTGAAACTAGTAACAAAGAGGCAAAAATTGATAGAACAATCTTTAATAGTATGAGCAAATGAATGGACCGGCTTTGACAAATTTAGTCACCTATCAAGCATAAACCACCACTGTTAAATTGAATGGAAGATATTATGAGGAATTTGATAAAGATATATGCATTTGTAATGTCACATTACTGCTTTCTATTGGTAACAAAATTACCCAAGTCAAAGCAAGGTTGATAAAATTATAATACCACATACCACATACATATAGGAATAGAAACAAACTTAATTCAATTTTAGGAGCCTCAAGGAATAGGGACAACAATAGAAAACTACGGATTCATATCATTACAAGAATACAAAAAATATATAATGAGTTAAAATCCTTTTTACAACCCCTGTAAGGCTTTTAAAAATGGGTTAAAATAATTTAGTGGGTTGATTCAACCAAATTCATTCTAACAAAAAAAAATCCCTTGGAAGATAACCATTTCATTCTAACAAAATATCATATGCAATAATTAAGTCCCAATGCTTTGATACAATATGATCAAATACCTCATTAGTGTTCAATCTAAAGTTGTGGTCTCATTTTGCATAACTCATTTCGTAAATATTAGAATAGAAGATCCAACCTTTAAAGAAAAACAACATAACACAAGAAAAATAATACAATAAGAACAAGGATTGTGAGAAAAACAAGCTTGAGAGAGCTGGAAAAACATAATACCCTTGGTAGCAGTCCGACAACAAAAAAAATACAAGAAAAACAAAATACAAGAAAAACAAAAGCAAATAAAAGAAGAGCTAACCTGAGAAAGATAATGGTTGCGAGAGGGCCAAAAAAAGAGCCCGGCGAAGATGTTCAGTTCGCAGAGAGGGCTTCGCCGAAGATGTTCGGCGGAGAAAGAGTGAGGAGGTTGCTAGTTTAGGGTTGGTAGCAGAGACAGAGTGAGGAGGTTGAGAGTCTAGGGTTGGCAGCATAGAAGTTCGGTGGAGGGAGAGGAGGAAATCGCGACACTAGGGCTTTTGCGCGAGGGGCGTCGCGAATAGGGGAGATCGTGAATAGGGGAGAGTTCGCGAGTAATTGTTTGCTGTGGCTAGCAGTTCGTGGTTCGCGGTTCGAGGAAAAATAATTGCGAGCAGAGTGAAAAATAATCCCGCCATTCATCATTTGCAACCCTTCTAAAAAAAGTGTTTCGTTTTCTAATAACAAAGGCAACACTTCTAAAAAAATCTGTTGTATTTTAATTATAATGCAACACTTATTTGAAAGTGTTGCATGTTTTTTTTAAAATTTGATATATGACAATAATTTACTAAAGTGTTGCACCCAAAGTGACACCTTAGGCTAATTTTGTAGTAGTAGCCATGCGACAACAACTTCTGAGCCTGAATCGTAGAAATGGTCGATATGTCGTCATCCCTAATGCCAGTGAAATCCTACGAGGGTTGGTTCGGAGGTCAGAATTTGACCGCCCTTGTCTGGCAATCAACTGTGGCATGATATGTAAACAGTCAATCCATGACAAAGATAATGTCGAACTCGACCATTTCCAGTACCAATAAATCTACAATGAGTATATGGTTGTCGAAGTCCAATGGGCATCCTCTGACCTCCTGAGTGACACCCAATGCATCATCGGACGGTAGGGTGACGGTCAGTCGCCAAGGTCTAAGGACAGGTAGTCTCCAATCTCCCTCATAAATGCACGAGAAATAAAGGAATATGAACTACCAGTGTCACGCCCCAGAGGAGTCCCTGTCCGAAAAAATTTCGACAGCATCTCCCCTGTACGGGTGACAATATGAAGCATTCCTACATACAAAATATACATCAGCCACACTCGGCTGGAATATATACAGAATATAACTATCACAACCACGTAATTTAATAAGCCTACACGGCTGAATAAAAATAATGACTGACATACCAACATCATCCATAACCATCAGCCTACACGGTTGGAACAACATAGAAACAGACACAGCGGAAGACAGAACAATAAATACTCAGCCTGCACGACTGGATGTAAACACAGCGGAAATCACAAAAGGTAAACGAATGTGTGACCGACAAAGACACTAACTAAATTACATGCAACCAACAGACTAGACTCCATAAACCATATCGAAGCATACAATACCAAGTTCACAAAACCAAAACATAAATAGCGTTAGAAACTAAAACCAGAAAAAGAACTATCCTCGAGTGTGACGTGGGACCGGCAGCCGAGACTCTCCAAGCATCTATGACTCATCTACCTGTTACCTGGCGAAAGAAAACCATTTTACGGGATGGTGAGTGTTGGAACTCAGCGGGTAAGGAAAGAGATAGTGCATGAACATAACATATAAGTAGAGGGTGTCAACAGTATACAGTCTCATAAAAGAAATAACAGATACTATAATAGAACCAAAATAAACTCTCATACCTGAAACTATATCCTAGGCTAGGTATAGTAAGTCATAACCGATACTAATCTGCTATCATACTGCTCATAACTACAGAGGTAATAAACAAGGTATATACCAATTTCCAATGAATAAACCAGTATCTAAACATCTACAATGAGAATATATCTCAACACAAGTAAGCATATCAGCATACGTGAACAACAGCAGTAAGTAATAACAGCATATATAGACAGCAACAGCCAAAACAAATATAATAACAACAGCGTATGCACGGATGGTCACTCCCGCCCACCTCTCTGCACCATGACCCCTGTATGGTCGAGAGGCCGGGTCAGTGACAGACTGTACACCACTCCAGCTACCACTCACACGAGTGGCCGAGGGGACAGTTGCATAGTAGCTAACTAGCTACATCTGCGACGGGGTCCCTGCTGCTCGTACTCCAGCTACCACTCACACGAATGGCCGAGTGCGGCACGACTCCAGCTACCACTCTCTCGGTGGCCGAGGATGCGGCATGCATGCAATGACATGATGCGAACAATGCAACAGTCATCATATATATATATATATATATATATATATATATATATATATATATATATATATATATATATATATATATATATATATATATATATATATATATATATATGAAGCCAGCATGCTCAATATCGTACATAAATAAGCAACAGTCAAAACATACAAACATGGTATCTAGTATCTGCTACTGATCATGGACAACAACAAGAGACTGTATGGATATAAAAACGAGTAACTCAAAGGTTTTGATTGGAAGTATCAAGCATAGGAAAAATTACGAGTGGAGTCAAGGTAAAGCAATTCTTATCCAAAGTAGCTCATGCACTAAGTTCGAAGAACTAGAGAATCAAAGTAAGAAGTACCCGCCTTTATATGTAGATCGTGTCAACCGTCTTCAATTAACGTCCTGCAAATCGTGTGATGTACAATTTAGCTAATTTCATAAACGACACCAGCTAAACCGAAACCCAACTTAAACCACCATAAATTCCAACTTTCTAAAACCTATTTTCGAAATCCCAGCAACACAAAAGAGACTTTCCATCTTAAGAATCAACTCAGCATTTCTAGAACAGGCCCAAAATTTCCAGCAATGCAAGGAAAACAAATCCATCACCCAATCAAATTCAAATCAGCATACCCAAATCTATTACGAAATTTCAGCAACACGAGGAAAATGTCACAACTTATCCAATCAAAAGTTATCTAGAAATTTCGGAATCCATAACAAAGAGCACACATCTCCATTTTCTATTTCTACTTCTGACAACAATCAGCCCACAACAAGATTAAAGAGAACACAAAAGAAAGCTTCATGGAGCAACCAATAAGAAAACCCATAAAACCTCACCCAAAATCCATTGCAAATCATTGGAGCAGAACAATATCAAATTAAATTAACCTTCTAAATCAGTCTAACATTTCAGAAGTAGTAAAAAGTAGCAACAACATCTTCGATCAAGCTCAAAAACACTAGCAATCTGTCCCAACTCTCGAAAGAAACCGAAAGGAACAAACCATCATCAAAACTAGCTGAAACTATCAAGACTTGGTCCTGTATTCACACTGACTAGAAGAAGCCAATCAAGAATAAATCCAATCGCAAACACCCAATATCCCTTGTGAGAACTCGAGAGAAATCACAGAGTGAAACAAGAACAACATAGAAAACCCGAATCACATATCCTTCGACCAAGTAATCACATACGCAAGTATATCAATGCCTCCTAAACATCCATCCCTTACCCTATGGATCTCACACTAACATAAAGAAATGAACTTGCCGGATCAATTAGGGCACAACGCGAAGGGAGAAGGCCGGCGGCTGCTGTGGTGGTGCTGGGAAGGAATCGGCACGAGAGGCGGCCGCGGCTGTTGATCGCGCGCGGCGGCGATGGGTGGCATGTTGGAGTGTATACTGAAAGCCTAAGCTTTGTAAACATTCATTATCAATAAAGAATCACATTTGGTTAAATTGTCTACATTTAGTTGTAGTTATTCAATTAATTTATATTGTAGATAACATAGTATGTGGTGTCACATGCAGAAGATAATGTTATCAGTACCTTATAAATTATAAACAGTAGCTCGCGATCAAAATGGAAAGGAACAAACCATTAGAAGGTCGTAGTGTAATTAGGTATCAGTTTATCTTGACTGTATAATTACACTAGTACACTCAGAGTGTATTGAGTAGGATCATTTGAGGTCGTTTCTTTTATACTGACTTTATAAAGAAACAAAGACCTCGGTTATTATGGAAGTGTGTGCTCTTAATCCTAATATAATAACAAGCACATATATTTGATATTCATTTCTTTAATTTATCAATGGGTGAGATTTAGTTCGATGAATCAATAAGCCTGATAAGTTGGGAAATGGTATCACTTATAGTGTGTGTTGTTGATTATAGAAGGAAACTGTGTCCTAGAGATACTAGGTTGATAATGTCCTCAAGAGGAGCTCATAAGGATTGTCATATTAAACCCTGCAGGTGGACTTAGTCCGACATGACGATAAGGTTGAGTGGTACTACTCTTGGACTAAGATATTAATTAAATGAGTTGTCAGTAACTCACTTAATTAGTGGGCATTAGATATCTTAAACACAGGGAGACTAACACACTCATAATAAGAAGGAGCCCAAAAATGTAATTTGGGATTGGTGCGGTAGTTCAATAATAGTTCTCTAGTGGAATGAATTATTATTGATAAAATTAAGTTGTGTGTTCGGGGCGAACACGGGATGCTTAATTTTATCGGGAGACCAAAACCAATTCCTCCTCTCGGTCCCTATCGTAGCCTCTTATTTATAGAGTTATATACCCACCTTCTATACCCACCAATAGGGGGCCGGCCAAGCTAGCTTGGGAATCAAGCTAGGGCCGGCCTAGGTATAAAATTGGGTGGCCGACCCTAGCTTGAACTCAAGCTAGTGGGGGCCGGCCAAATTAAATTAAAAAGGGATTTTAATTTTAATTTTTATTATGTGGAAGAAATAATTTATTAAAGAGAATTAAAATTAAAATATCTTTCTTGTAAAAGATTTACAAAAGATTAAAGAAAGAGATTAGATCACTTTCCTTATTTGTAGATTGGTGAGATATTTTATTTTTTCTTTAAAATTATCCACATGTTGATAAAATTAAAATTATAGAAATTTCCTTTTATCAACCATGAAGAGATTTTTAAAGAGAAATTTTATTTTTAAAATTTCCTGAAACAAATTAGGAAGTTTTAATTGTTGATTAAAACTTGTCTAATTTTTCCCTTCATTGATGTGGCCGGCCATTAGAGTTTGATTTGGGAAATTTTATTTTATTTTTCTCAATTAAATCATGTCAAGGAAATTAAGGAAATTTTATTGTAATTAAATTTCCTAATTTGCCTAGTCCAAGGAATATAAAAGAAGGGGTGAGGGTGCCTTCATGAGACACAACCTCTATTATTTTCTCTCCCTCTTTTCCTTGGTGTTGTGGCCGGCCATCATCTTCTCCCTCTCTTCCTCTTGTGGTGGCTGAATACTTCATCCCTCTTGGAGTTCTCGTGGTGGCCGGATACTACTTGGAGAAGAAGAAGAAGAAGAAGGAGAGAAAGCTTGCATCTCTTGGAGCTTGGTTGGTGTTTTGTTCTTCATCCTTGGTAAAGCTTCTTTGTGGCCGAACCTAGCTAGGAGGAGAAGAAGGTGGTTGGTAGTTTCTCATCTCGGAAGATCGTTGCCCACACAACGTCCGAGGTTAGAAGAGGAATACGGTAGAAGATCAAGAGGTCTTTCTAAAAGGTATAACTAGTAATTTTTCTTTCCGCATCATACTAGTTATTTTTGAAAAATACCAAATACAAGAGGCTTATGATTCTAGAATTTCGAATATGTTTTTCGATGTTGTGTTCTTTTGTTTTTTCTTTTCCTTGTGATTTGATTGTTCTTTTCGGTTAACCTAAAGTTATTTTAGGAAATTAAATATTAGCTTTCTATAAAAGGTTTTGTCTAGTCGGTGGTGGTTGCTCCCATATCCAAGAAGGCCATGTGCCTCGCCACGTCAGTACTGGGAACCGATTATGGAAATTAATATTTAATGGAATTAATAACTTAAGGTGATTTGGGTCGAACGTGTTAAGTTCCGTAGGAGACCCAAGTCAAAACCTAAAAGAACGAATAGATTAAATTTTGGATCAAACGTGTTAAGTTCCGCAGGCGATCCAAAATTTAATTTAAAAGAACACATGGTAGCTAGGAAAAGGTTCAGACCTTTGTACAAAATTTTTGTACAGTGAAACCTCTAGGTTTTCCGAGTAGCAACCAACATGGCACAACAAGGTCACGGGCGGGAGAGGGATGGCGGCAGCGTCAGGCTTAGAGCACGGGAACGCGAACTCGCCGGAGGTTGTGGTCGGTGGGTTTTAGGGAGAAGAGTTCGTGAGAGGGAGAGGGCTCGGGTAGGCGGCGTCGCGGGTTGGTTGGGGAAGTTGCGGCGGTGAAGGAGAAGAGGGAAATTAGGTTTTTATATAATTTTGAACTTAGGTTTAGGAAAATTAAAACCTAAGTCTATTGCTCAATCAACTCCCTAATAAATAGGCATTCTAAACACACATTTTCCAAAGCCTATAATTTTATCCCCTCAAACTACGCCCTACTGGCTCCAATTAAATCCCTAAAAATTTCCAAAAACTTCTAAAAATTCCGTTAAAATTATTCGTCCATTAAACTTTATTATTTAATTATTATTTGGCATCGTATTTTACAACCAGTATCAATTAGCATATCAGCGGAAAAAGGCTCGCTGCGCATCCTCTCTGGTAACTGCGTGAATACGTCCAGTCTCTGGTGATGGTGGAGGTGGTAGTGCTGTCAAAGGCTGCTACGCCTGAGTCTGCCACTGTGACGGTGACGGATACTGAGCCAGAGATGGATATGTGGGGCTGCGACTGATATTGGATTGGCGGCTGGGGTTGCGATTGATACTGGACTGGCGGCTGGGGCTGTGACTAGTACTGAACCAGTGGTTGTGGCTGCGGCTGATATTGCACTAGGGACTGAGGCCGTGACTAGTACTGAACCAGTGGCTGGGGCTACAGCTGATACTGCACTAGTGACTGAGGCTGCAACTGATACTGCCCCTGTGACAGATACTGACGTCCTAAAACAGAGCTCTGGGATACCATAAAGGCACTGGAGTGTTCCTGTCCGTGCATGCCATATGTAGCTACTGCAGGGGAAGTTGTCCGCTGCTGACGATGCGAAGATTGGACCTTCTGCCTCCTCGCTGAGTCCTTATCTGACTGAACTGTCCTCCCTAAATAGACTCTGGAAGCCACGTGTTGAACCTTTAGTGAACAATCTCGGCTCATGTGCCCAGACAGTTTGCAATAGTAGTAAACAATCCTAATCTCAGATCCTTCAACCCTCTCCTTGCTACACCAACAACGTGGATTTCAAGTCGCCGAGGATGCGACTTCCTCGCTCGATTGAAATCACTGTCGGTTGACCCTCCGGTGATCATTCTTATGTCTCCCCGAGCGGCGTTGCTCCTGTCCTCCTCTAGAGTCGAAGGCTTGTCCCGCTCGACGGATGCTCAAGTGGGAATTGGGTTGTTCCTTCGCTGGAGCTGGTGGTGTCGGGGCTCGACCATCATCCTTTCTTCTTCCCTTCGCCCGACTAATCGGTGCTTGTGTCTCCTATTAGGAGATGGTGATCGACAGCGATACCCCCTTGGGCCCGGGTTGCTGGCTATTAGCGTCAGGTCGTAACAGCCCCGAGTGTTGTGTGTCGTCAGCTGATGGAAGGAACAAAATATTGGTGTCCATACTTTGTCTTTGCAGCCTTTGGGCTACATGCTGCACATCATGCATCCTAGGCTCATGGTGTGGCTAGGCTCATCCCGATCAAAGCCCCTTAGGGGATTGATGCTACTCGGTTGTCGTTGTTCAGATGCTCCTGCGGGCTCGGCAAACGTCTCCCTCCTCCTTGCTGCCTGGGTTTCTTCCACGTTGACGTATTCGGTAATCTTCCTTTGCAGGTGGTCAAAGTCCCTTAGCGGTTTTCGAATAAGCAATCAGAAGAACTCATCCTCGGTGAGCCCCCTGGGTGAAGGCATTTACCAGCACGTCTGAGGAGACCGCTGAGATGTCCATGACCACCTGATTGAAGCGCTGGATGTAGACCCTCAATGCTTCCCTGTGCCCCTGCTTCAGTGAGAACAAATTCACGCTAATCTCTTGATGGCGACATTTGCTAGTGAAGTGGTGTAGAAATGTCGTTCAAAAGTCCTTGAAGCTGTGGATTGATCCGTCCACCAACCTTTTAAATCAACGATATGTTGACCCGGAGAGAGTAGTGAGAAAGACCTGACACTTCACTCCATCGGTGTACTGATGAATGTGGTCGTGTTGTCGAATTTGGCCAAGTGATCGTCTGGGTCGGTAGTTCCGTTATACTCACTGATCGCTAGCGGTATGTAGTGCCTTGGCAGAGGGTCTTTCAGAATTCCCTGTAAAAATTGCTGATTATCCACTCGGGCGAATCATCCTCCCTGGGTGTCTTCCCTTTCCTTGCGTCCTGAACGAGCACATCATCTGAAGAAGACCCCCGATCCTTGTCTACTCGGCCTCGTTCCTCCGATGGGGTCCTAAATAGCACTCGGTGGAAAGGGATAGGCGTATTGGGTGCTTCCCCATACATGCCAATCTACTTCTTATTGTTCCCTCGAGCGGATATTCAGTCTGCTCGGTCACCCTATTCAGTCGGTCAACCAGCGACTGATGCTGCGGGTTCCTGAGCTTGGCGTTCGACTAGTTCCTTTTGTTGTTGTTGCTCCACTATCTTGGCTACTCGGACTTGCACCAACATGTCGAGCTTCTCTTATGTCAGCGTCACCGTGGTGAATTGTCCAGCATCCTCCATCTTCTCGTTTGAATGCATGCTACGTTCCCACAGACGACACCAAAATGATCATGTCCAAAAACAAGAAGGTGGAAAACTAGGGGTGTGGTGGCTTCGCTGACTGACTGTAGATCTCTCTCCGCTCTGCAAAATAAATAACGTCAGTGCCGAGCTAGGGAAGGGGCCCCTGACGTTGGCCCTCCGACGCTCAAGTCAGATACCGGAAGTGGAGAAGAAGTGGAGCAACAGTAGAACTAGCACCAAACAGTTGTAACGGGTACCTTCGCCGGTAATGACCCCCCTTTATATAGAGCCCTGGTGGGCGATGTGTGCACTTCTCGAGGCATGGGCATGCTCTCCAATATATCCTATGAAAGGATATGTCAGGAAAGTACCTCTGACAACATATCTTAACAAGACATGCATATCATTGACGAGACAGTAGAAGCTTTCACCGTACGATCCACCTGTCGACCATGCCTCGTGTCAGTGGCACTACCTCCCAAAAGGATATCGAGAGATATTACAGCGGTCCCTTCGCTTGACAGAGTAACGTAGCCTCTCAGCCGGGACTTCGCTCCGTCTACAGCCAAGTCCCGCTGCTTGGCCGAGCGGGGTAGTCGTTCGACGGGGAACCCCTCCACTCTGGCGACCTTAGTTCTTTTGTGCAGTGACTGTGTAGTAACATGTTCTTCCCTGTTTGGACAAGCTATCCGATCTCCCTCGGCGTCTTGCTACTCCGTACTGAGTATCGGCTGTCTTACGTATCATCCCGAGCTAGACAGGTGGTCTGCTCAGACATGTCTTCGACTGGTCGAACCTTGATTGACCTGACCGATCATTACAATTGTCCTCCGTTCGACCCTTTAACACCTAGGTGTTGATTATCTTGACTTTGACCTCCACCATGATAGTTGACCCCATATTAAATAAGTCCCCCTCTATCGCAACATCAATACTTAATAATAATTATATTTTCATATTATAAAATAGAAGAGTATACAATTTTTAATAACACAATCACAATAATTACATTCAATTTCAAGAATATTCCTTTAGTTTTCAATACGATTCAATTTAAAAGTAACAAAAACAGCTAGCATACCAAAAGCTATTAAAATCCTTGATTCAAATAACATCGAAAATAATTTTTTAAAAATTTATTGATTCCACCAAATATCAAATAATAGTCCTTCAAAAATTCATCAATTTAAGAAAAAGGTATGATATTATAATATTATTGATGAAAGACGAAAACAACATAAATTATAAAATAGTCTCAAAGATCTTTCAGACATTAAAAAAAAACTTTAAACACTATTTTCTTTATCTGAAACTGGACGGGTAAAGATTTCATTCTATAATCATAGCTTTGAACAAATTTTAATTTAATATATTATAGCTTTTATGATTCAATTTGAGTTAAAAATATATTTCACTAATTTTTGTTCTGATTCTAATAAAAAAATGATCGTGTATAATAATCAATGATTGAGCAATTTTATAAAAAGGGTAAGATCGCTTTTTCTTACGGATCGAGTTAAGCCGGCAGGGCCAACCCACGAGTCGAGCGGGCCGATGGCTGGAGATGCAAGAAGCCGAGAGCAAACTGCTCCACCTATCAAAACGCTGTACGTGCATGGACCATGAACAAGCAACAGCGCACATTGCAGGTACCGGCAACCTGATCTCAGTGTACAGTATCCAGCTCATTCATCACTGGACTGGACCTGCTGATACATCCCCGCCAAACCCCGAGAAATTAAAAGCAATGGCAACAACAGACACGCACCGAGACAGAGCCATGAATAGACCACATTGATTGTATCCCTGCATTCAATGCCGAACAACTACCCAAACGCATGATTAAGGACGGAGAACAGCTAAAAAGGAAGTCAATTCCCGAACCAACACCCTCGACGAAGGGTCACATCTGGTGCGCTCTTGACTCCCTTTCAACACACACACTTCAACTCTCGCACTGTCACACCCTAGCTAGCTACTTGGCTGTTCTCTACTTCATCATGGAAATCTTTACACAAATCTAAACTGATACCTAATTAAACAGTTCGCCGGAATATTCAGATTCAAACATTTATTGGGGGCTGGCAAGCTAATAGCTGGAGATTACAAATATTACGTAACCCTTGATTTGTTTACCAGAAGCTGAATGCCCGAACAAGTGAGGATTTGACAAAGCCCACATAATTGAGGCATATGCAGTTTGTGGGTTCCTGTCAAATCCTCCCTTGTCCTGAATGATCTGGTAGACAAATGGGATTGATGGGGGTGGTAATTCCAGCTATATACTACTACTCCGTACGTCAAGCATGCGAATGCTCCGGCGTAGGTGCCGGTGGAGATTGCTCGGTGGCGACGCCGCCGAGCATGGAAGTGATCTGCTGCACGGTGTTGGAAAGGTGGTTGTTGATGGCGGTGACGCTGGAGAGGTTGAGTTTGGCGGAGTGGACGGCGCTGGCGAGTACCTGAGTGCCGACGGTGAAGAGGCAGCCGGCGGCGTCGGAGGCAGGGAGGATGACGAATCCGGTGGGGAGAAGGGGGATGTAGGAAGGGTCCTCGCCGCTCATGGCGACCTGGACGGCGTCGACGTCGACGGTGGCGTATACGAGGATGCTACCGCCGGTGGGGTGGGTGCTGCTCTCCTGCAGCAGCAGCTCCACGCTGTGGGCCGAGTTGTTCGCGGCCTGCAAATTTATATATATATATCGATCAAATCAACAAAATCTACTGATTAATGTCTGTCACAAAAGAAGAGTACTAACATTGACACGAAGAAGAGAGACGCAGTTCCTGGGATGCGATCCGTTGGCGATATGAGCAACTTCGTGCGACGAATTCCCACTCGACAACATATCCAACTGAATCGTGCACGCGACAAAATGAATCCAGATATCTGGCTTAAAATTAATTGATTCGATCGAGTGGAGTGGAATATAACTAACCTGCGACCTCCGTTGCTCGTCGGTTAGGAGCTCGAAGACTTGCTGATGAGAGAAAGGGAGCCAAGTGGTGGAGACGGCCGCGAGGATGACGCCGCTAGGCTGCCCGGGTTCGGTGTTCTTCCTCGTCGTCACACGAACTGTGTCGTCCGGCGAGTCGGAGAGCGCCGTCCAAGACTGCGCTCCTGTGGCGCACACGGTGGCGCAGAATGTTCTGACCATTCTCTGCGACAGCTTCATCATGTTCTTCCTCGCCTCCGGCGAAGGGATCACCGCTAACAATATATATATCAAATCAATCTTGACGTAATTCTTAATTAGAGATGAACTGGATATAAACATAAATTATGCCAACCTCCAAGGTCTGAAATGTTTCTGGCCATGAGGCTGGCGAGGCGCTCGCATTGCCTTTGAAGAGTAGAAGCCCAGCGAGTCGCTCCGTAAGCCATGCCACTGCCGACGAAGTGACGAAATACTTGATGCACTGGCTTATCCTCCACCTCTGCGTGTTCTACCCACGTCACCTGTGGAATTATGAAGAACGGGAAGTCTGAATTAATCCCTTGAATTTTGCAACAAGATTCATGAGGAATGAAGAGATCATATATATAAATGGAAGAACATTAATGAAGTTTAATTTAATTTAATTACTCTGGAATAGCCGTTGGGCATGTCTTGAATGATACAGCCCGAGGTCCTCCTTCTATACCAAGGGAAGCATGTTTGAACCCCTTCGACAAATCCATCTACTGGGAAATCCACCATTATCCAACTCCCTTCCTCCGAGTTCTTTTGGCAATACCTGAAGAAATATGCCTCTCTTGCTGCCACCAAGGGCGACAAAAACTGCAACTCCCCGTGCATCTGAAAATTTCAATCATATCAACATTCAATTCGATTCAATTCCATCTGGTTAATTGGTTTGAGAGAATTACCAGTTGCAGGCAGCCGTTTCCACCGGCTACTCCGGAACTCAACACCTGAATTGTTCTTGATTTTGACACGATCGAAGGGAAAAGCTCCATCCATTTGTTCTGAATATGTTTATCGCGATGAAAAGTGGTATCGTAAAAATTATATAAGTTGGAATTATGCCATATGACTCACTGCGTCGAGGAAAGCATCGACCAGAGTGATGCTGTTCATTATGACCATCGCAGTGTCTCTCGAAGCCTCCGTCCTGAACTCTCCGTCGTGCTGCTTCAGCTCCATCGGCCAAGCCAAGCGCTTCGAGTGCTCTTCCAAATCCAGCACCTCCACATTGTTGCTCTTCCGGACCCACAGCGGCTCGCCGGCGTTGCACATCCTCACGAGGTAGTCGGCCGCGGTCATGGCGAGGTCGAGCAGCAGCGGCTTGTCCTGATCGAGCACCGTCAGGCCTCCGGCGAACGGGGAGTGCTGCAGGTCCTCCGAGAGCGGTGCAGCCGCCACCGGGATCATCTCCAGCGGAGGCGGCTCGTTGAAGTGCCGCGAGTAGACGCCCATGTCGAGGTCCAGAGACGGCGCGAGGAGCAAGGGAGCCGGCGCGAGGCCGAGCGGCGATCGGCCGCCGGAGTAGCGGGACGTGATGCAGGACAAGCGCTCGAGCTGAGCACGATCGCACAGTAAGAAAGAAACTATAATTAATTAGGGTTAGGGTTAGGGTTAGGGTTTAGAGGGAGGAACCTCATCCTTGAGGCGGGCGTTCTCGATGTGAAGCTGCTGCTCGTCGAAGGACATCTCGCCGAGAATGGCAGGCCCGCCGCAGTTGCGGCAGACGACGTTGCGAACGGCCGCCTGCAACCGGAAGTTCTCATTCTTCAGGCTCTCGTTCTCGGCCCTCAGTCCCACGTTGTCCGCACGGTCGTGTTGTGCCTAATCAAATCATTAACCCACAAGTAAATAAAATAATAATTGGTAATTTGGATAAAATAGTAAAGAAATGATTTAGATTTGGCGCTACTTAAGGAAAGACCTTCAATTGAGTGCGGCGGTTTTGGAACCAAAACTTGACCTGGCGAGGTTTGAGTCCGAGTTCCTGGCTCAGCTTCATCCTTTGCTTCTCATCCGGGTGAGGGCATTCCTTAAACAACCTACGCGTTCATTATGATCGAATCGTATCAAATATTTCCTATCTGAAGTAATTGATAATGTCTATAATATATTTGGCTTTTACGGCCGGAAAAAAGGAAAATGGAGATTTAGCGGATCTCTGAGCTGTATGCATACTCACGCTTCCATTTCTTGGATCTGGCGGGCGGTGTGGCGGTGGTAGCGCTTTTTTTTCCCCGCCGCCGGCTGCTGGGACGGCGGCTGTGGCGGCGGCGGCAGCAGCAGGGGGTGCTGCTGCATCAGTTCGTCGTCATGCTCCTCTCCGCAACTGAGCACGCCGCCGTCGAGCGGCCCGCTGCCGGAGCCGCTCTCCATCTCTTCTTCCTTGCTCATTCCCATCATCCCCTCCTTCTCGGTCACAAAAGTTGGAAGGAAAAAAAAAATCACAACGACTCGTGATGTGAAGATTTTAAAACTACAGTCGAGTTAATTTATTTAAATACCGGCATGATGGAGGAGAAGGCGTGAAATGGGGGCATGCTGGCCATGAACCCGAGGCCGCTAGGGTTTTGGATCGGCGACGAGAAGATGAGCGAGTCCGGCGACACCACTACGTTGGCTCCTCCGATCATGGACGACAGGACTTGACAATCTCCATACATTTTTTTTATATATATATAAATTAAAGAACCCAAACTGCATAAATCTCGAATAAGAAAAAGGAAAAGAGGAGAGATCATCGATCGAAGAATAGTGGGATATAAATAATAAATGTCGAGAGATAAATACCACGCACCGTGTTCGGTGAAGAAAACAGAACAAGTTTCTCTTCTTCTTCCTCTTCCTTCTTTTCTTCTTCTTCTTCTACGTGAAGTGCAGAAAGAACTATGGCCGCTTCCTTCGCTCCTTGTTTCAGGGAGATGGCTATCGACTCATCATCTTTCTTTCCCTGGCAGAAGCAGAATACGACTCTCTCTTTTCTTTTGTCAAAAGCTACCTCGGCATTAATATTTATCACTGGCGAGGGTGTAATTACTCGGAGAGGAGAGGAGAGGGAGAGGGGACGGGGAGGTTTCGTGAGAAGATGAGAAAGAGGAAGAGAGAGAGAGAGAGAGGTGGTGGTAAATGCGACTTTAACTGCGGGGGGACAGAAACCGATCCGCGCCAGCGAATCCGACTCCGCGGCGTAACCGACACGTGTCTTTCGGCGAGGACAACTCCGTGGGGGCAGCAAGTCAACTCTCTTCCGCCTCCTCCTTTCCACTGCTCCTCCGTCATCACGCGCAATTGGTCCCCGGTGGGCCCCGCGGAGACGCGTTCGCGCGGGGAAATCGACGGCGGGGATTTCGCGATGGTTGGAGTTCCCGATGCGACAACGGAGGAGCTCGGAGTGGACGGTCAGAGGAGTTTGACTTCATTGCCGATATGAAAAAAATTACAGCTTTTACCACGTATCTAGGATTTGCCAAATACCTCTGCTTTCAAAATTACTATCACTTATCCGATATCCATTTTATCCCTTCTTATTTATCCCAAAATCTCACTGGATTGCTACAGTTAATATTTTTTTAAAAAAAATATTAAGTTAAAAAAAATATTACTCTGAATATATTATCAAATTTCTATTTGAAAATATATAATCAAATACATAAAATTTAATTTAATGTCATTCTAATCTCTTTATTTCTATTAGTTAAATTTAATTGAAATAATCAAAATAACTCTGAAATTACATAAATTAAATATTCGTATAATTCTTCTATTATATATAATTTGATTTAATATATTTATAGTAATAAATTTTCGAATAACGATACAAAATTTAATTATTTTTTTATAAAAAATAATTAATTAGTTACTGTTTATGATTATAGAAATAATTTTAATCGATTGATAGAGTAGTAATCGATTAAAACTCTTTTCCTTTTGCAAAATAATTCGGGTTTAAAAAATTACTTTTCTTAATATATTATATCAAATTAATATTTAAGAATATGAATATAATTAAGAGAATTAGACAAATACATATAATTTAATTTCATATCATTCAATCTCTCTAGATTCATCAACCGTTTTTAGTCAAAATTGGCTTATGAACCTTGAGAGATCAGAATGATAAGGAACAAGTCTTATGTGTTTGTCTAATTTTCTTGATATAATATATATATATAAATATCAATTTGACATAAAACATTAAGAGTAGTTATTTTTTTTTACACGAATGTATTTAAAATATTAATTCGTATTAACAAAATCACTGCACTTAGTATATTAGGTCAAACTGATATTTACGAGTGTGAGTATAATCAAGAGAATTATAAAAATACATAAAAACTGATTTAATGTAATTCTGAGCTCTTTAGTTTTACCTACCAATTTTGTTTGAAATTGATTGACTGATGGACTTAGAGAATTTAAAATGACATGGAGTTAGACATTATGTGTTCATCTAATTCTCCTAATTATATCTTGTTATGTTGCAATAGTTACAATCAAAGCCATATTGAACACATATAGAAAAGACCATGAACTTATAAGGGAAATATATCTCCATTGGTATAATACCTTTTAGATAGTGTCTAAAAATAAAATTATGAGGATTTAAGCTCAAAATGGAAAATATTATACCATTGACCTCAATTCTACTGACCGCCGACTGTGTACAACAGTCATGATCCAATCAGACCATGTGAGTGTAATATTAATCATAATAGATTATAACAAGAGTTATGGTCTAATCAAGTTATGTTAATGTATATGAAAACATTATTTTGATGGTTTTTTTAAAAAATTATTTTTGCCCTTATAAATTAAACATACTCTCAACTTATTGTATTTGTCTACACAAATATATATATAAAAAAGATCTACATGACAATGTTGGTATATCAGGGACACTATTAAAAAATACAAACAAATAAAGATAATATATAAAACTATAAAATTAAATAACATCTTCATCTATATTCCAAATTGTATAGGAATGGCAAAGATGAATCCGATCTTTCAAAATCGATCTTAAAAAAAAAAAATAACTTAGGGGTTTTTAGGTTCGGATTAGGGTTTTTAGGTTGATTTAATTTTAGATCCGGGTTGAATTTAGATGGACTTAAATTTAAGATTTAGGAAGTTTTTTTAAGATTAAATTTTAAAAGTTAAGATATTATATATATATATAAATAACATAATATAGTATAACAATGATAAAAAATATTGAGATAAAGATAAAAAAAAATATAAGAAAATAATAATAAAAATTTGGTTGGGTGGAGTTAGGTTATGCATGTTTACATTCATATTTAGAATTTTCAGATTAGATATGAATTTGGATTATGGGAACAGTTTATTGTAAAATATAGGATAAAATTATGTACAATAGATCCTTCTCCGATATCTCGTATAATGAGAGCTTCGTACACCGGACTGTCATTTATTTTATGTGAATTTGAATTGAATTTGTTTTATAATCGATTTTTAATCCGATCTGAATTCCTAATCTTATGGAGAGATAGAGGAGTTCACTCCCACGGTAAGAGTCACTCCCTTTATTTAGTTCGGATCCTCTGTCCCTAATTTTTTCTGTCCCCGTGTCCCCTTACCAATCGGACAGATCAGATTACATTTCAAAGATTTCTTGCACATCACGAGGATATTGCACATATCTTAAGGATATCTTGAGATATAATCTAATTCGTCCGATCGATAAGGGATACGGGGACAAAAAAAAAATTGGACAGAGGATTTGAAAGACCCTTTATTAAACATAATAAGCGGCTTCTTAAATCCTTACTTTTTTAAATTAATATATATTATTTTAATTTTAATCTTTTTTAATTGAAAACAAAAAGTTGTAAGAAAGTGTGGGACTCTATACATATAAAAAAGAGTTAAAAACACGAGGGAGATTGTTTACTTTTAGTAACGTTGAGCGTTATAGGAACTCATGAAGAATTTCCACGTAGCCTTTAGCTTTTGTTTGAACATTGCCTATTTGCAAATAAAAAGGTAAATTTTAATGATAAGAATTGGATCCACCAGAATTTGAATATAAAGTATTTCATTATTATATATCATCTTAATTAATATATATCGATCAATCAAAAAATAAATATAAAAGATTTTATTTTAACTGATCACATTCTAATTATTTAGGGCTGTTGTTTGCAAAATGTGTTGTATCTATATGCATATTTTGTTAAAAATTCCCAAAATTTGGAACTTAAAAAATACGCATCATAAATTTTCAACATCCTCGTACGATATACATGCAAAACTAGTTTTATTTATGAATTCCTTTTTTTTTTAACACAATAATATGTTTGAAATTATTTTTAAATGTTGAACTTCTTTAAATTAATAAATTAAATTTCTAAAGCTTACAGGAGAAGAAAAAAGGGCGAGGCCTTGTCACGTGGATTGTGAGTGAGAGTGGAGATCAATCGTATGGGTTGGGAATGCATTGATGGCACCCTCCAATTCAATTGGCAGTGGATCATCTGCTGCGAGATTGTCGTGAAAAATTTAATGCCACCAGATTTCTCCATTTATTTAAAATTACGATATATATATACTTCTGGATATTCCGATTCATTTTTACGATCAAGATCCGGAGGAATTTCGGACGTCTGGATCAGTCGTCTAGGGGTGTATATATATATATGTAATCTAGAGAAATTAAATTTTACTTAGAGAAAAATATTATTTTATTTTATTTATATATTATTTCTGTTACCGGTCTTGCATTATTAGACACAAACAATTTAAGCAATTAAGAATGTTATATATGATGTTTGGCCAACAGAGGAAGAACACAATGATGGAATTTATAGCACAGATAAATGAGGCAACAGACAATTATTTGGAGTAGAAATTTGGACTATCAATTTATCTCTTTTTTTTTTTTTGCAAAAAAGTTATTATTGCAAAATTTTAATATTATAAAATATATATGCGTGCGTGTGTTTCCTGTCTGAGACAACAACTCCAGTGGTTAGTGAAATATATATTTTATATTTCCGACTGGGCTTACATGCGAACGGCCCAATATAGTAACGAGGAAGCCCAACACAGTAAGTTACTTATCGCACTCGCGCCATTTCGAACCGTTCGTTTCCCGACAGACGCGCACACACAGACTCACTCCGTTCTCCGATGGCGCTGCCGATTTCGTCGCTGAGTTATCGCACGGTCCCTCTGACGGACACGAATCCCTTGCTTGGCCGTATTGGATCCGCTTGGAGAATTCATCTTCCTCCTGGGAAGAATCGCAGCGATCGGAGGCGGATGCTTTCGGTCACTGCCGCTCTCATCACCGAGCCGGATGCTTTCGAGGTCGGGAGGTTCGTCGGAAGCTACGGATTCATGAACATCACCAGGTCTTCCCTATGCCTCCATTTGGGTTTTAAGGAATCTTGTCTCGGTTCTTCTAACGATAGGTTTTCTGCTAAATTTTGGCTTGTTCTGTTTTGGCGTTTATGAACTGCTTCCCTAGATCCCTAATATTTGCTAATTTTGTTCCGGTTCGTTTTAAATCGAACAGCTATTCTTCATTTCAAGGAGGGTTTCCTAATGCTAATTCATCCGAAGTTCCTGGGTATTTCCCCCAAGGCATCGATCGTCTGAGGGTTCAAGATATCGGCGAGGGTCGAGTGAAAATAAGGTACCTTCATTAGATTTCAGCCATTCAGCCAATTGATACATTATCATGTTTTTTCGGTTATCTGATGATATAATGTTAGTATGGCAGTTTCATTTCAGGCTTTACGAGGGAAGAATAATTCAAGGTCCATTAAGTGGGACTCGAATTATTTTTAAGGTACCTATCTTATAGGATGGATTATAATTTGTGAGGCATATGGTTTTTCAGCTAGTTTTGGTTTACGATGAATTTTGCTTCTTCATCTCGTGCATATCAATGGCTTTCTGTCTTTATAATTTCAAGTTTACAACCGATATAATGTGAGTGCTGACTTATGTACTCCTATGATCGTTTGGCTGTTAGGTTCACTGATACTGGCACATTGCATCAGGAACATTTAAAGTTAAGTTTTTAAGACATACATCAACAAACCATAGTTTATTTTAGCAAAGAACTTTACAGGTATATCCTTTATAAGGGAGAATTTATCTAGCCAAACCATCATAATCATCATTTAGAAGCCTTGTTTTCCCAACATTTTGGAGTCATCTACATAGATCATACACTCCTATGAGCTCTATGCAAGTAGTGAGATTCAAATCAATGAAATCAATTTCTACCACATTGATTAAAGATTTCCCCCCAAAACTTTAGAGTCATCAACATAAATCTAATGGGCTCTACGCAAGTAATTATATTCAAATCAACGAAATTGATTTCCATTTCATTGATTAAAATTTGCTTCGATTACTATGTTAATTTCATGTATGAATTTTTCTTACAAAATATTTCATTCTAACCATCATCAGTCGAAGATGGATCGCGTATGAGATGACTTGTTTGTTGATCGCAAGAAGACCTCGGGAGGGAGTTCGAAGCCGCGGACGAACTGGCAACCTGCCACATCAAAGAGGACAAAGGAAGAGGGAAACGTCAGCAGACTGGCTAGGGAGGGGTCCCAGCGCAGTCACTTCGACGCTCAGATGGGGAGGCTTGACAACGGTGAAAAATGGAGGTGAAAAATAGTGGGGAGCGATGGGAGAACTTACCTCCGTTGGAAGAAGGGACCCCAAATATATATAGTGTTGACTCTCTTAGCACGAATAACGAGGCACGTTGCTAGAATAAGGCCAACCATATTAACAATCTGTTGTCGCCTTTCCCCAATTGTACCAACCAATTCTGCGCATGGAGGATGGAAACCTCCACTATATGGGTTGCACCGAGTATTTTCTAGTGATTCCCAGACAACGATTACACATAGTGTTAAAAGAATTATTGGGCTGATGGGTTGTTGATTATTATTCCATAATGATGGGCCTTTTGGGGCTTCCAGGCCTTGATGGGCCCCGGTGATATCTCTGCAACGGTATTAATGATATCCGACCGGACCTCCGTCCCGAGTGGGTATGATCGGATATATATTGGGGCACTGAATATCTGTGCGGTTGAGTTAACCTTTGCCGATTCAATCTATCTTCCTGGCTATGAAGTCCGGTCAGGCCTTGGAGAGAAGAGCTAAGTATATCGAACCAACGAGCCCACCGATGGAGCTAGTTGGAAATGCCTGCTCGGAGCTTCTCACGGAAACCAACTTAGGGCTCTTCGAGTGGCTTTTTACAAGTGTTCGACCATGCTTCTAAGAATCATGCCCTTACTCCTCTAAGGGCTAGCCTGAGGCCAGGCCGCTCAAGTTACCCCCTTGGGACTTCAACCACCACGCCCCTCGGGACTTTGACGGCCACATCCCTCGGGACTCTGACACTTGCGTTGAGGGCCCCATCTTATTCGCCGTATCAGTGAGGCATATGGTTTTTCAGCTAGTTTTGCTTTACAATGAATTTTTCTTCTTCATCTTTTGCATATCAATGGCTTTCTGTCTTTATAATTTCAAGTTTACAACTGATTTAATGTGAGTGCTGACTTATGTACTCCTATGATCGTTTGGCTGTTAGGTTCACTGATACTGTACATTGAATCAGGAATATTTAAAGCTAAGTTTTAAATGCATACATCAACAAACCATAGTTTATTTACGCAAAGAACTTTACAGGTAGATCCTTTATAAGTTAGAAATTATCTAACCAAACTATCATAATCATCATCTAGAAGCCTTGATTTCCCAACATTTTGGAGTCATCTGCATAGATCATACACTCCTATGAGCTCTATGCTACTAGTTAGATTCAAATCAACAAAATCAATTTCTAGTACATTGATTAAAGATTTTTCCCCAAAACTTTGGAGTCATGAATCTGATGGGCTCTACACAAGCAGTTATATTTGAATCAATGAAATTGATTTATTAAAATTTGCTTTGATTGCTATATTAATTTCATGTATGATTTTTTCTTACAAAATATTTCATTCTAACCATCATTAATTTTGTCATCATAATCATTCCTTACCCTTCCCATTATTTTTCATTCTATTAGTGCTATTGGATAGTTTGTACAAATTATCTTTGACTTGACTGAATCAACTCAATTAAAGTTTGGATTAGTTTGGTCACAGTCGCATATGCATCCTGCATAATTGCCTGCCTAGATTACATATTGGACTGTCTAACCATATCTTTAGATTCCAATGTGCATATAGGATTTTCAATAGAGTCACACATAGCATACACACACGCCTCCACATAGGACACTTTTTAAAATATTGTTATAAAATTTTCACAATGTTTCTTTGTTACTTAATGAAGATTGAGGTATATCCTGGACGACGAACTGGTGGTGTAGAAGCTGATGATTTTTTCTTACAAATATTTCATTATAACCATCATTAATTTGTCATCATAATCATTCTTACCCTTCCCATTATTTTTCATTCTATTAGGGCTATTGGCTAGTTTGTACAAATCATCTTTGACTTGACTGAATCAACTCAATTAAAGTTCAGACTAGTTTGGTCGTAGTCGCATATGCATCCTGCATAATTGCATGCCTAGATTACAATTAGACTGTCTAACCATACCTTTAGATTCCAATGTGCATATAGGATTTTTAATATGGTCACACATGCCTCCACATAGGACACTTTTTAAAATACTGTTATAATTTTTTCACAATGTTCTTTGTTATTGAGACTTAGGTTAATATGGATTAAGGTATATCCTGGGCAACGAACTGGTGGTGTAGAAGCTGATGAATTTTTCTTACGAAATATTTCATTATAACTATCATTAATTTTCGTCATCATAATCATTCCTTACCCTTCCCATTATTTTTCATTCTATTAGGGCTATTGGCTAGTTTGTACAAACCATCTTTGACTTGACTGAATCAACTCAATTAAAGTTCAGACTAGTTTGGTCTTAGTCGCATATGCATCCTGCATAATCGCCTGCCCAGACTACATATTGAACTGCCTAACCACATTGGATTGATTGATCCACACATTGGTCATCTAGATTGCGTAACCATATCTTTAGGTTCCAATGTGCATATTGGATGTTCAATACAATACGGTCCCACATTGCATACAGACATGCCTCCACATAGGACATTTTTTAAAATACTGTTATAAAATTTTCACAATGTTTCTTTGTTACTGAGACTTAGGTTAATGTGGATTGAGGTATATCCTGGACGACGAACTGGTGGTGTAGAAGCTGATATTATGGCTACTAATGAGCTAACTACCTATGTTTTCCTCCAGGTAAGGCAACTTGATTTTGCTGCTGGATAATAATATCCTGGAAAGGAGGATTTTCGCTTGAAACTTTGTTGTCTGAATTCCTTAATCTTGAGTGATGTACTTTATTATAATTAGTTGTGTTGCCTTGCAGAACAATCCAGATCACATTTGTCCTAATCTTCAGCTTTTGCTAGGTGGTTTTGAGACCAAAACTGGGGAGCAGGTGTCTCTGACAAACTTTTTTTGTGCATTTACAACGTGACAAATGCTACGTGGCTGTTCATTGCTGATGTCGTTTCACTGCAGTGGCTTGCTTTCAGAAATGATGGGAAATATAGTGCTGCTGATTACTGCATGCGTACGAGTCAAAAAAGTTCAGAGGAAAATGCCAGAGGGAAGTTTTTTTGGAATCCTTTCAATAAGGAGGAAAAGATTAACCAGAGAAGATTTTTTATAATCAAACTGCTAAACGGGGCTATCAATGGCCTGGCTTACCTGCACAATCACGATAGATTGCATCAGAGTCTTGGTCCTTCTTCTGTTGTCTTAAAGTATATTACCCCTGTAGACTTTTATCTTCAGACACTTGTTGGCATTTTAGTTTATGATAAAAAGGATAGAAGGTGATTTAATTGATCTTGACAGCACCATCATGGAGAAGAATGTGGCATATTTGGTCCCAAGGCTCCGTGACTTGTCCTTTGCAGTTGATATTAGGTAAGCTAAGAATTCCTTACCAGATTTTCCTCTGAAATAGAATCTTCAATCTTCATCCCTCAAAGAACAAGATACCTTGTTTCATTTATCAATGTACTATTTTCTAATCCTGAACAGGACAATCATAGCACTTAGTAGGTAGACTACATAGTACATTGTCATTTTGTAATATTTCTACTTTTAATCAGCATGGCCAATTCAATCCTAGAATTGGAAAAGTTTGTATAAGCTACATCTTTCCTATATACATGAACATGAGAGTCTGAAGGCCTACTTTAGAAATCAGATCATTGTAAGTTTTCTTTTCACTATTTCTGGATTATGTATTTGTATTTCAGCTGCTGTTCATGCTCTAATTTGTACAGCCATCATTGACAAAGAATAGTTATGCCTGCAGACTGCAGTGTCTTGATAATCCCTGTTAAAAACTTGGAAGTTAACTAATACTAGTTTACAGTTTGATTTGTGCCTCTGTTAAAATGGGAAATGTTTAACATATTATTACTCTAGAATTGGTTGTCCAGTTGAGTTCCTTACATCCTGTATGCCTTCTTTTGTTGCTTCAGATTCATAATATAATACCTGTAATTGACTAAAGGAATTTTACAGGTATTCATCTTTAGGAGCACCTGAGAGTGTGTTATCAGAAGGGCTATGGCGAAGAGCATTTGCGGCTGGGGCTTTTACTCCTTTGGAGAGACGAGCTTATGGAATAGCAGATGACATGTAAGTTTTCCAGTGCTCTTGGTGATATGATCATGTTACAATTATTTTAAAATTTGTGTAACTTTGTCAAGCAAAGCACTTCTAAGGTAGTGGTTCACTTTAAACAGATATGAAGCAGGACTTCTTTTTGCATACTTGGCATTTGTTCCTTTTTGCGAGGCAGGGATTATTGATAGCATTTCCTTGCAAGTAAGTAGAAAAATTACTATTAGAGAATGCACTGTACTTTCTGTTTTTGTGTACACAATATCTGAACAATTGAGATGCCAATTACCAGAGACTTTTCGAAAACATGTTCCAGCTTGACCTTCTTGCGGCAAGAGAGTAAGAATCTAGATTTTAGTTATGTTGTTTTTTATCCTTTTGATTCCAAGAATGAGTCAATTGTGTTTCTCTAAAAGGTTTAAAGTCTCATTCTATGTTGCATCTTCATGACTTGCTGGAACTAGATGATGTTGGTGCTGATAACTGTAGTGTGTGTAGTATGAGATAATGGCCATTGACACTGACCAAGAGGAAGGCAAAGTAAGAAGGAGAGATAGAAAAACAAGAGAAGAGGCGGAGGGAGGAGAAGAATAAGTAGAGGAAGAAGAAAAGGAAGAAAAAGACGTACCTAAGATTCTTCCATCATTGACTCTACTACTGTGGACCTTAAGTTTGATCCCTTTATCTGCTGACCTTGAGGTCTTCTCCTGCATCAATTTCCAAGTCATTAGCCTCCTCGTGTCCAATTGACTCTCCCAGAGTGTTGTCCTGATGCTGAGTTTGACTTCATGAACTAGCAAAATGGAAGGTAACCCACAGTCCAGGAGGACAGAATGAAACTTTAATCCTTGTTTGTTTGACAGGAAATATGCACTACATGCTATTCAAACGCATAAGGATCTGTTGTACAAATGCAAACATAAGTAAAAATCAAAATTTGGGTGGTGACGCATACCTAGGTGTTTATCGGCATTCACTCCATTCCCTCTGGCCTCAAATGTACTAACCCTTGCTTTCTGACCTTGAATATCTTCTCTGGTGTTGATTTTTTCCTCTTGTTACAGCTCCCAATGTCCAATTGATTGTTCTGTTGGTGTTTGTGTCTTGATTTCGTGAAGCACTAATGAAGCAGTACGTGTCACCAATTTGAGAAGTCAAAGAATGAAATTTCAATTCTTGTTCTCTGATCATATGGGAGCAAACATACACATCACTTTAAAAAAAACAAAAGGAGTGAACCAAGGAGGTTTTCTTGAGATAGCAGTACATGATAACAACTGACATCACAAAAAGGGAAGTTCCAGGAGAACCATAGAAAGCAAAGAGAGTTCACTGGCCTGGCCGCAGTTGATACTTTTAACCCTCCAAAGCCACTGAACATCTTCCCAGTCCCAAATACATTAACACTCTCTCTCTAAAAGATTTTGGAGCATCTGCAGTGACAAATTTCATGGTGCCAGACATCCACAAAAGTGCAGTATACTCTTTGTTTGACCCTGGAAACACCTGATCAAAAGCCATTGCAGAACCAGGTAAAAAATTAAAGAGAAGGTAGAATCTGATGAAGCCTGTGAACAATTGAGACATTTCTTGCTGATCTTCCGCTTAACTTTTCGGAGTTCTGAATTGATCTACCAGTATGGTGGTTGATATAAACTCATTGAAGGAGATGGAGAACTCACCAATCTCTGAAATCTTAACCTAAGCAAGGGAATCAGTAAATAAAAGAAAGCTTTTTTTGTTGGCGTTGTTGTCTTTAACACAAACTCATATATGATGGTACTCATATAATAAATCTCTCTTGTGGCTACTAACTGCTGTTCTAGCTTTAACACTATTTATTTCAAGATTCTCCATCTAATAATCTATCCACATTTTTGATACATACATCCTCCTGTCTTATTCCCAACTGCTCCTACCTTCAGTGATCTTGCTGCTTATGTTTCTTTTGTTTATAGAATTAATAACTTTTGGCTAGTGTGATACTTTTTTGACTGAGTTTTACTGATGCTATATCAGTTAAATTTTCTTGGCTATGTTCTGATATTGTATCTGTAACTGACACTATGCTGACTGAACAAAGGATTTATATCTATTGGAACATTAGCTGTGGGTTTGACCAATTTTTGCATTAAAGCCCTTGTTTGTTTTATTTTCCTCTTGTTCTCAAATCCCATTCCATTTTTTCTTTCCATAGAGATGCTGATGATTAAACTGCAATTATTTACTTTGTTTTCTCAGCAAAGCTACAAATTTATTTTCTTTCATTATATTGCAGTGCTACAGATTTATTTGCTCGTCATATTCACGCCACAGTTGTATTCTATGCAACTATTGTAAATCTTTGCATGCAATACAGTAAATATTTTCTCAGTTTTGTTATGTTATCTGACAAATGATATCATTTATGCATCCTTTTAATTATTGACGACATACTTTTTGAGTTGATTATATTTTTCTTCTGCAGGTACTGTTCTGCAGATGATCGATTATCAGAAGCTGTCAAGTTTCTAGATCTGGGAGATGGTGCTGGCTGGGAGTTGCTTCAGGTTAGCATCTGTGTTGTCACATTTTATATTTCTTAAAGTTCTCTCAGCAAATTATCATTATTTTCATATCTCAATCATCTGTAAGTATTGTTCAAAGATTTAAGGAATTACGCCCCAGGGCATAGCTAAGCTGGTCACCACATGGTAGATTTGCAGTAATAGGCAAGGGCCGATTCCTGGCGAAGCCGACGGAAATACCTCCCATGTGATGACCTGCTTGGTTTTCTAATTTACCCCTCTACAAATGACTATGGGGCCAGCCGTGTGGGGCATCCGGGATCAGCGTATGACCTTTTGAAGAAATAGATTTAAGGAATTACACTTTTTGGCATATTATTTTCTTAAATGAAATGTTGTTATCTCTTTGTAACACAATAACAAAAGGTATGTTATTACAAACAAGTTACTCTTTTAAGTTCTAACATGAAGTTATTACCTCGCTCCTCAACTCACACGGTCAAGTGAGCTTCGATGCCATAATCTCTCTTAGCAAACCATCATTCCACCTGATCCACTAAGAACCATGGCGGTTCATTAGCTTCCTCAGGAGAATTAACTGTTTGAGAAAAATCAGAGAAAACTTTGGCGCTTCTCATTTCTTTTCCCAAGCAACCTAAATAGTCTGGCACTCATCTTGCAATGGGGAATGAGAGACCTCGGGCTTTCGTAATCCTCTTCCTGTTGTTATATTCTTGAATTTCTAATGTTTATTGGTTGATAGTTGTGCTTATTTGTGGGTCCTAACACATTAATTAATGGGTCCTAACATCAATGCTTTAGTAGTCGAACACTCATTTCAACTTAGGCTGCTTTCCCTTTTTCTTATTATTCAGGCAATGCTGAACCCTGATTACCGTCAACGTCCAATTGCAGCAGCAGTATTGAATCATCGGTTTATGACAGTTGCTGTCCCATGAAGATCATACAGTTTGTGGCATTTAATGACTTTACTAGCAAGGCCATGCCATGTAGTTGATTTATTCCCTTTGGCTGAGCCAAACGGTTTCTGGATTTGCCATGCTTGAGCAATTTGAGAGTCATGCTACTAAATTGCAGACATGCAAGGGAACCGTGTGCGCTGTGTTAATTATGTAGATTATGTGTATATTAACAAGTAAAGTTAAATTAAGAATAAAAGACGTTTAAGCCCTCTTTTTTAGTGGTTTTCTATTTCTTTAGTTAGCAAATTAAATGCTTAAAATTTATCATATTCCTAAGTTTTGTTTTTTTTTCTGAATGCGTGGAGATTTTTATACATCATTAGTTTAAATGCAAAACAAGTATTATATGAATCTTTTTCTCGTCAAACTTTATATATTTCTTTATCACTACGTATGCATGCTTTAAATTATTGAAAACTATATTTGTACAGGTTGACTCAATTACAAGTCTAGATCTTGGACGTAATACACATGCACCTGAAGATATAGACTTGAAAATTATTCAAGTCTATATCTTGTTTAACTTACTGCCCCAAATTGAGGTCATTCATTAGGTGTCACCACCATTTACAAATATAATTAGCAAGGTGACTTCATTTCTTTAAGAGTTATTTTATTATTTTTATCTGAGAGTGATTGCTGTTGGTTGTCATAAAGCAAGGCCGCCATCTAAATCTATTCATTCATTGAATGATTTGATGACAAACTTTGAGGATCCTCTTTGACTAACCTTTTGGATGGTAAAAGACTAAATTTTTCAGTACTAATTTGTCAGCAAAATCCATTGCAGTCACCAAATAACTACTTGATGAATCAATCATGATTCATGAAACCAATTTTGACTTGGCTAACAGTTTTGAAGAACACAGTGAGTAGCAATAATCTGCAAAAATTTAAGGGAGTGTTGGATGAGGGGAGTTAAACTAATCAACTGTAGAAGGAGAAGAAATATTTGACTAAGAGGAGCAAAACATGCATGAATTTCTTGAGGACGATGACATATGAATGAGGAAGAAAATCTTGAGCCCTGACGGATGAGTATATTTTTTGAACTTTATAGTGTTCTTGTCAGTAAAAGGGAACCTTCCTATTTATAATACAAGTCTACTTGTTCCAACAAAATGTTGTGCACCACCAAAGTCAATAACAACTCATGTTGAACCATAAACCGAAATATAACCATTAACAATTTGACTTCTTTAATTTGTAATCGTTATAATTTATAAATAATCTAAAAGTCTCTATCTTCTTTTCAATTCCCTGTGTATATATATCTATGTCTCCATCCACTTTGTTGCAGCTACAAATTAAATATCAGCTTAGCAATCCATGGGGAGGTCTCCTTGCTGCAAAGAGACAAAGACTGACGTAAAGAAGGGGCCATGGACTCCGGAGGAGGACAGGAAGCTCATCGAATACGTTCAACTCCACGGCCACCGGAGCTGGAGGAGCCTACCAGAGAATGCCGGCCTCAACCGGTGCGGGAAGAGCTGCCGGCTCCGGTGGAATAACTACCTCCGGCCCGGCATCAAGAGGGGCCAGTTCTCTGATGAAGAAGAACGCCAGATCGTTCACCTCCATTCACTCCTCGGAAACAAGTATGCATGATTTATTTATTTCAGTTTCCGACTAAATTAAAAACTGCATTTCTCTTCACAAGAACTATTTATACTTCTTTTAGGTGGTCGAAGATCTCGTCGTTCCTGCCTGGACGCACTGACAATGAGATCAAGAACCACTGGAACACACGCCTGAAGAAGAAGCTCCTCAGAATGGGCATCGACCCTGTCACCCACGATCAGCTCCCTTCCCTAGCAAACTTAAACGCCCTCCTCATGCAAGTCGCCAATTTGCAGATGCTGCAAAACCTTGTTCAACTCATGAGTACTCCTAATCCCCCAGAGCCTTGCTCAGGCATTAATCCTCATCTCATTGATCTCCTCCCACTCAATTCTCTGCTTGAAGAATTACTCGTAACGAGTCCCCTCGATCCAATTGTCAGTTCTTATGGCATGCCAATTAGTTGTTCAGATACTCATCAGATGGTGCCGGAGGGTAACCTTGAGGGCACCGAGTGCTTGCAGAGGGATTCAGTTGCAGCAGCTCCGTGGCAAGGCCTAAATCTAGCAGAGCAAGAGTTTTCCTGGAAAGATATTTTAGAGTAAGTAATTGTTCTTACTTCTTAATTAACTCCCTAGTAAAATGGCTGCCAATCCATAAATTAACCTACGTGATCGATGATCTTGTTTTGTTGCAGCCAAATCAACTCTCCGAATGAAGATTGAAGTGTAAAAGATAGAGGGGGAATAACTAAATAAAATAGATATGTTATTTGAAGCTAGTAAAGATGCTGGCGAACATATTTGTTTTTTGATATTATTTGCTTTATTCCTTACGTAAAATATTGTTTCTGTTTAACAGAATTTTGTCATTGTCGTTTTAGGGTGAATGTCGATCCATTATTTCAAAGGTTGCATCTTCCTTTCAGAGTCAAAGCCATGGAAATGGAGCTCTCTCCTTTGCCTTCATTTTAAAAATTGTATATCATAAAGATATTTGTTAACTTTTATATTCATATTTGTTACTTAAAAATCTTTATTTTCTTTCGTAAAAATTGAAATTCAACTAGTCAAGTAAATTTCTAAAATTATCACAATTAATCGGAGTTCAACTTAGTTATAAATATAATTAGGGAAAAAATTACCTTTTAACTCCCCTTTATTTTCTATCTAGTAGTATTTTATCCCCGTGTATTTTAAAAAAATAATATTTAATCTCTTTTTATCAAAGTCAAATGTGAAAAAATTATTATGTCCTTATTTTTTTTATAATTTTTTAATAATTTTAAAAGGCAAAATATTTAATAATCTTAAAAGAAAAAAATTATTATGTATATTTTTTTAATAATCTTAAAAGGAAAAAATAATATTGAATTTATTGATAATTTATGTTCAATTCTGTTTCCTTTATTGATCAATATCTGAACTAATTCTAAATAATTAAAGGTTGTAATTTATATTTTTAACATGTGTATTACTGCTAATTTATTAATTAAAATTAATAAATTATATGTAATCTCTAATAATATAAAATAAAATTAAGTAATTTAAAATATATATTTTCGTCGCTCCACCTGCTTAACCTTCAAATACAATATATAATAATTATTTTCTTCACTTCCTAATAAATTTAAAATTTTAAATCCACTCATGTCCACGGTTATATAATATAAGATTTCATAAAAATATGTGAGTTATAATTCTTCTTCGAGTTCTTTTACTTTCTCATGTATACATGTGAGTCTCATATCATTCATCACTAATTTGATCGGCAAAGATGATAACATCGATAATGCCAACTCTCAATTGATAAATTTTGTTTTGTAGAACATCGGGGATTAAATATTATTTTTTAAATACAGAAGATAAAATATAACTTGATAGAAAATAGAGAAGGGTTAAAGGTACTTTTCCCATATAATTATTCCATTAGGTTTGTTCATTTTGAAGAAAATATTTTTAAAATGAAACTATGATAATTCAATTTAAAAAAAAACATATGTGAGTATATATTTTATAAGTGGTTAGTTATTACAAATTGAATTACAATTTTTTTTAAATGAACATATGAAATGTAAATTAAGGATTTCAAAAGTGAAAGTGAAGAATTTTAAAAGTAGGTTGAAATAGTGAATAATTTAATTAAGTGGATAATGTGAGCGATATTTAGGAAAATCGATGATCTCTTATTTGATAATTTAAAAATAGCATTCTAATTATATCTATAATTCATTGTAATTGATTCGATGTTATAAAATTTCTCATCAACTATTAGATTATTAGATAAATAGCATCAGGATAATCTAATACCAGGAGTGATTTAAACATCATAGTCATTTATTTGCACTAGATAAAAATTAAACCATTGTTATTTTAGAAACTCATATCGTAGCACCTCAGTAATTGAGAAACTCGTTCCTTCGTTTATTATAAAAGAATGATGAATCAACTAACACTAAATCTAAGATGAAAAAAATATTGAAATAGTAACATTGAACTTGGGACGGTTAATCTGATGATATAAAAAATTTTCATGGATAATTAAGATAAATTGAGTGCACGGGCGGCCGAGTAATAATTAAATTGTACATATCGAATAATAATTTAATACCCTTCTACTATAGCCCAGGGCGTTCCTTCGTTTACTATAACACCAAGCCTTGGGGCCTAAAGAAAGCAAATTTGATATTTAGGAAACCTGGTTAGATAAATAGCTGTCTTTTCTAATTAATTACTAAGGGAGATCTACTACTCGTATAATTAATTACTAAGGGCACTTATAACATAAGATTTATGATCCAATGATAAAATGGGGTGGATGCCCGCTCGACTGAAGGTCGAACACTCGACAGATGTTTGACTGTATAGATAACCTTCCTGATCGATAGGAGGAATAGCCGACCCGACATTTCGACAGCTCGGTCCGACATCGAGTTTCCGACGCTCATAAGGCAAAGCGGGAAGAGACAAAAGCCGAGCGGCCATCCCGCTCGGCTAACAAGTAGACCCGGTGTCAACCCTGCAGTTAAGGCTCACTCGCCGACACGGAAGGTGTGGACACCAAGTCACTGGCTGAGCGGGCATCCGCCCGGAGGGCGTTAGCCGACATGGCCTCCGCTCGACCCGAGAAAGGCGCTAGCCGAGCGGTTCCTCCACTCGGCCCGGTAAAGGACAGAGGGGGTAGGTGGCGATATCTTCCTAGGAGCTAGTGCCGCCGACGAGAGGCATGGTTGGTGGCATGGTCAGATAGAGGATTGTACGGTGGAAACTTCCACTGTCACATCAGAGATATGCTCGTGCTGTTGAGGTAGGGTGTCAGGCATACTTTCCTGACACGTCCATTCCAAGTATGCTTTAAGGAGCGTGCACACCTCGGGAAGCGTGCACGCGCCTCTGGGAAGCCCTATATAAGGGCCCCCAGACTTCGACAGAGGTATGCTCACTATTTTACTGTAGCTATAGTTCTCGTTTCTTCTCCGCTCTACTTCTTTCTGCCGGAGGTTTGACTTAAGCGTCGGAGGGTCGTCGCCGGGAACCCCTCCCCAGCTCGACATTGTGTTTGTAGGTTCACGGCGGCAAAGGATCTATGTCTTGGGAGTCTTCGACCAGTCAACAGGAGCGCCACATCCCCAGCGTCCATCGACTCAGCACTCGGACATGATCAAATTAACGCCGTCTGTGGGAACACACCTGAATCTGAGTCAAGGAGATGGAAGAAGCTGGACGCCAACACACCGTGACGCTCTCTCAAGAGGAGCTTGACGCACTCGTACAGGCGCGAGCAGCCAAGATGATAGAGCAGCAACAGAAGGCGCTGGTCGACCGGCTGACGCAACAAGCAACTTCAGCATCTGGAGGTCAAGCGGTGCATGAAGACCAGCCGGAATAGCTCTCCATATGGGGTCAAAACAAAGGCCCGACCGGTACACAAGTAGAGGTGCCGCTCACCCCGATCCCATTCCATCGGGCCTTATTTCAGATGCCCTTTGAGATCGCACATGCAAATCAAGACCGGTCTTCATCGAATGAAACTCCCGCTCGATATACGAGAAAGGGTAAAGCGCCCCAAGCTGATTCATCCCCCGAGCGGATCAATCGCCAATTCTCTGAGGCGATTCTACAAGATCCTCTGCCAAGGCACTACGCGCCCTTGGCGATCGACGAATACAATGGATTGACTAATCCGGATGACCACCTTAGTAAATTCGATAACGCTGTGACCCTTCACCAATACACGGATAGAGTCAAGTACTGAGTCTTCCTTACTACGTTGTCGGACTCAGCACAACGCTGGTTTCGAAGGTTGTCGGATGGGTCGATTCAGAGCTTCAAGGACTTCAGGACGACCTTCCTCCACCACTTTGCGAGCAGCCGACGTTATCAGAAGACCAGCGTCAGTCTGTTCTTTATGAAGCAAGGGTCGAGAGAAACTCTACGGGCCTACATTCAACGCTTTAACCAGGCAGCCATGAACATTCCCACGTTCTCATCTGAGACTATGATGCATGCCTTCACCCAAGGGCTCATTGACGGAGACTTCTTCCGCTCGCTCATCAGGAAGCTGCCCCGCAATTACGACCATATGCTGATAAAGGCCAGTGAGTATATCAACGTGGAGGAAGCTCAGGCGACCCGAAGGAAAGAAGCGCTCTCTGAACCATCGGTACATGCCGAACGGAGATCGCCGACTAGACACCAGCCTCCAAGAGGACCTCGGGCCGATGCAGCCCGACCACATCAGGAAGCGAGGTCGAACGCTGTTCAGCACGTGGCGGCCGAACAACCGAGGCTCAAGGGAAAGGTATGGACTCCTATGTTCTGTGCCTTCCATCAATCCGCGACCCACAACACCCGAGACTGCCGCGGAGTCCCTGCAGTCACCTAGCCAACTCCTAGGAGTTATCGTTGTCGATCACCTTCCTCGGAGCTGCGATATAGGCGGCCGAGTACTGGACGACGAGAGGAGAACATGCAATCACCCGAGCGGTGGCATCATCATCAAACCAGGAGTGACGACCACACCCTAACCTCGCGTAGGCAAGGCGGGCACCCCACTCTGGAGGAGGAAAACCGAAGCAACGCCGCTCGGGGTGAAATCAACATCATGATGGATCGAAAGCGCTAGAGGGGGGGGGGGTGAATAGCGCTCGTGGCTATTTTTAGCGATTTATAACTAAGAGTAGAAATGCAGCGGAAATGAAAAGTAAAGTAAATACAAACACAGAAGACACAAGTATTTTACTTCGTTCGGAGCCTATCGCGACTCCTATTCGAAGGCCCGCGGTCCTTGACCGCTTTCGGTGGGCAACAACTATATATTTGAACTATTACAAGCTAGAAGCAATTACAGTTAAGTGCCAATACGAAAGTTTTACCAACGAACAAGAAAGTAGAAGAGCGTTGGAGGTTCAGTTCGTTGTTGCAGCAAAGCGTTGTTGAAGCGTACGGAGCACACGAGAGCACAAGACTTCTGTTCGGAATTCGATGTTCTGAGCTGCACCTCGAGGCCCCTTTTTATAGCTCTGCAAGGTCTGATCCAGATCCCCAAGTCTCGGGATCAGATTTGACCTGAAGCGGATCGGTCGACCGATTCCCACGTTCGGTCGACCGATCAGATGATCTCCACTGCATCTGATCCGTCCATCCGTCGCTCCGCTTCGATCTGGTCAAACTTTATCCCTGGGTTCGGTCGACCGATCCCAAGGTTCGGTCGACCGATCCCAAGGTTCGGTCGACCGATCAGTCTCCTCTGACCCGCACACCTCGGCTTGATCCAGTCGACACCTATCCCAGGTTCGGTCGACCGATCCCTGGTCGAACCCGGTCCAACTTCTGGAGATCTGATCTGGTAGCTTGAAGGTTCGGTCAACCGATCCCAAGGTTCGGTCGACCGATCCCGGTCAGTACTAACCCTGCACAAAAGTGTTAGTTTCCTGCAAAACAGAGTTAGAACACAAAAGATAATAAACAAATGAATTGACAGCCTTCGGACTGTCCGGGTCTGACTTCGGGTTTCCGGTCGGAAACCCTAGGTCGACCCGACGCCTACTGTTCCCTCTACGGGGAACGTGTCCTCACCTATTCCACTCAGGAGATTTACCTGATGCCAGTCCGGTCCTCCAGACCGACTGGACTTTCCGCCTAGGGTTACCACCCCCTAGGACCTAGGGTTACCGCCCCTAGGGGTTTTTCTCCACCTAGGGTTATCACCCCCTAGGACCTAAGGTTACCGCCCCTTAGGTTTTCCTTCACCTAGGATTACCACCCCCTAGGACCTAAGGTTACCGCCCTTTAGGATTTTCCACCTGCCTAACCGCAGTTAGGACTTTCCTGCACACTTGTTTAAGCTCATTAGATAACAAAACAACTTAACTTGAACCCTTTGGCATAATCAAAACACCGGTTCGATCGTCGGATGCTTCCTGCACTAACAATCTCCCCCTTTTTGATTATGACAACACAGTTCAAAGTTAAGTAAAAGTATGACAAAAGTTAAATATGAAATTATTAAGAAATTTTGTAAGACTTGTGCTCCTCTTTATGTTTAAATTCTTAATTTCTTTAACTTTGACTTTTCTCTCCCCCTTTGACATAAATCAAAAAGAGTATCAGGAAGAGAAAAGAATAATTAGTTTAAGCTCCCCCTGAAGAGTAGCCCTTTATTTAATGTCTTAGTGTTTCAAAAAGAATTATTTTACTTAAATTAGGAAATACCTTGGAAAATACTTAGTGTTTTCAACAAAAACTTAGCAAAATTTAGCAATTGAAAATCATTACTTTGGTAAACACTTAGCTAAATTTGAAAAGCCTTTCATGAACAAATAGTTAACTTAGTTAATTTTGAAAAAGGCTATAGAAGTCACTTAGCTAAATTTGAAAAGCCTTTCGTGAACAAATAGTTAACTTAGTTAATTTTGAAAAAGGCTATAGAAGTCACTTAGCTAAAATTTTAACAAGTCTTTTGAAAAACACTTAGCTCAATTTGAAAATGATTTTGAAAATACGTAACTCATTTTCAACAAAGATTAGCTAAACTTAATCTTTTGAAACTAATTGTTGTTTGAAAAAATGAGTTATATAAAATTTTTTTTGACAAAACACTTAAAGGTATATATATATATATATATATATATATATATATATATATATAATTTTTTTAATATTTAAAAAAAACTTTGCTTGAGTATTTAACTTTAAAAGGATTTTCATAAAAGCTTAACTTAAGTACTTAGCTTTGAGAGACTATTTCTTGCAAAAAAAACTTAGTAAAGGATTTGGATAATTTTAGTGCTTATTTTTGAAAAATGATTATATGAAAATCCAAGCTTTTAAAAATAATGTTAATTCAATATCACATCTATCATAATTTTTTATTTTAAGTCAAGTCAAAAATAATTTTTTAAAACCAAGTCAAAGATAATTTTTATTTTAAAGGAGAACTAGCTTGAAAAGAAGAATTCACTCCCCTTGATTAATGTCTTCTAAATTCTTAGGTTCTTATAGTCCAAGCATGAGTCACGTTAAATAGTTGTTAAATTATTTAAATTGTTTTGATCAGGTATCAGAGCCCTAAAGTGTAAGCAAGCTTAAGCTTAACATTTCCTTCACCAACTGTCTAACCGTTAGCTACTTGCTGATTGCCTAGAGGGCAATAACTTTCACTTGGTTAGTCAAGTAAAGTCATTTAGTCCAGTTAGATTTGACTAAGGCTAGAAGACTTGACTTAATTATTGTTAATAAAGTATTTAACGCCCAGATTCATATTGATGCACAGTAATAAGCATTCTTGAGTCCAGGCTGTACCCTATGCATCTCACACCATTCTATGTTTTACAAACACAAGCAAGGTATACCTAGGTGCTTGTGAGATGCTCTGGCTTAAATTTAGGGGAACAAGATTTCTAGGGTAGATCCTAGGCTAAGTCATATTTTTGAAAATTCTAAGAAAATGGGATTTTAAAATCATTATTTTTCCTAGATTTTGAAAAGAATAAAAGAACAAGTTTTGAAGTAAGACAGTGAGTTTTGAAAAATTAATATCTATTCTACCCAGCACATTCCTATTTGCCTTCTAAGTGAGCTGAACTCAAGTTCAGGTAAGGGCTTTGTGAAGATGTCAGCTAGGTTTTATTTTGACTCAACATAGTTGAGTTCAATATCACCCTTAGCTACGTGATCCCTTACAAAGTGGTGTTTCACTTCTATATGTTTAGTCCTTGAGTGATGAATTGACTTTTTTGTTAGATTTATTGAGCTTATATTATCAATTGAGATTTTAGTTTTATGATACTCCAGTTAATAGTCTTTAAGGGTATGCATCATCCACAGCAACTGAGATGTGCATTCACCTAAGGCTATATATTCAGCTTCAGTGGTAGATAAAGCAACACAGTGTTGCTTTCTACTTGACCAACTTACTAGGCATTGTCCTAGAAATTGACAGCTACCACTTGTGCTTTTTCTATCTAGCTTGCATCTGGCATAGTCTGAGTCAAAGTAGCCGTTTAGGTCAAGGGTGCCAGATCTAGGGTACCATAGTCCTACATTTAGGGTTCCCTTAACATACCTAAGGATTCTTTTGACAAGGGTTAAGTGAGACTCTTTTGCACAAGATTGGTATCGTGCACACATACCTACTGCAAAAATAATGTCTGGTCGACTTGCAGTTAGGTACAGTAGACTTCCTATCGCACTCCGATAGTATTTCAATTCTACTGATTTACCTTCTAAGTCTGAGTCAATTTTAGCATTTGTAGCCATTGGTGTATTGATTATTTTTGAGTTTTCCATGCCAAATTTTATAATTAATTCCTTAGCATATTAGTTTGATAAATGTAAATTTCATCTTTAGTTTGCTTAATCTGTAAATCTAAGAAGAAATTAAGTTCTCCTACCAGACTCATTTCGAATTCATTTTCCATAAGTTTGGTGAATTCTTTTAGAAATCTAGAGTTTGTGGAACCGAAAATAATATCGTCAACGTAAATTTGGGCTATAAAAATGTCATTTTCTAAGGTTTTTACGAAAATGGTTGGGTCTATTTGACCTTGTTTAAATCCTTTTGATATTAAGTAATTGGACAGACATTCATACCAAGCCCTAGGTGCTTGTTTTAGTCCATATAGGGTCTTTTTTAATTTAAAGACATAATTTGGTTGTTCTAAATCTTCAAATCCTGGGGGTTGCCCTACATACCCTTCTTCTTTAATAAATCCGTTTAAAAATATGGATTTTACGTCCATTTGAAATAGCTTGAATCCTTTGTGTGCTGCATAGGCTAGCAACATCCTAATGGATTCAAGTCTTGCTACTGGAGCATAGGTCTCGTCATAATCTAACCCTTCTATTTGACTGAATCCTTTAGCTACTAACCTAGCTTTGTTTCTAACTATTTCACCTTGATCGTTTAATTTATTTCTAAAAACCCATTTAGTGTCAATTATGGATTTGTTAATGGGTTTCGACACTAATTCCCAGACCTGATTTTTTTCAAATTAGGCCAATTCTTTTTGCATTGCTATAGTCCAATCTGGGTCTGGTAGGGCTTCTTCTATGGTTTTGGGTTCGATTTTTGAAATCTAGGCTATTTGGCTCTGGTTTCTATAAGATGATATAGTTCTGACTCCTACAGTTGGGTCACCCAAAATTTGGTCAGATGAGTGATTTGTGCTTGTTCTAGTTGGTCGTATATCATTTGAGTTAGTGATTTGTTCTTCAGATTCAATAGGTTCAGGTTGAATTTCGTCATCTTCTCTGTTTATTGGGTTAATTTTTTCTGTATTTTCAGTTTCATTTATTGTGTTGGGTAACTTATTTTTTTCATCAAATATTATATTTATTGTTTCTTCTACCTTTAGGGTATTTTTGTTATACACTCTATATGCTCTACTAGTTGTTGAATATCCTAAAAATATTCCTGGGGTTATTTTTGATGTAAATTTCCCTAAGTAGTCTTTAGTGTTCAAAATGAAGACTTTACACCCAAATACTTTTAAATAGTTTAAGTTGAGAATTTTATTATAATAAATTTCATAGGGTGTTTTATTTTGAATTTTGTTAATTAAAATCCTATTTTGAATGTAACATGTTGTACTAACTGCTTCAGCCCAGAATTGATTAGATAGTTTTATATTCGTTTAACATGGTTCTAGCAGCTTCTTGTAGGGTTCTGTTTTTACGTTCTACTAAACCATTTTGTTGAGGGGTCCTAGGGCAGGAGTATTCATGTTTGTATCCATTTATTTAATAAAATTTAGTAAAGTTGTGATTCTCAAATTCTCCTCCATGGTCACTTCTTATTCTTTTAATTTTAGTGTCTTTTTCATTTTCTGTTAATTTACAAAAATTACTAAATATTTCAAAGGTTTCATCTTTTGTTTTTAGAAATTTTACCCAGGTGAACCTGGAGAAATCATCTATTATAACTAAGCAATACTGGTTCTTGCTTAGTGACTTGGCTCCGTGTGAATCGAATAGATCTAGGTGAAGGAGCTCAAGTAAACAAGTAGTTCTACCTAGATTGGTTGACTTGTGGGTTGACTTGGTTTGTTTTCCTTGTTGACACGCATTACAGATTGAATTTTCAATAACTTTTAATTTGGGCAATCCTCTGACTAATCCATTTTGACTCATTTTTGAAATGAGTCTTGTGTGAGTGTGACCCAATCTCCTGTGCCACAACTCAGTTTCCTCTTGTTGTGTTAGAAAACACTTTATCGAGGGTGTTGGTAGATAAATTGTGTAGACATTATCTTTCCTTGTGCCCTTAAGTATGATTTTTGGATTATCAATATGTTTGACTATACATTCGGACTTGGTAAAATTAACTGAGTAACCAGTATCGCATAATTGACTTATACTTAATAAATTAAAATTAAAATTTTCAACTAATAACACTTTTCGAATAATAAAATCGGAGTTAAGTTCGATATTACCTTTTCCGATTACTTTCAGTTTTCCATCGTTGCCGAATGCAACTGATCTTAGGTTCTTTAGTTTTAGCTTAGTGAACTTCAACCTATCTCCAGTCATATGTCTGGAGCATCCACTGTCCAACACCCATTGATCCAATTCCTACCCATAAAGTAGTTGATGGATCAAAAGACAGTTTGATTGAAGTACGTCCTTAATTTTGCATCCTACCCAATCTGAGTTAATAATTAGTTAATTCTATTGAAGAATTTTTTGAAAAATGTTTAAGTTTGAAAAATATTTTAAGTTAATTTTTTAATTTTGAAAAAGTAGTTAATTTTAATTTGAAAAATATTTAAGTTAATTTTTAATTTGTAAAATATTTAAGTTATTTTTAATTCCTTAGTCATCTCACCTGATCTAAATTTTCAATCAGGGACTCCTATAATTTTTATGAGATAAATTGAAATTCAATTTTAGGAGTATGTTTAACTTTATGTTAGATTCAGGTTTAGCTTTGAGTTTAACAAGTAAGCATTCTTTGGATAAACTTCTGGGCTATGGTGAGTCACAAGGAACTCATTAAAGTAACCATGCCTTCGAGGTTTTCCAAATAGTCCTACCCATTGAACTTAATACTAAACCTTGGTCTAACTAGTTAGGATCCATTTAAGGGTAGCTTTGGTCAGTTCCACTTGGCCAAATGCACCAGGTCGAAGCCATATCTTCCTAGACATGCGATGCCCAAGCTTCCCTAACGTACTATCATCCAAAAACTTCACCAGTACCGTGGATCAAGTTAAACCTAGCCTATTTTATCTGACTTAAATTACCCTACCGGGTAGTCTACTCTTGTTTACCCATTTCGGGTAGATTAAGTTTGGTTACCCAGTCGGGTAGTTTAGTTGCGGGTGCCAGCTATTCTGGATCCTCTTTCTATTTTCAATTGAATTTCGAATGTTAAGTTTAATTTCAAATTTTGATTTAATTGAATTTTTTAATTTTAATTTTGAATTAATTTGGATTTTTTTTAATTGAGTTTTTAATTTTAATTTCGAATTTTTAATTGAATTTTTAATTGATTTTTTAATTTTAATTTCGAATTTTTAATTTTAATTTCAAATTTTTAATTGAATTTTTTAATTTTAATTTCGAATTTTAATCGTTTTAGCTCCCCCTAGATCATAGCCTCGATATGGTCTATCGAGGTAATGTATTTGATCCTTGGGAACCCAATATTGTCCGAGTCCAACTTGATTGATCAGGTTGGACTTGGCAACCCATGCTTGGACCATTTTTCTATTTGTTCTTTGTATGAGAGATAAATATGACTTATATTTCTTTTTAGATTTGTATCCTAGTCCAGTTCTATTGTAGATTGCCCTTTGTGTTCCAAGAATCAAGTCAAGATTCTTGGATCCCAGGGAAAATCGTTCTAAGGTTGTCTTCAAATCCTTGACTTAACTTTTCAGGTGAGAATTCTCTTCCTCAAGTTTTTGAACTTGAGTTGAGGTCCCAGTCTGAACTGGATCAGTCAATGATTCGTTATTTGTTGTTTCTTTAAGGAGTGTTACCTCCTTTTGAAGCGACTTGATTCAAATTTTGGACTTAGCTACTTTATGCATTAAATAATTAATTAAGCTATATAAGCGATTTTTACTTACAGAGGGGTTTGACCCTTCGGAAATGGATGCGGATCCGTGGCTTCTCTCGGACTCGGCTTCTGATTCGTCCTCGCTTTCGGATTCGTTGTTATAGTCCCGGGCTGTTAACGCAAGAAAGTTCGTTTGCTCGAGTTCTTCGTCATCGGATTCCTCGGAAGAAGACTCATTCCATGTTGCCTTCAATGCCTTCTTTCTCTTTGGTTTCTTTGGATCCTTCTGGTTCGGGCAGTTTGCCTTGATATGCCCTTTTTGATTGCACCCGTAGCAGGTCACTTCGAATTTGACCTTCGAGCTTGGTTGAACTTCTTTGGACTGGATAGCTTTTCTGACATCCTTTTTGTTGAAGCCCTTCTTTTTGCAGAGTTTCTTTACCAGGTTGACTATTTCGGTTGTAAGCTCATCGTCGTCTTCCGAATCTGGTTCTTCTTCTGACTCAGGTTCGGTTCTGCGCTTCATCTTTGATTCGCGCATTCTTCCTGTTCCTGCAACCAAAGCCAACCCTTTCTCGGTCGGGTGTGCATTAGTCTGTTCATGAAGTTCGAATTCTGCAAAAAGTTCATCTAACTTAATAGTAGATAAATCCTTAGAAACCTTGTAGGCATCTACCATGGATGCCCACAAGGTGTTCCTCGGAAAGGCGTTTAAAGAATACCTTATGATGTCCCGGTTATTTACCTTCTGTCCAATTGCATGAAGACCATTGAGCAGATCTTGAATCTGGGCATGGAGTTGGGCAGCTGTCTCACCTTCCTGCAATTTGATATTAAACAATTTATTGAAAATTAAGTCTCTTTTACTTACTTTGGTGTCGGACGTCCCCTCGTGAAGTTCAATGAGCTTATCCCACAGCTCCTTGGCATTGCTAAAAGGGCCGACGCGGTTGAGTTCTTCTTTTGATAGGCCACACTGGAAGGTGCAGGTCGCCTTGGCCTTGGCATTGGCTTCCACCTTCTTAATCAGAGATGCGTCCCAGTCCTCGTATGGTAGTGGTTTGCCGGCGCTATCAGTTGGTAGTTGGAATCCGGTTTTGACAATCATCCAGACTTCGAAATGAGTCTGGAGATATGCCTCCATCCGACCCTTCCAGTACCCGAAGTCGTCTCCGGTGAATAGCGGGGGGCAGGCTGTACTGTAGCCTTCTTGAAGGGCCATTTTAGATCAACAAAAAAAAAATAAACAGCAAGAAAATCCCAGGACTTGGTCCTAGATTAGTAGTGCGGGAAGAAGAAAAATAGAACACGAACTTGGGTGGTGTTGCACCAACCTCGAGCAAAAACCGATTCGAGAAAAGAATTAAAATATAACTATAAAGCTAAATTCTAATTGACTCCGAAAAATCTGAAAATACCACGAAAAATTATTTTGAATGGTGGTTGCACCGATTCAAAATGACCCCGCTCTGATACCAATTGATGGATCGAAAGCGCTAGAGGGGGGGGGGGGGGTGAATAGCGCTCGTGACTATTTTTAGCGATTTATAACTAAGAGTAGAAATGCAGCGGAAATGAAAAGTAAAGTAAATACAAACACAGAAGACACAAGTATTTTACTTCGTTCGGAGCCTATCGCGACTCCTACTCGAAGGTCCGCGGTCCTTGACCGCTTTCGGTGGGCAACAATTATAAATTCGAACTATTACAAGCTAGAAGCAATTACAGTTAAGTGCCAATAAGAAAGTTTTACCAACGAACAAGAAAGTAGAAGAGCGTTGGAGGTTCAGTTCGTTGTTGCAGCAAAGCGTTGTTGAAGCGTACGGAGCACACGAGAGCACAAGACTTCTGTTCGGAATTCGATGTTCTGAGCTGCACCTCGAGGCCCCTTTTTATAACTCTGCAAGGTCTGATCCAGATCCCCAAGTCTCGGGATCAGATTTGACCCGAAGCGGATCGGTCGACCAATCCCCACGTTTGGTCGACCGATCAGATGATCTCCACTGCATCTGATCCGTTCATCCGTCTCTCCGCTTCGATCTGGTCAAACTTTATCCCTGGGTTCGGTCGACCGATCCCAAGGTTCGGTCGACCGATCAGTCTCCTCTGACCCGCACACCTCGGCTTGATCCAGTCGACACCTATCCCAGGTTCGGTCGACCGATCCTGAGGTCCGATCGACCGATCCTTGGTCGAACCCGGTCCAACTTCTGGAGTTCTGATCTGGTAGCTTGAAGGTTCGGTCGACCGATCCCAAGGTTCGGTCGACCGATCCCAAGGTTCGGTCGACCGATCCCGGTCAGTACTAACCCTGCACAAAAGTGTTAGTTTCCTGCAAAACAAAGTTAGAACACAAAAGATAATAAACAAATGAATTGACAGCCTTCGGACTGTCCGGGTCTGACTTCGGGTTTCTGGCCGGAAATCCTAGGTCGACCCGACGCCTACTGTTCCCTCTACGGGGAACGCGTCCTCACCTACTCCACTCAGGAGATTTACCTGATGCCAGTCCGGTCCTCCAGACCGAATGGACTTTCCGCCTAGGGTTATCACCCCCTAGGACCTAGGGTTACCGCCCCCTAGGGTTTTTCTCCACCTAGGGTTACCACCCCCTAGGACCTAAGGTTACCGCCCCTTAGGTTTTCCTCCACCTAGGGTTACCACCCCCTAGGACCTAAGGTTACCGCCCCTTAGGATTTTCCACCTGCCTAACCGCAGTTAGGACTTTCCTGCACAATTATTTAAGCTCATTAGATAACAAAACAACTTAACTTGAACCCTTTGACATAATCAAAACACCGGTTCGATCGTCGGATGCTTCCTGCACCAACACATCATAGTTGGTGGGTCGACCAGCGGAGACTCCAACCGAGCTCGAAAGTCGTATGCTAGACGACTGGAGATCCATGCTATAGGATCATCCAAGAGAAGGCGAACGGGCCCGAGATCAGCTTTGGTCCCAAGGATCTTGACGGGATCGAAGTGCCGCACGATGACGCCCTCATCATCCACGCGGTAATTGCCAACTACACTGTTCATCGCATATTTATTGACACAGGAAGTTCGGTCAACATCATCTTCAAGAAGGCCTTCGACCAACTCCGATCGACTGAGCCGAGTTGCTACCAATGACAACCCCTTTGTACGGGTTCACTGGCAACGAGGTCCAGCCGATCAGTCAAACAAAGTTGGCCATATCACTCGGGGAGGAACCACTCCGAAGGACCAGGACCACCACCTTCATTGTCGTGGATGCCCCATCAGCCTATAAAGTCATCCTGGGTCGACCGACTCTTAACGAGTTTCAGGCAGTAGTCTCGACCTATTGCCAAAAGATCAAGTTCTCCGTAGAGGACCGGGTCGGGGAAGTCAAAGGAGATCAACTGGTTGCTCGGCGCTGCTACGTTGAGATGGTAAAGGTGGAGGCTAAGTCCGCTCGGAAAGTTCCTCGACACGAGGTAAACGCCATAACCGAAAAACCTCATACTCTAGTTTATGAAGAGAAAGAAGAGGTGCAGATACACCCTAGCTGGACGGAGGCAATGACTTTCGTTGCGGCCGACCTGCAAGATGAGCAAAAGGCCGAGCTGATCAAATGCCTTCAGTGAAATCATGATGTCTTGCCTGGTCTACCCATGAACTACCTGGCATTTCCCCGAGCATAGCGCAACATGAGCTTCACGTCCGACCAGATGCTCGGCCGGTGAAACAAAGGAAGAGGGACTTCAGCGCGGAGCAGAATCAAATCATCCGAGATGAAGTAGAAAAGCTATTGGAGGTCGGCCATATCAGAGAGGTCCAGTTCCCAAGCTGGCTTGCAAATATAGTGTTGGTCTCCAAGCCTGGCAACAAATGGAGGGTCTGCATCGACTTTCGAGACCTCAACAAGGCCTACCCAAAAGACTTCTACCCATTGCCAAGGATCGATCAGATGGTAGACTTCACAGCTGGGTGTGAGCTGATATACATGCTAGACGCGTATCAGGGGGCATCATCAGGTGTCGCTCGCCCGGGAGGATCAAGAGAAGGTGAGTTTCAAAACGATGGACGGAACTTACTGCTATAATGTGATGTCATTCGGACTAAAGAATGTTGGGGCTACCTACCAAAGGCTCATGAATAATGTGTCCCGGCAGCAGATCAGATAGAACATTGAGGTGTATGTCGATGATATACTTATCAAATCCCTCCGGGCTGCCAACCTCTGTGCGGATATAGAAGAAACTTGCTAGACACTCCGCGCATATGGAATTAAGCTGAACCCGAACAAATGCCTGTTCGCCGCGAAGGGTGGGAAATTCCTCGGCTATATCGTTACTGAGCGGGGCATTGAGGTGAACCCTAGTAAGGTGAATGTGTTACAAGATATGTCGCCACCAAGAAATTTAAAGGAAGTTCAGCGCCTCACCGGTCGGATAACTGCCTTATCCCAGTTCATCTCTAAGTCCGCTGATCGGAGCCTCCCTTTTTTCAAGATACTACACCGAGCTACCAAGTTCTAATGGGACGAAAAATGCGATAAGGCCTTTGAAGAGATAAAGACATATCTGAATTCTTTGCCTGTATTGGCTAAGCCAGCTGCCGGCGAGCCGCTTCGTATTTATCTATCCTCGACCGAGCACGCTGTCGGCTCGACGCTAGTACGATCGAACGACGCGGAACAACTAGGGTACTTCCTGAGCCATATCTTAAAAGATGTTGAATCTCGCTACACTAGTCTCGAGAAACTTGCCTTTGCATTGGTGCTCGCCGCTCAGAGACTTCGGCCATACGTCCTTGCGCACACAATAATAGTAATGACCAGCAGCCCTCTGGGTAGAGTCCTTCTCAATCCAAAGGCATCTGGATGGCTGATTAAATAGACAACAGAGCTTAGTGAATTTGACATACAATATCAGCCCCGGATGACCATCAAAGCGCAATCCTTGGCGAACTTTGTCACCGAAGTTCAGAATCATGAGCCAGAAGGCACTTGGAGGATATATGTGGACGGATCGTCCACTTGGCAAGAAAGTGGAGTCAGTGTGCTACTAGTCTCTCCTCAGGAAGAGCGGATGCATCTATCGGTTCGGCTGGAATACCGGGCGACTAATAACGAAGCCGAGTACGAGGCGCTCATAACAGGTCTACAAGCTGCTCGGCATGTCGGAGCGATTAAAGTTTCGATTCACTCAGATTCCCAGTTAGCCGCCCATCAACTCACTTGGATATTTGAGATAAACAACACTCAGCTCAAGCTCTACGCCAAGGCCTTTGAAAAGCTAAAAGCCAACTTCCGGGAGGTGGTTGCTCAGAAGATACCCCGAGCAGAAAATCAAGTGGCGGACGAACTGACTAAGCTAGCCAGCTCCATCTCCCTAGTCATTATATTACAGCCGATCGAGCAGGTATCTCTGGTGGCACACGTCGATCGGATGAAAGGACTCACCTTCCCGAATGATTGGAGGATATCATTGATAGAGTTCCTGCGGTCAGGAATTACACCATCCGATCGGGAGGAAGCCCACCTGTTGAGAAGGAGAGCAGGAAGATTCACAATGATCGGGGATCAACTGTACAAGAAAGCTTTCTCCCGACCCCTACTTAAGTGCGTCAGACTAGAGGACATCGATTACATCTTACAGGAAGTGCATCAAGAAACTTGCATAGGACACCCAGGCGGTCGATCATTAGCCAAAAAGATACTGCTGGCCGGATATTTTTGGCTAACCCTCCAAGCAGACGCGGCTCGGACAGTGTCTACCTGCCTATCCTGCCAGAGGTATCACAACCTCTCACACCAACCCACAGAAGAGATGACGACGTCCACAGTATCCTGCCCATTCGACCAGTGGGGTATGGATATAGAGGGGTCCTTCCCCATGACAATCGACCAACGAAAGTTCCTGCTCGTCGCGGTAGACTACTTCTCCAAATGGGTCGAAGCCGAGCCGATCGCAAAAATAACCAAGCAAATGATTCAGAAATTCATCTGGCAGCACATCATATGTCGGTTCGAAATTCTGCGTCGGCTCGTCTCCGACAATGGGAGACAGTTCACCGGGCAACGTCTTAGAGAATGGTGCGAAGGCTACGAGATTCAGCAGGCCTTCATTTCTGTGGTGTATCCCCAGAGCAACGGACAAGCTAAAGTCGCCAATCAGGAGATTCTGTGAATTCTTCAAGTTCGGCTCGACCACATCGAGGGCAGCTGGGCGGACGAGCTTCTAGGCGTGCTATGGGTAATCCGCACTACCCCAAAGGAGGGGATGAGAATGCCACCGTTCCATTTGGTTTATGGAGGCGAAGCAGTCATCCCTGTTGAAGTTGGAATTGAGTCCGATCGTCTGCAGCAATATAGTGAGGGGAATGCCGAGCAGAGATTCCTGGAGCTGGACTTAGTGGACGAAGCACGCGCCAAAGCAGCCGTCCGGCTGACGGCTTACCTATTGGGACCTTTGTGCCCGCTAGAGGGGGGGGGGGGAATAGCAGCTCGTCGCGCTTGCGTCGGTTTGCTTCGTCTTGATAATGTGCAGTGAAATACAAAGACATAAACACTCACAACGCTAACAATTAGGATTTACTTGGTATCCACCTCAAGATGAGGTGACTAATCAAAGGATCCACACACGACACGCTATCTCCACTATGAATAACTCCTTCTCGGTCGCAGCCGGAGGCGGAGAAGCCTCGTACAAACTCACACAACAATACACACAAAAATACAAGAATAAGAATTACAAATACACGTAAAGAGACTCTCTTCTTGCTTACTTGTGCTTGTTGTTGCCTCTTGAACCTTGAGAGAACACTCCCAAGAGCTTTCAAGAACTGGCGGTGAAGATAGAAGAAGATCGCTGTAAGCTCGCAGGAAACAAATCGCAAAAGATCTGCGGAGAAAACGCTCCGCCCAGGCTTTAAACAGTGCTCCCAATCGATCCAATCAATCCCCAATCGATTGACACGTCAGCACCGCTCCATCGCAGCCGTCTATCACCTACATCCTGCCCAACGATTGAATCCCAATCGATCGGCTAATCGATTGGGATAGTCTGAATCGATCTGTGGATTGATTCAGAAGCTTTCTGTGTTCTCGCGATCGTGCGAGAACTTCCCTGCCCAATCGATCGGCTGATCGATCAACAGCTCCCAATCGATCACCCGATCGATTGGGAAGGCCTCTGTGCTTGTGAATTATGGTCCCAATCGATCGACCAATCGATTGGGTCATTCCTTCCTTCACAGCACACTCTAATCGATCAGCTGATCGATTGGACTCTGGTTCAATCGATCGCCCGATCGATTGAGCAGCCTGGACTTGACTCAAACTCAAGTCCAAAGTCTCTAACCCAACTCCCGGTCAACTGTGACCTGTTGGGTCTCCATGCCTAGTATTTGGCCACACCCTACCAACCTCGAACTAGCCTTCTAGTCTCCTCCATCAGCCTTGCATCCCTCTGATATCTCCCCATCCTTCACGCCTTGCCTTCAAGAGCTTCCTTCGACCTCATTCTAGTTGTCGAGTTCTCCTTACCAAGTCACACTAGGACTTACCTTGCCAAGACCACATGCTTGGACTTACAACCTTTGCCAAGATCACACTTGGGCTTTCCAATCGCCTGGCTCCTCACCAGGACTTTTTCCTTTGTCAAGATCACACTTGGACTTTCCAATTGCCCGGCTCCTCACCAGCACTTTCTCCTTTGCCAAGATCACACTTGGACTTCCCAATTGCCTGACTTTTCACCAGAACTTTCTCCTGCCTAGATATTTCGTTCCAAATTTGGAATGAAAATTTTTTGTCGTAAAAAATGTTGCATAATTGCAAATAACCACAACTAAAAAAACCCTATTTTCATTGTAAATTTACGACAAAAACATATTTTCGTAGCAAATATGCAACGAATCAAGATTTGTCGTAAATTTACAACAAATTTAGATTCGTCACAAATCTGCAATGAATCTGGATTCGTTGCAAATTTGCTATAAATCTGGATTCATTCGAGAAAATGTCGCTTTTCTCCCCTACAAAGCTCGACCATCTTTTATAAATTTGTGACGAATTTTGGGACGAATGTGGATTCATCACAGATTTGTGATGGCCAGTATGTATATATATAACTAGAAAACAAAGACTGAAAATAGAAACTGTCACAACATAGAGTGGGGACTAGCGACTGGAACCTCCTGACAGCTTCAACCTGAAATAGGAAATAAGCAACGGGATGAGTTCAAGAACTCGACGGTGGCTGGGGCTGCGACTGGTACTGAACTAGTAACTGAGGCTGCAACTGGTACTGAACCAGTGGCTGGGGCTGCAACTGATACTGCACTAGCGACTAAGGATGCAACTGATACTGCCCCTGCGTCAGATACTGAGGTCCCGAGATAGGACTCTGTGATACCGTAAAAACACTGAAGTGCTCCTGTCCGTGCATGCCATATACAGCTACTGCAGGGGGGCTTGTCCTTTATTGGGGATGCGAAGATTGGACCTTCTGCCCCCCTCGTTGAGTCCCTATCTGACTGTACTGCCCTCCTTGAACAGAAACCTCGAAAGCCACGTGTTGAGCCTTCAGCGAACAATCTCGGCTCATGTGCCCAGGGAGTTTGCAATAGTAGCAAACTGACTGTCCCAAGGTGCAAGCTGATGTGATATGATCCCTGGACCCACATCGAGTGCAGTGCACGTCATTGGCGGGCTGTTTCTGGTTCTCCTGAGAAGATTGGAAACGTCCTGATGAGGTCCACCCTGATTTCTGAGGTTGGCCAGATGCCCTAGAAGTACCCAGACCCGATTGACTGTGAACACTTTGGTGTTGTCCGGTAGCCTGTGGCTGCTGGATCTGTCCTAAAGTTCGATCTGTTTGCTTCCTTTTCTTGTCCGCACTAGTTCTCTGCTGAGCCAACTTAATCATAAGGGCTCTATCCAATGTCTCAATGTAAGATGAATTACCAAAACCCGTAATCTTTACTTGAAGATGTTCATCCAGTCCTTGGACAAACTGAAGCATACGTGACCTATTCTCAGCAACTAACTCTGGATAAAATCTGGCTAACTGATTAAATTCAACATTGTTTTCTATCGCTGTATGGTTGTTCTGCCGAAAACTCAGAAAATCCTAACGACATGTCATCTGATATAACCGTGGAAAATACCGACTCTCAAAAGTCTCTCTAAATCTTGCCCAAGTGATGTGTTGCTCGCCTATGATTGAGCACTGCATGTCCCACCAGATATCGGCCTCGTCCCGTAAATAGAAAGCAGCCAGCTCTGCCTTCTCCCACTCGGAGCAAGCTATATAGAAGAAAGTCTGCTCCATCGTCTCTATCCAACACTGAGCCACGTTCGAGTCAGACTCCGTGGAATAGCATGAATCGACTTTTCATTGACTTTGCCAAAGCTGGGATCTGAGCTCGTGCCGCAATTATATCAATAGGGTGAGTAGAGCTCGCCGTGGGAACTGGCGGAACCACTAGAGCTAGTACTACAAGTGGTAACTGTAACGCCCGGTCCTTAGCTGCTTCCGAAGGACGGGGTTACTTGAAACATAGAACAGAAAACATACATACATGCATACATGGCAGCGGAAGTAAATAAATAAAACCTAATAATCATTTTTCATATTTCATGTTATCATAGAAGCATGTCCATTATCATAAAGCATACTAACATGAAACATGGAAACATAAGTTCATAATAAGTATGCACCATAAAAAAAATATCATGTAGCAAAATATGATTCACATGTAAAGTTTTAAAACATATAAGCATGAAGCAGATTTATTCCACCATGTCACTGCCACACACATTCTTGCCCTTCCTGCTGCTCCCTTTTTAATTCAATCATTCTTTTTCTTTATCTGTAGTACAAGGGAAATTAAACTATAAGCTCATAGGCTTAGTAAGATTCTTTCCTACTCACAAAACATAAATCATGCATCTAAACATAAAGTGGTGACATGTTCATTCAACCAACATCCATATATAAATTTTGCATGCTAGCATAAAGTGGAGTCATACTCATGTAAATCAATCATAACATAGCATGTGAGAGCTCATACATAAAGTAATAGCATGATTATCTAGGCATCATAGACATATTTTCCAAAAAGAAACATCTTACTAGAACATAAAGAAAACATTTAGCATGAATAGGTATATGCAAGATGTCCTTTTGAAAACATGTATCATGAAATGAGCATATGCAAGATGTCCTTTGAATATATATATATATATATATATATCATATAAATACTTAAACATAATCTCAACATGAGGGCCCGGCTTTGTACCACATACATGAATTTACGCGCATCCTAAATAGATCCAAGGTAGCTAATCTTGAACCTACTAGGAACTAGGCCCGTTTCCTTGACCATCGACCTAGGGGCACTTAGGAGCCCATCCCTTACTAGGCCCGTTTCATTGACTATCGACCTAGGGGCAACTTAGGAGCCCATCCCCGGTACAAGTCATACAAAGTAAAATAACATACAATGTTTCTTATCATATCATAACATATCATGTTCTTGTCATATCATGTTCTTGTCATATCATGAAAAGTGCTTTTAATCCCAACTTAAGAGAAGCATCTCTTAGGCTTTTCATCATACATAAGCCTTGCATAACATAATGACATAAGTGCACATACATATAGCATATCATAGAGAAAACATACATGATGACATAAGTGCACATAACATTTAGCATATCATAGAGAAAACATACATGATGGCATAAATGCACATAACATTTAGCATATAACATACAACATAGTGACATAAACTCCATAGCACATCATAAGAAGTCATTATCATACATGGTTGGGGTTTTGATCCTCCTACAAACCTTAAATCATAACTTGGCCAAAACCTAAAGAGTAGGGTTTTAGGTCTTTAACATAACATGGAGCATGAAACTTACACTAACCATATATCAAAGATCATACATAATGAGGAAACATATACAAGCATAGTTAGGTTTCAAAACTTTTCCCTAAGCCTTTCATCCATTCTTGGGCGAAGCTTAAAGAGTAGGGTTCTAGGTTTTTAACACAACATGAAGCATGAAACTTACACTAACCATATATCAAAGATCATACATCATAAGGAAGCATATACAAGCATAGTTAGGTTTCAAAACTTTTCCCTAAGCCTTTCTTCCATTCATGGCCGAAACCTAAAGAGTAGGGTTCTAGGTTTTTAACACAACATGAAGCATGAAACTTACACTAACCATATATCAAAGATCATACATCATGAGGAAGCATATACAAGCATAGTTAGGTTTCAAAACTTTGCTCTAAGCCATATATTCAATCTTGGCGTTCTAAACTTTTTAATACAACATGTAGCATGAAATCTTAAACTAACAACATGTAAGAGATCATAAGTCATGAAGAAGCATAAACAAGTATGGTTAGATTTAAAAACTTTGCTCTAAGCCTTATATTCAATCTTGGCCGAAAACAAAGGGGTAGGGTTCTAGGTTTTTAACACAACATGAAGCATGAAACTTACACTAACCATATATCAAAGATCATACATAATGAGGAAGCATATACAAGCATAGTTAGGTTTCAAAACTTTTCCCTAAGCCATATATTCAATCTTGGCCGAAACCTAAAGGTAAGGTTCTAAACTTTTTAATACAACATGTAACATGAAAACTTAAACTAACAACATGTAAGAGATCATACATCATGAAGAAGCATAAACAAGCATGGTTAGATTTAAAAACTTTGCTCTAAGCCTTATATTCAATCTTGGCCGAAACCTAAGGAGTAGGGTTCTAGGTTTTTAACACAACATGAAGCATGAAACTTACACTAACCATATATCAAAGATCATACATCATAAGGAAGCATATACAAGTATAGTTAGGTTTCAAAACTTTTCCCTAAGCCTTTCTTCAATTCTTGGCCGAAACCTAAAGAGTAGGGTTCTAGGTTTTTAACACAACATGAAGCATGAAACTTACACTAACCATATATCAAAGATCATACATTATAAGGAAGCATATACAAGCATAGTTAGGTTTCAAAACTTTTCCCTAAGCCATATATTCAATCTTGGCCGAAACTTGCAAGGCAATTCCCTAGGTTTTTCAAACCACCTTTAAACATAAAGCATACGAGGGCTACTTGTACTGCAGGTGAGGGAATACTTACTTCCTTTCGCTAAATAACAAGACCCTTGTTGAGAAGTTTGCCTAGGAAGAAGATCCCCTTTAGCTTAGTTTCGGCAAATGAAGGAAATGGTTGGGAATTTCGGTGGAAGAAGAGAGGAGGAAATAGAGAGAAGACAAAATAAAAATTTTCCTTCCTCCCTCTTATTTATGCCAAAATGAAGGAAGAAGACAAAACCATCTTCTCATTGGGAAGGAAGAAGAGAACTCAAACTTCTCCTTCTAAGTCTCCTTCTAAGTGAAGGGGCCTTCAGCTTAACTACAATCTCCCTTCTTTTCCTAACAGCACACCTCTGCTGGGGCTACTGGTTATTACCTAAAACCACTTGCTAAGAGGTCCAAGGTTCAAACCTTGGTCATGCCTCTTTTTGGTTCTATTTCCTTTTTATTTTTTGAAAAATCTACATAAAGCCTATTTTAATCATGGGAAAAATTCATAAAATTGCTATCCTACGGGTGTTACTGTTGGTTGCCACTCGGAAAGCCTAGAGGTTCCACTGTAAAAAATTTTGTACAAAGGTCTGAACCTTTTCCAACCTACCATGTGTTCTTTTAAATTAAATTTTGGATCGCCTGCGAAACTTAACATATTTGATCCAAAACTTAATCTATTTGTTCTTTTAGGTTTTGACTTGGATCTCCTGCGGAACTTAACACGTTCGACCCAAATCACCTTAAGTTATTAATTCCATTAAATATTAATTTCCATAATTGGTTCCCAGTACTGACGTGGCGAGGCACATGACCTTCTTGGATATGGGAGCAACCACCACCGACTAGACAAAATCTTTTATAGAAATCTAATATTTAATTTCCTAAAATAACTTTAGGTTAACCGAAAAGAACAATCAAATCACAAGGAAAAATAAAACAAAAGAACACAACTCCGAAAAACATATTCGAAATACTATAACGTAAGCCTCTTGTATTTGGTATTATTTCCATAAATAACTAGTATGATGCGGAAAAGGAAAAACTACTAGTTATACCTTCTAGAAAGACCTCTTGATCTTCTACCGTATTCCTCTTCTAACCTCGGACGTTGTGCGGGCAACGATCTTCCGAGATGAGAAACCACCAACCACCTTCTCCTCCAAGCTAGGTTCGGCCACAATAAGGAAGCTTCACCAAGGAAGAAGATCAAAACACCAACCAAGCTCCAAGAGATGCTAGCTTTTTCTCCTTCTTCTTCTTCTTCTCCAAGTAGTATCCGGCCACCACAAGAGCTCCAAGGGGAGAGAGAGGTTCGACCACCACAAGAGGAAGAGAGGGAGAGGATGATGATGGCCGGCCACACCAAGGAACAAAAGAGGGAGAGAAATAATAGAAGTTGTACCTCATGAAGACACCCCTACCCCTTCTTTTATATTCCTTGGCTTTGTCAAATAAGGAAATTTATTTATAATAAAATTTCCTTAACTTTATTTGACAATAATTAATTAAGAAAAAATAAATAAAATTTCCTAATTAATTGAATTGTGGCCGACCACCTCATGGAGAACAAATAAGCCAATTTTTAATCAACAATTAAAACTTCCTTATTTATCTTTAGAAATTTTAAAAAATAAAATTTCCCTTTAAAATCCCTTCATGGTTGATAAAAAGTCTAATGAACCCAAATCCCTTTAAGCAAGATTCACAAGTTGGAAAATTTTCCAACTCTACTGAATCCAAAAGTCCATCGGCTATTAGCCTCTGAATCCTACTTAAGTTAATATGACCAAGCCTTAGATGCCAAAGATATGCTTGGTTCATTTCTGAAGGTTCTTTTCTTTTATTTGAGTTAGAAGATGAGTTATAAATTTCCTTGTTTTGCTTTGTGGAAGAAATTGGATTTAAAGTATACAAATTGCCAACTAATGTACCAGAACAGATAATCACTTTATTTCTCTTAATAACTACATCGTTACTGAAAGAAACTGAATATCCATCTAAAAACAGTTTAGAAACTGAAATTAAATTCTTTCTAAAACTGGGTACATAAAAACAATTTCTTAAAACCAAATTTCTATTACTACTAAAAGATAAGTAGACGTCTCCCACTGCAATAGCCGCCACCTTAGTAGCATTGCCCATGTAGACGGTAATCTCTCCTTCAGTTAGTCGTGGAACCCCTGCAGGAATTACGGGACATGATCGGTGGCTCCGTATCTCTGACAAACCAAAAGGTAGATAACACCGCTAAACATGTTTCAACAACTAGAGCATGAGATATACCTTTGTTGTTCGATTCCCTACGAGGACGATCGCCTTCCAATGCCCCGATCGTGAGATGAAGCACTTGCCTTCTGACTTCTTCACTCCGACTTTAAATCCCGTACTGAGTTTTATTCTTTCTTGAACCAACTTGTTTCTTCTTCTTCTTCCTTTCGGCTTAGTAGAACCATTTTCAACATAGTGAATATGAGAGTTGTGACGAAACAATCCTTCTGCTGCCTGAAGTTATGTCAGTACGTCCGCCAATGAATATACCCTTTTATTCATATTGTAATTCGTGAATTGCTCAAAACTTCTAGGTAGTGTTTGGAGGATCATATCGATCCGGGTTTCCCCAATTTCTCCTCCAAGGATCTATATCTCATTCGGATAAGCCATCATCTTTAGGATATGATCCCTCACAGAGTACCCTCTTGCATGGTGGTCGTCATTATCTTTCTCATGGCTTCTTGTCTGAAGCCCTATCCTGATCCAAAGAGTTCCTTGAGATTGTTCATAATATCATAAGTCGTTGGTAAATCTTGATCTCGATGTTGCAATACATTTGACATCGAAGCCAAATGTAACACCGCCGCCATCTCATCCGCTTTACCCATTTCCTATGATATTCAATCTCTTCGTAGATTCACCAAGATGGGTGCTTGGCAAGGCTCACAAGATAAATTTATAGCTTCAAAAGAAGAACAATGTCCGTGTTTCTTTTCCAATCTATGTAATTAGGTCCAATAAGTCTATTCCATTGAAGTATGATGGATGGGTTGAAAGTCATCCTAAGAATCACAAATAACTTTTGGTCGAACTCTAAATTTAGAATAATATTGATTCCTCAAACAATACTATTTTAAATTAACCAACACCTCAAAACACCGTGAATTTTGTATGCCACGTTAGTGTGGACATATACAAATTCAACATTTGTAAAAGGAGGGTTTTAACCCATTAATTTTATTATCTTGTCAACCTAACTTTTCGACAAATAAAATTAATAGTTGGTGTCTTTCGTCACACAAATAATAGCGATGACTCGATGGGAGGATACTATTAGATGTCTAAGTGTATACCATTACTTGACACTAAGTCCATTAATAAGATTATGCCCTTCCGTGGGGAAGATCACACGCTCTTAATTAACTTCCTATAGTCATCCAAAATGAAGTCCATTCTAGTGATCCACAAACAAGCTCATCCGCTATGGAGGAAGGCACTCGAGAGCCAACGCAAGTTTGTTTGCATACTTACAAACCAAGAATGGAGACCATGGGATTTATTTAAAATCTCTCTCCCACTTAGTTATTTATAAGCGAGGAATTTTAACTATGCTAGCCTACTAGTCATGTATACTAACATGCACACACACAAAGACAATATAAAAGCAATAAATAGAAAATCTAATTTTCAACTATTATGACTTTTATCTATAGTTGTCCTCGTGTTGTCAATCCCAAGTCGCCGTATTCGCCACCGCCATCGGGTTCTAGCCGCGATCCATCTTGCTCTAGTTCCCACGCCTACGGTCCTGTAAGGTTCCACGCTTTGCAAAGATTTGATCATGACATAAATAGAATTTTACATTTTGATCCTATATTCCATAAAAGGAATGTATATATCTAGATCGAAAATAAAATCCTAATAAAACTAAATACGCTCCTGCTGTATTTAATACAATCATGCACACACATATAAATGCCCTGACATGTCCAAGTCACACACATAATAACTAAAAGTCATAATAGTTGGATCCCGCATCCAAAAGTTAAGACATCCTACTATTAACTGCCTAAATTATGTATGGCACGTGCATAATTAAACTAATACCAAATACACAAAGGCAAAACCCTAGCTCGATACGATTGTTGGTTGCTACTCTGGAAAGCCTAGAGGTTCCATTGCAAAAATTTTCATAAAGGTCCGATCCTTTTCCTAGCTACCATGTGTTCTTTTAAATTAAATTTTGGATCGCTCATGGAACTTAACATGTTTGATCCAAAACTTAATCTATTTGTTATTTTAGGTTTTGACTTGGATCTCCTGCGAACTTACACGTTCGACCTAAATCACCTTAAGTTATTAATTCCATTAAATATTAATTTCCATAATTGGTTCCCAGTATTGACGTGGCAAGGTGACCTTCTTGGATATGGGAGCAACCACCACCGACTAGACAAAACCTTTTATAGAAATCTAATATTTAATTTCCTAAAATAACTTTAGGTTAACCGAAAAGAACAATTAAATCACAAGTAAAAATAAAACAAAAGAACACAACTCGAAAAACATATTCAAATACTAGAACGTAAGCCTCTTGTATTTGGTATTATTTCCATAAATAACTAGTATGATGGAAAAGGAAAAACTACTAGTTATACCTTCTAGAAAGACCTCTTGATCTTCTACCGTATTCCTCTTCTAACCCTGGACGTTGTGTGGGTAACGATCTTCAGAGATGAGAAACCACCAACCACTTTCTTCTCCTCCAAGCTAGGTTCGGCCAATAAGGAAGCTTCACCAAGGAAGAAGATCAAACACCAACCAAGCTCCAAGAGATGCTAGCTTTCTCTCCTCCTTCTTCTTCTTCTCAGTAGTATCCGCCACCACAAGAGCTCCAAGGGGAGAGAGGTTCGACCACCACAAGAGGAAGAGAGGGAGAGGATGATGATGGTGACCACACCAAGGAACAAAAGAGGGAGAAAAAATAGAGTTGTCACCCATGAAACCACCCCTCCTTTTATATTCCTTGGCTTTGGTGAATAAGGAAATTTATTTATAATAAAATTTCCTTAACTTTATTGACAATAATTAATTAAGAAAAATAAATAAAATTTCCTAATTAATTGAATCTTTTAACCACCTCATGGAGAACAAATAAGCCAATTTTAATCAACAATTAAAACTTCCTTATTTATCTTCGAAATTTTAAAAATAAAATTTCCTTTAAAATCCCTTCATGGTTGATAAAAAAATTTCTATAATTTTAATTTTCAATAATTTTAAAGAGAAAAATAAAATATCTTTCGATCTACAAATAAGGAAAGAGATCTAATTTCTTTCTTTAATCTTTAGATCCTTTTAAGAGAGATATTTTAATTTTAATTCTCTTTAATAAATTATATCTTCCACATAATAAAAATTAAAATTAAAATCCTTTTAATTTAATTATGGCGGCCCTCTCTAGCTTGGGTTCAAGCTAGGGCCGCCACCCTAAACCATGCTTAGGCCTACCTAGATTCCAGCTTGGCCGACCCCCTTTAGGTGGGTATAGTACTCTATAAATAAGAGGCTACGATAGGGATCGAGAGGAGGAATTGGTTTTGGTCTCCCGATAAAATTAAGCATCCCGTGTTCGCAACGAACACACAACTTAATTTTATCAATAATAATTCATTCCACTAGAGAACTATTATTGAACTACCGCACCAATCCCAAATTACATTTTTGGGCTCCTTCTTATTATGAGTGTGTTAGTCTCCTTGTGTTTAAGATATCGAATGTCCACTAATTAAGTGAGTTACTGACAACTCATTTAATTAATATCTTAGTCCAAGAGTAGTACCACTCAACCTTATCGTCATGTCGGACTAAGTCCACCTGCAGGGTTTAACATGACAATCCTTATGAGCTCCTCTTGGGGACATTATCAACTTAGTATCTCTAGGACACAGTTTCCTTCTATAATCAACAACACACACTATAAGTGATATCATTTCCCAACTTATCGGGTTTATTGATTTATCGAACTAAATCTCACCCATTGATAAATTAAAGAAATAAATATCAAATATATGTGCTTGTTATTATATTAGGATTAAGAGCACACACTTCCATAATAACCGAGGTATTTGTTCCTTTATAAAGTCAGTATAAAAGAAACAACCTCAAATGGTCCTACTCAATACACTCTAAGTGTACTAGTGTAATTATATAGTTAAGATAAACTAATTCCTAATTACACTACGACCTTCCAATGGTTTGTTCATTTCCATTTTGGTCGTGAGCTTCTGTTTATAATTTATAAGGTACTGATAACATCATCTTCTATATGTGACACCACATACTATGTTATCTACAATATAAATTAATTGAACAACTACAAACAAATGTAGATAAATTGACCAAATGTGATTCTTTATTTAACATAAATGTTTACGAAAGCTTAGGCTTTCAGTATACACTCCAACAGTTACAATCCCCATACCTCATAAAAGTTCGCCCTCGAACTTAAAATAACTCCGGGTACTTTTGGGTTGGGATAATACCTATAGTGACATCAAGGTGGCACAAGACTTTCCTGCTGAGCGCATCGGCCACTTTGTTGACTTTTCCTGGATGGTAGAAGATTTCGTAGTCATAGTCCTTGACCAGTTCGAGTCATCTGCGTTGTCTCATGTTCAGGTCTTTTTGTGTGAAGAAGTATTTCAGACTTTGGTAATCTGTATAAATCTTACACTGAGCTCCATATAGGTAATGTCTCCATATTTTGAGAGCGAAGACCACGACAGCTAGCTCTAGATCGTGAGTGGGATAATTTTTTTCATGTTCCTTGAGTTGCCTAGAGGCATAGGCAATGACCTTGCCATTCTGCATGAGTACAACTCCGAGTCCTAATCTGGAAGCGTCACTGTACATATCAAAGTTTTCGTTACTTTCTGGAAGAGTGAGGATTGGAGCACTGGTCAGTCTCCTTTTCAACTCCGTGAAACTCTTCTCGCAGTCGTCGGTCCATTCGTACTTTCTGTTCTTCCTGGTGAGAACGGTCATTGGGGTTGCAATTCTAGAGAAACCCTCCACAAACTTCCTGTAATAGCCTGCTAACCCAAGAAAACTTCTGATTTTTCTGGCATTCTTTGGCCTGTTCCAGCTACTCACAGCTTCGATCTTTATCGGGTCCACCATCACTCCATCCTTGGAGATAATATGACCCAAGAATGATACTCGATCGAGCCAGAACTCACATTTGGAGAATTTCACATAGAGCTGTTTCTCCCGAAGAATCTGTAATACCATATTCAGGTGTTCGACATGCTCGTCTTGGTTTCTCGAATAGATGAGGATATCGTCGATGAAGACAATTATGAATTTGTCGAGGTATGCCGAGAATACCCGATTCATCAGGTCCATAAACAAAGCAGGAGCATTCGTCACTCCGAAGGGCATAACCACGAACTCATAGTGTCCATATCTTGTTCAGAAAGTCATCTTCAGTATATCATCTTGTTTCACTTTTACTTGATGATATCCAGACCTCAGGTCAATCTTAGAGAAGACGGTGACACCTTTTAACTGGTCAAACAGGTCGTCAATCCGTGGTAGCGGGTACCTGTTCTTGATCGTCACTTTATTCAGCGCTCGGTAGTCTATGCACATTCGCATAGACCCATCTTTCTTCTTCACAAACAGTACCGGAGCTCCCCATGGAGAGTGACTAGGGAGGATAAGTCCCTTGTTGAGCAACTCCCGTAGCTGTTCCTGAAGTTCCTTTAATTCAGCTGGCGACATACGGTAAGGTGCTTTAGAGATCGGCTTAGTACCAGGAATCAATTCGATCTCAAATTCAACTTCTCTATCGGGGCTAACCCTAGTAGTTCATCGGGGAATACCTCTGGGTAGTTGCATACAATTCTGACATCTTCCCGCTTCTGGTCCTCTGCTTGACTAGTATCGACTACATGTGCTAGAAATCTAGTGCATCCGCGGTCTAACATCTTTTGCACCTTTAAGGCTGATAAGAATTCCTTAGTCTCCTTCCTTGGCTCTCCCATAAACTCAAATGTCAGTTCTGCTTTAGGCTGAAAAATCACTTTTCTTTTACGACACTCGATCGAAGCACTGTATTTACTCAGGAAATCCATGCCCAATATCATGTCATAGTCTTGCATGTCGAGCACTATCAGATCACAATAGAGCTCTTTGTCTGTGATTCTGATAGGTGCAGCTCGCAGCACATGAGTAGATGACATCACTTCTCCCGAAGACAGGGTCGTTAAGAACTTGTAATTTAAAGCTTGTGGTGACATGTCTATCTTCCTTGTAAAAGGTGTAGAGACGAACGAGTGCATCACCCCAGTATCAAATAATACAGTAGCATGCTGACTGAAAATAAATATCTGACTTGTGACAACTGTAGAAGCATTCGCCACGTCTTCCTTGGTGAGAGAGAAAATCCTAGCATCTAGTAATGATGGGGCTTCCAATCTCCTTGGCTTATCCGAGGGCCTCTATCGAGACTACATCCGGAGTGTGGGAGAGCACCTGTCGAACGCAGACTTTTGGTGAGTGTCGGACACGACTAGGGCTCTCGGCTCTATGCCTTCTAGTCCACAATTGAGCACCTTTTTGTGCCCATCCCATACTCGGGATGCTTCCACATATTAGTAGCGAGGGTACGTCGGTTGTATTCTGGCCTTGGGTCTGCTCCATTCTTTGCTTTCTGCCTTGCTGTGGTTTCCTTTCTCTGGGTCTGGTGCTTTGAAATTTCGTCCTCCGATCGGGCTTGACTCTTGCCCCGTTCGCCTTGCAAATAGTGTTCGGTGATCAAGGCACTCGATTAGCTCTTGATGGCGGTCTATTAACTCCTGCCCACATCAAAGCTATCTCGGGTTTGAGCATTTTCAGCATAAGTCTGGCCCTTTCTCTTTCTGTACTGACCAGCTCTGGGCATAGGCGCGCTAGTCGGTTGAATCTCTTCACAGCTTCATTGACTGATAGGTCACCTTGTCGGAACTCGGTGAACTCGTTATAGTGCTTGTTTGTCACACGCATGTGAAAGAATTCTTCGAAAAATTCAGTTTCGAAGTCCGTCCATCTCATCTGATTCACTTGTCTCTTTGCTTTAACTTCGTCCCACCACATTCTGGCATCTCTCGTAAGGCAGAACGATGCACACTTGACATTCTCATGTTCAGGCCAGTCCAATAGCTCTACTATACTCTCTACAGTCTTGAACCAGGTTTGAGCGTCCCATGGTTCACAATTTCCAGAGAAGGCTTTCGGCTTCAGCCTCTGCCACTGAATCAGGTACGCCTCCTGTCGAACCACTGGAGCAGGGCCCACGGGTGGTACTGGTGCCGGTGGTACTGGTACAGCCGTAGGTACGACTAACATCGCATTCTGATTCACTGGTGGGGTAGCAGGGTTCTCCTGCTGATTCATCAGAACATTAATCACCTGCTGTTGTTTTGTAACTTGACGCTAGAGCTCGGTAACTACATCCATCAGATCAGGTGAGGGTACTGTCTCATCAGCTCTGGCATTGCGTCTTCTGGCCATTCTTATCTTCATCAATCACAACAAGGCTAGTATAAGATTACCATTCTAACCTATATCCATGCATACTTAGACTAAAGTATTTCTTATCATAATTAAAGAATAGAGTAAGTAGAAATTCTTACTTGGAGCGGCAGGATGGAGGCTTGATGTGTGTGTAGTGGGAAGACAGACCTGCTCTGATACCAAACTGTAACGCCCGCCCCTCAGCTGCTTCCGAAGGAAGGGATTACTTGAAACATAATTTCAACATGAGGGCCCGACTTTGTACCACATACATGAATTTACGCGCATCCTAAATAGATCCAAGATAGCTAATCTTGAACCTACTGGGAACTAGGTCCGTTTCCTTGACCATCGACCTAGGGGCACTTAGGAGCCCATCCCTTACTAGGCCCGTTTCATTGACCATCGACCTAGGGGCAACTTAGGAGCCCATCCCCGGTACAAGCCATACAAAGTAAAATAACATACCATGTTTCTTATCATAGCATATCATGTTCTTGTCATATCATGAAGAGTGCTCTTAATCCCAACTTAAGGGAAGCATCTCTTAGACTTTTCATCATACATAAGCCTTGCATAACATAATGACATAAGTGCACATACATATAGCATATCATAGAGAAAACATACATGATGGCATAAGTGCACATAACATTTAGCATATCATAGAGAAAATATACATGATGACATAAATGCACATAACATTTAGCATATAACATACAACATAGTGACATAAACTCCATAGCACATCATAAGAAGTCATTATCATGCATGGTTGGGGTTTTGATCCTCCTACAAACCTTAAATCATAACTTGGCCGAAACCTAAAGAGTAGGGTTTTAGGTCTTTAACATAACATGGAGCATGAAACTTACACTAACCATATATCAAAGATCATACATAATGAGGAAGCATATACAAGCATAGTTAGGTTTCAAAACTTTTCCCTAAGCCTTTCATCCATTCTTGGGCGAAACTTAAAGAGTAGGGTTCTAGGTTTTTAACACAACATGAAGCATGAAACTTACACTAACCATATATTAAAGATCATACATCATAAGGAAACATATACAAGCATAGTTAGGTTTCAAAACTTTTCTCTAAGCCTTTCTTCCATTCTTGGCCGAAACCTAAAGAGTAGGGTTCTAGGTTTTTAACACAACATGAAGCATGAAACTTACACTAACCATATATCAAAGATCATACATCATGAGGAAGCATATACAAGCATAGTTAGGTTTCAAAACTTTGCTCTAAGCCATATATTCAATCTTGGCCGAAACCTAAAGGTAAGGTTCTAAACTTTTTAATACAACATGTAGCATGAAAACTTAAACTAACGACATGTAAGAGATCATACATCATGAAGAAGCATAAACAAGCATGGTTAGATTTAAAAACTTTGCTCTAAGCCTTATATTCAATCTTGGCCGAAACCTAAGGGGTAGGGTTCTAGGTTTTTAACACAACATGAAGCATGAAACTTACACTAACCATATATCAAAGATCATACATCATGAGAAAGCATATACCAGCATAGTTAGGTTTCAAAACTTTTCCCTAAGCCATATATTCAATCTTGGCCGAAACCTAAAGGTAAGGTTCTAAACTTTTTAATACAACATGTAGCATGAAAACTTAAACTAACAACATGTAAGAGATCATACATCATGAAGAAACATAAACAAGCATGGTCAGATTTAAAAACTTTGCTCTTGTTGGTTGCTACTCGGAAAACCTAATGGTTCCACTGTACAAAAATTTTGTACAAAGGTCTGAACCTTTTCCTAGCTACCATGTGTTCTTTTAAATTAAACTTGGATCGCCTGCGGAACTTAACACATTTAATCCAAAGTTTAATTTATTTGTTCTTTTAGGTTTAGACTTGGATCTCCTGCGGAACTTAACACTTTCGATCCAAATCACCTAGGTTATTAAATTCATTAAATATTAATTTCCAAAATTGGCTTTCAGTACTGACGTGGCGAGGCACATGACCTTCTTGGATATGGGAGCAACCACCACCGACTAGACAAAGCCTTTTAAGGAAAGCTAATATTTAATTTCCTTAAATAACTTTAGGTCAACCGAAAAGAACAATCAAATCACAAGGAAAAGAAAAAACTAAAGAACACAACATCGAAAACAAATTCGAAATACTAGAATCGCATGCCTCTTGTATTTGGTATTTTTACAAAGAAATAAAACTAGCATGATGCGGAAAAACATTACTAGTTATACCTTTCTTTTGAAGACAAAGACCTCTTGATCTTCTACCGTATTCTTCTTCTAACCTCGGACGTTGTGTGGGCAACGATCTTCCGAGATGAGAACCACCTTTCCACCTTCCTTCTTTCTTCTAGATTTCGGCCACAATAAATTTCTTCAAGGATGAAGAATTTCGGCCACCACCAATGCTCCAAGGGATGCTAGAGACGAGGCTTGCTTTCTCTTCTTCTTCTCCTTCCTTGATCCGGCCACAAATAAGAGCTCCACCAAGAAGATAGGTTTCGGCCAACAAGAGGAGAGGAGAGAAATAGGGTCGGCCACCAAAACCAAGGAAGAGAGGGAGGAAAAGAATAGAGGTTGTTCACCCATGAAGGCTCCTCCACCTCCTCTTTTATAATCCTTGGTCTTGGCAAATAAAGAAATTTTAATAAAAACTTCCTTAATTCTTTTGCCATGAAAAGGAAAAATTTATTTAATTAAAAATAATTTTTCTTCTCGTTATTATAATGGCCGGTCACACCAAATCTCCAAGCAAATAAAAATTTTAAACATAAATTAAAACTTCCTTATTTGCTTCCGGAAATTTTATAAAAAATTTCTCCAATAATTTTTATCCCTTCATGATTGGTTAAAAGGAAATTTTATAAATTAAATCTTTCTTTAAACATGTGGATAATTTCCGGAAAGTTATCTCTAAAAATTAAAATCTCCTTTCAATCTACAAATAAGGAAAGATATCAAATCTTTTCTTAATCTTTTGTAGAAACTAATAAAAGAGAATTATTAATTTTTAAACTTTTAAATCATGAACATGGTTAAAAGGAAAGTTTTTACCAAAATTAAAATCAACCTTTTATTCTACAAATAAGGAAAGAGATTTAGCTCTTCTCTTAATCTTTTGTAGAATCTTATAAAAGGAAAGATTTAAATTTTTAAACTCCCTTTTAAATCATGTTATCCACATAAGAAAATTTTAAAAAATAAAAATCCTTTTATTTTAATTTGGGCCGGCCACACCAAGCTTGAACCCAAGCTAGGGCCGGCCACCTTGAAGCACACATGAACCAAACTTTGGCCGGCCCTTGCTTGGTCTCCAAGCTAACTTGGCCCATGGGTAAGAAGGTGGGTATAGGTGGGTATAGTACTTATAATTAAGAGGCTACGATGGGGACAGGAGGAATTGGTTTGGTCTCCCGATAAAATTAAGCATCTCGTGTTCACCGAAACAACTTAATTTTATCAATAATAATTTATTCACTAGAGAACTATTATTGAACTATCACACCAATCCCAAATTACATTTGAGCTCCTTCTTATTATGAGTAGTTTCCCTGTGTTTAAGATAACAAATGTCCACTAATTAAGTAAGTTACTGACAACTCACTTAATTAATATCTAGCTCCAAGAGTAGTACCACTCAACTTCATCGTCATGTCGGACTAAGTCCACCTGCAGGGTTTAACATGACAATATTTATGAGCTCCTCTTGGGGCCATTCTCAACCTAGATCACTAGGACACAGTTTCCTTCTATAATCAACAACACACACTATAAGTGATATCATTTCCCAACTTATCGGGCTTATTGATTTATCGAACTAAATCTCACCCATTGATAAATTAAAGAAATAAATATCAAATATATGTGCTTGTTATTATATTAAGATTAAGAGCACACACTTCCATAATAATTGAGGTCTTTGTTCCTTCATAAAGTCAGTATAAAAGGAACGACCTTAAATGGTCCTACTCAATACACTCTAAGTGTACTAGTGTAATTATATAGTTAAGATAAACTAATACCTAATTACACTACGACCTTCCAATGGTTTGTTCCTTTCCATCTTGGTCGTGAGCTACTGTTTATAATTTATAAGGAACCGATAACATAATCTTCTGTGTGTGACACCACACACCATGTTATCTACAATATAAATTAATTGAGTAACTACATTTATCGTAAATGTAGACATTTGACCAATGTGATTCTTATTTCTAGATAAATGTTTATACCAAAAGCTAGGCTTTTAGTATACATCCTAACAGCTCTAAGCCTTATATTCAATCTTGGCCGAAACCTAAGGGGTAGGGTTCTAGGTTTTTAACACAACATGAAGCATGAAACTTACATTAACCATATATCAAAGATCATACATAATGAGGAAGCATATACAAGCATAGTTAGGTTTCAAAACTTTTCCCTAAGCCATATATTCAATCTTGGTCGAAACCTAAAGGTAAGGTTCTAAACTTTTTAATACAACATGTAGCATGAAAACTTAAACTAACAACATATAAGAGATCATACATCATGAAGAAGCATAAACAAACATGGTTAGATTTAAAAACTTTGCTCTAAGCCTTATATTCAATCTTGGCCGAAACCTAAGGAGTAGGGTTCTAGGTTTTTAACACAACATGAAGCATGAAACTTACACTAACCATATATCAAAGATCATACATCATAAGAAAGCATATACAAGTATAGTTAGGTTTCAAAACTTTTCCCTAAGCCTTTCTTCCATTCTTGGCCGAAACCTAAAGAGTAGGGTTCTAGGTTTTTAACACAACATGAAGCATGAAACTTACACTAACCATATATCAAAGATCATACATCATAAGGAAGCATATACAAGCTTAGTTAGGTTTCAAAACTTTTCCCTAAGCCATATATTCAATCTTGGCCGAAACTTGCAAGGCAATTCCCTAGGTTTTTCAAACCACCTTTAAACATAAAGCATACGAGGGCTACTTGTACTGTAGGTGAGGGAATACTTACTTCCTTTCGCTAAAGAACAAGACCCTTGTTGAGAAGTTTGCCTAGGAAGAAGATCCCCTTTAACTTGGTTTCGGCAAATGAAGGAAATGGTCGGGAATTTCGGTGGAAGAAGAAAGGACGAAATAGAGAGAAGACAAAATGAAAATTTTCCTTCCTCCCTCTTATTTATGCCAAAATGAAGGAAGAAGACAAAACCATCTTCTCATTGGGAAGGAAGAAGAGAACTCAAACTTCTCCTTCTAAGTCTCCTTCTAAGTGAAGGGGCCTTCAGCTTAACTACAATCTCCCTTCTTTTCCTAACAGCACACCCCTGCTGGGGCTACTGGTTATTACCTAAAACTACTTGCTAAGAGGTCCAAGGTTCAAACCTTGGTCATGTCTCTTTTTGGTTCTATTTCCTTTTTATTTTTTGAAAAATCTACATAAAGCCTATTTTAATCATGGGAGAAATTCATAAAATTGCTAGGGATCCTACGGGTGTTACAGTACCGCTGGATAGGCCAGGGAAGGTACCCCTGGTGCTGTTGCATAAGCCAGGGCAGATACCGCTGGTGTCACTGCAGGGTCAATATAGGTAGGAGTGACTGGAGGTACGATAGGTAGTAGTACCAGATAAGGAGCAACTGGTACTGTTGGTGCAGGTGCCGAGTACGCAGTTGCAAACACAAGTGACGGTGGTGTCGGGTACACAGTAATAACAGCTGGAGGAGATGTCAGGTACACAGCAGGCATGACCGGAGGAGGTGTCGGGTACGCTGCAGCAGACACTACTGGTGGAGGGGCCGGATATGCCGCAGGTGGTATCGCTGGTGGTACCGTGAATACTGTAGGGGTGGGTCCGACAGGTATGGTTGGGGTAAGTATCTCTGGAGAAGGAACCGTCAGAAATTGAGAGCCTGACGTGCCTATAATACTATGAGGAATCTGTCCCTGACCGACAGGCTCGATTTCAGCAGACCTCTCTCGCGACTTCGTCGCTAGGTATTCCAACGCCCTCTTACGTGGCCGTCCTGCGCCATGTCTCAGCGTGGGAACACGTGTAACTCACTTCATATCTGTTAAATTATTACACAGGAATTACTACGAGTATCAAAATTATAAAATTAATCATCATACTTATTTGCCGTTTGGAGATGTTCTGTCGCTGCCAAGTCCCCAATATGACCTTGTCAAATAATACCTCGGAACTCCGAAACATGAAAATCGATGAAAAATCGTATAAAATATGAAAATACCCAGATTAACTCGCAAAACTGGGCTCTGATACCAAATAAATTGTCATGCCCCGAGGGAGTCCTTGTCGGTGAAATTCCGACAGCATCTCCCCTGTACGTGTGATAATTTGAAACTTATCTATAAGCCCTTAGGGCCTCTTAATCCTCGGGCAACGCGGCCGGAACATATTCAATAATTAAATAAACAATCCATGTAGTTTATATAATACAGACTCCGGCTGACAATCACAACCACGCAGTTTAATGAAAACCTACTCCACTACAACGAGGAAAATACAACCCATAACGTAAAACTATCGTAGCAAAAAACATGGGCATTATACCCGAATCACGATATAAAATCCACGAGTGCAAGACACATGCATCACTAGTATGTATATATATAACAAGAAAACAAAGATTGAAAACAAAAATCGTCACAACACGGAGTGGGGACTAGCGACTAGAACCTCCTGACAGCTTCAATTTGAAATAGGAAATAAGCAACGGGGTGAGTTCAAGAACTTAGCTGGTATCGAACTGACATGCATAATAAGATATATATATCAGTAATAATCATGAAGTACAGTCTCCTGATCAAAAACAGGAAATGCAAAAACTGAACAAACAAAGAAAATGTACTCACCAGGACCTCCTATACGGATATAAGGGTCGTCAGACCAAATACCTCATGTCTCCTGTTTGCATGTCAATCATATGCAATCATAAAAATGCAACATTCAATGTGCAGCAATCACATGCAATAAATACAATCCATGCATATGATGCAAATGACATGGTCTCCCTTGATGCTAGTCAGCCACCTCACACGCGATGGTGAGATCGAGTGGGTAGAGCTATGACAACTGTGCACTCTGTCATCACTACTCCTGAGTGACTGAGTGGACAGGATGCTGTCGGAGTACACCAGTCCTCCTACCCCCAAACAGAGTGGGGGATCCAAAGCTCTCATCTCCCTGTGGCATAGTCAAGAGGAGGGATCTTTGCACGCTACCACGAAGAAGTCACCACTACTCATGAGTGGACTAGCGGAGTCCTAACAGAGCAAACTGCACACACACCTTGCCTGAAATACCACTAACTCATGAGTGGTTGTGTGTGTGCATGTCATGTAACTGGCGATGTGCTCAACAACAATGGAGCCAACAATCGCATAGCCTGTAATCATGCAAAATGGTGCATGACACTAAGCATGTAAATCCTGAAAATACCAGCCTCCTCATAATGTGTACCAAAAAGGAAACCAAGTCCATAACAATGACCTAGGTACACATGTCAGATGATAAACCTAGGTACACATGCCAAGTAATAAAACTGAGTACACAAGCCAAGTATATCTAGTAGCTAGACATGTATCCGGTAACGCATTGTATGTCACTACATAAGTACACATGGCAAGAATAAAAAAGGACATACACATAAATACACAACAGATAACAAAATATGTATACTATGGGTATCAAGTAGTGACATACCAAGCAGATATCAACATAACTATTACTACTAGTTATAACTCACTAAGCATATCAGAATGACAATATCAAAAAGATAATTCAAAGGTACCTGCCTAAAAAATGGAGATCGTATCCGAAATAGATCCCACGTCGAGACACTCGTATCGAATCAAAGTCCTATAACAACATGTTATATTTAGCTAGTTACATAAGAAGTAAATAACGAAACAACTCCCCCACCTAATTAGAGTAACTCTAATCCAACATGGTTATAGATTAATTCCCCAATCAACCTTAACCATACTACAACTCCAATTAATATCAACAACTTCTTCATCATTAATAGAAAATTAATCTCCACAAACAACCACCAGATTGTATCATTCCAAATTCCAATTTCATATAATAAAATTAATTACCCACATAATTACCACGAATCAGATTCTAAATACATGAAAGAAACAACATGGAATGGGGTTCTTGTTGCCTCATAGCTTATTACCGTGGATGCTCACTGTCCTAGCAGCAACTCACAACAACAGGTGATCACCAATGGTGCTGCCAGCGCAAACAGAGGAGACAAGAGGACTCAAGGCATTTCGTCAAACATATGTCCTGCATCACCAACATGAATGGTTAGAACAAGAAACACCACTGCCTTCCAAACAATAATCCCCAAATCAATACCATATAAGGATCAAATACTCACCTACAAATTTTGCGACGAAGCAACAGAATACCCCTGACGAGCAAGTGGAAAGAAGGATCGGTATGTGGGAGAGAGTTTCAAAGATTAACACTGCCCTCATAGAGCCAGCTCTGGCCCAGACCTAGCACCGATGGTTGTGGCTTCAACTTGACGAAGGAGATCGGTGAGACGCCGGAAAGGAGAAGAACGGCTCGGCGCTGCAGCTTGCGGGAATTTGAAAAGAGGAGGATCACTCACTCTTGAAGCTCCTAGGTTAGATCCACACCAGCGATGCCGAGGGGAGGAGACAAGAACCGGCGAAGACCGGGGCGATCGCAGTGAAGAGGAAGAAATGAATTAGAGCTGCTAATCAGGAGAAGATAAAGAAGAGGAAGGGGAAGAGCCTCGGTGTCGCGTCGGGTTGGGGAAGATGAAGAGGAGGTCGGTGTTGCTCGGCGTCACGAGAGGGAGAGGAGGAGACGACGTCGGGTGAGGATGAGTTTAGGGCTCGAGAAAAGAAAAAAAGGAAAATAAAAGAAATATTTAAAGAAATTAAACATTTCCTCATTCAAATAGGGTAGCTTAAACATACTTTTCCTTAACCCAATAATTTATCCCCTTAACATACGTCATTCAAGCTCCGATTAAATCTTAGAAAATTTTTAAAAATTCTAATAAGATTATTTTCTCAAATAACATTATTATTTAATTATTATTATTTGGGTACCGTATTTTATAATCAGGCCATGGTGATTAGCTTTCTTTAAGGTTTGTTCAACCATAAAAAATATATTTGGTTTTGATATTCTAATCTGCTCATTTCTAAATATTATATTACTATATGTTTCAGACATCCCTATTTACATATTCATCACGATCATCATCATCATCTTTCTATCCGGGTATCATTTTTATTACATGTAAAATTCGTTATACATATATGCAACATTTTGAATTATATATCAATCTGATCATAAGCTATCGTATTTGACTTTCTGTAAAATTTTATATTACTAGTTTTCTTTGAAGTATTTGTTACCATGGTATGAATTTATATATTTGATTATGTACATTTAGATTTATATATGAATATTTGTTTATATTATTATGTTCGTATTTTATTTAGATTATGTTTTGTTTTGTTTAGCTTGTGTTTGTGTTTGTTTCTATCTGTTTTTCTATCCATAATACTATTTTGTTTGTTTGTGCTATATGAATTGTTACAATTAGATTAGTTTATTTGTATATATGGATTGTTAGGATATATAAAATGTGATTGTATATATGGATTATTAGGATGTGTAAAATGTGATTGTATATATAAATTGTAAAATGTGATGTTTATATGTATGAAATGTCATCGCTTATGATAGTTTTATATAGATATGTAAATTATAAACTGAGTAGATCCCGATTGTAAGCTGTCCTATTTTTTTTACTGACGGAATATCGACAGAAACTTTGTTTCCTTCGATATTTAATTTTGATAATCACCGATGGAAATACTCTTTCCGTCGGTGATTATCGACGAAAATACTCTTTCCGTCGGTGATTATCGACGGAAATTCTGTTTATGTCGGTAATCACCATCGGAAAGAGTATTTCTGTAGATAAATTTAGTTGCGGGGAACAATATTCTCGGTGGCATTTATCAACGAAATATTTATTCAGTCAGAAAAAAAATCGACATAATATTTATTTTGATCGTAAAACTCCATTTCAACGAATGATATCCCAACAAATACTTTTTCATCGATAAACGAATATACCAACGGATTCTCAATGAAAAATTTCATCGACAAACCCAATTAATTTTGTAGTAAGAGTTTATGCCCTCTCTCTTGATGTGCGCATGAGGGCAACAGGCTTTCAAGGGTATGCTTTCGTATTTAATATTTTTTAATATGTTTTTTAAAATATTTATTTATTTTTATCAAATTATTATTTTTACATAAATAAATGTATAAAATTTAAAATATTAATATAATTATAAATATTAAATTAAAATATTAATTAATATTTTATATACAACAAATGATATTTTATATAAAAATAAATGAAAAATAAAAATAAAAATAAATAATTTGATAATGTGGTTATTTGTTAGGAAGGTTTATGAGACTATGAGAGTAGAGAGATTTTTTAACAGAAGTGAGATGTTTATTTTTATTTTTATTTTTATTTAGATATGACGGATGATTAACAGCAGGCATTATCGCCTCCACATCTTTATCTGGGCCCACTAATTTCCCTTAAATAGAACACGTTGGAAACGAGCCGCTGTTGGAAAAGGAAATCTCATCTCCGACGCAAAGCCAGCTGTAAAATCGATTAGATCCTCGCCACGCGGCGACATGTATCAAAGAATATTCGCTAAAATAATTCGCTCGCCGCTTAGCCGCTGCTGGTAAAGGAAATCTCATCTTCGACGCAAATCCAACCGTAAAATCGATTAGATCCTCGCCACGCGGCGACATGTATGAGAGAATATTCGCTAAAATAATTCTCTCGCTGCTTAGCCGCTGCTGGAAAAGGAAATCTCATCTTCGACGCAAATCCAGCCGTAAAATCCGATTAGATCCTCGCCACGCGGCGACATGTATCAGAGAATATTCGCTAAAATAATTCGCTCGCCGCTTACTACCCGTAGAATTTTATTTTCCAAATTTGTCCCTGTATTTTTTTATATATTATTAATATGACGAACGGCTTGCAAATTGCTAATTATCTTTAATTTTTTGTCATTTTATCCCTATCATATGATATTTTTAATATATATATATACACACACCTTGAGACAGTGTCAACTTAGTGTTATATATCCATAGATGATTGTCAAGTTATTGCTAAAATATGTAATCTTGATTTTTAGGTTACTCATCGTGAGTATTTTTTAATTTATCATGATATATAATGAGAACTTTCATGTGATTAAGTCGATTACCTCAAGTTTAGTATTATCTGATTTATCATATATCTTTTTATTTAAAAATTTATTTTTGAGATTATGATATAACGGAAAAGTGTTAAGTTGTTACCTAGACACTTATGATAATTTGTGAAGATATTTTTTTATCAAATGAGGTACTCAATCATGAGATGTTGGACTTGATTTATTCTCAAGGTTTAATATTTTTTTATTTATAAAATTGATATTTCCAATCCTTTAAAATGATTAGCTATCGCGTTAAGTGTTGTATGTGTAATATAATATATGAATATATGTAAATTAATATCCAACGTATTAGTAGTGCAATGTAACATACTCTCATTCATAAAAAAAATAATTTAATTTTTTATATAAGATATTAAACTGATAAGAATAGATACTATACTTAGATCTTAATTAGGTTGAGAAAGATATATTTTCTAATATAATCAATCTAAGAAATTTATAGAAATTTCTTCATAGTATTATCAATTTTAAGATATATGATTAAAAAAAAATTATAATACTACATATTTTTTTAATATAAAAAAATTTAAAAAATTATTAATAAATCTTAAAATTATTTTTAATATGAAAAAGATTAAAAAAATTATTAACATAATTTAATTTTAGATTTTATCAAAATTAATTATTAAAAGTATATATATATATATATATATATATATATATATATATATATATATATATATATATATATATATATATATTTCTTAATTAAATAGTAATACAATATTTTTTTTAAAGAATTTAATCCGTAACATTTTGAAAACCAAATGGACGTTTTCGTTTAATTAGGTCTCTAAACTCACAAATAGTTTCAGCATTTCTCGATTTTTTAATATTATCATATTACAATTTAATTAAGAATATGAATATTTAGTAACCCACTCTCAAATAATTTGATGTAGTTTAAAATTAAGTTATGTTAATATTTTTTTATATAAAAATAATTTTAAATTTTATTAGTAATTTTAAATTTTATTTTTTCACATTTTAATACATTTGTATTGATTATTCTGACATATCGTGAGATTTAATTAATAATTTAATTTCTTCTATTTGTATCGTTTTCTTTTACTGTCTTAATTTTCATTATTTTTCGTTGTTCTCTCCTCTTTCTAATTTTTACTATAACTTTATTTTATTCCTTTTATATCACAACGTATCAATTAATATATTTAAATTGTTTGATATAACCATATCAATTCATTTATATTTCATCAATCAATTTTTTTAAAAAATCACAACCATACCTACCTATCTCTATATCTCACATACCATGTCATCGTTTCTTCACGTGATATAAAATATACTTATTATATAACGTAAGGTATAATTAATAATTTTTTTTACTTTAATTTTAGATTTAGTTTTACCTGTTATATATGAATTTAGAATATCGTACATATGATTTTATTTAGAAATTTAATTTCTAGAAAACTTATGTATTATTAAATAAAATTATTTAATTACTTCACCGTAATCACGTAACGCAGGTGCGTGAACCGCTATTAAACTGTGTTCATTGATACTAAAATAAGACAATAGAAAGGAATAGATTTGTGTGAACTAAAAAAATTCATAAAACTACAAGAACTTAAATAAAACAAAACTGAATAATTGAAAATGGGTTGAGATAAAAGCCGGGGGGAAGGAGAAGGATCCGAGAGAGAGAGAGAGGAATCGAAGAGGGGAATAACGTGAAATAGGGTTTGCTTAATTTGATCCTCCTCCTCCTCCTCCTCCTCCTCTCTCTCCCCTCTGCATCTTCTTCGTTCCCCATCGAAGCCTTCAAATTGATGGGGCGGAATTCCAAGTTCCCCTTGTCGAGATGCGAGGTGGCGGCGGCTGTCGGCGTTGTGGCCAGCCTGGGATTGGGCTTGGCGGCCGTCTACTTTTCCATGCCGTCCTCCGACTACAGTTTCCTCAAATTGCCCCGCACGCTTGAAGATATCCAGGATTTGAGGTGAGATTTCTTCAAAATTGGGGATTCTCCTGGAATAGTGATATCGATTTATCTATATTCTTTTGGCGTGTCTCAAGAGCCATATCTTCTGTTTAGGTTTTGGTTCGTGAATTTACATCTGTTCATACTTTGTTATTTTTCGGGGTATTTATGTTTGATGCGGAAAAAACTCAACCTTCTTTTTGTATTAGAATCACGGATCCTTCTCTTCGAATTCTTGTCGCCTTGTCTAGTTGTTTTCAGTTTTTAACCTATGAATTCATTGCAAATGATCGGAAAACCCAGAGGCTGCCTGTGAATCGTACTCTTTAATATCTTCGGATGTCTACGTTTTGGTTATGATTCAAGGTTTAGTACCATTGCAGGGAATTTCATTGTGATGTTATTTTTTGCCAACATTAGTGGAATATTATGCGATTCTGCTCAAAATAAAGGATCCTGTTCCCTCAGATTGTGAAGAGTTATTACTGTTAAAACATGTTTTTTTATTGTAAAGGTTTCCATAGATTTACGTTCAGGGTTAAGATTTTGCCTCAGAGATGCATATTCTCATATTTGTGAATCATAGTGTAAATGCATATTTTGCTGCTATGATATCTTGCTGGTCTGGCTAGGTCAAGGGAGGGAATGAATAGACGGTGAGCTCAATTCGTTCAAACCTCACACTTAAAAACAAACAAATACAAGTTTATTAATACGAATGTGCTTGTGTGAATAATTGTGTAGTTTAGGGAGAGAATAGACTACCAAAAGTTTGAGTTGAAGCCGCCTTTGCATGTAAATTTCATCTTGGTGCAGGCTAGTACTTACAGAAGTGCAAGCTTTTCTGATGCTCTTATTGAATCTCTTTGATGTAGGGACAATCTTGAGAGTTATACAAGTGACTACACCATACAGGTTCTAGTGGGCTACTGCACAGTCTACATTTTTATGCAAACTTTCATGATTCCAGGGACAATTTTTATGTCTCTTCTAGCCGGTGCACTTTTTGGAGTTGTGCGTGGTGTAGCCCTGGTTGTCTTTGCGGCAACAGCCGGTGCATCCTCATGCTATTTCCTGTCATATTTAATAGGACGGCCCTTGGTCTTCTCATTGTGGCCAGACAAGCTAAGTTTCTTTCAAAAACAGGTGCTTCTTCGCTATCGACATTATTTCATTTGCTATCGAGTTCCTTTGAGAATTGGTTTGCTGATGTAGCAATAACACTGGGTGTCTAGGTGGCTAGAAGAAGAGAGAAGTTGTTAAATTACATGCTTTTTCTCAGAGTTACTCCAACACTGCCAAATACTTTCATCAATGTCGCTTCACCCATTGTTGATGTCCCTTATCACATCTTCTTCCTGGCTACCATCATCGGGCTAATTCCAGCTGCTTATGTCACAGTCAGGGTAACCTTTCTACCTTGTAACCAATTCACCATAGTCTCATGATATTCCTATATCACTCTTCGTGCATTTTTATAGAACTTTCCTACATGTTACATGTATTTCAGGCTGGAATTGCTATCGGAGAGCTTCGATCGGTAGCAGACCTTTACGATTTCCAAGCAATAGCAACACTATTCTTAATAGGGATTGTTTCAGTGACCCCCACTCTGATAAGCAGAAGTCAAGCCCTAGATAATGCATAGGAAGGAAAAACGTAAACTGACCTCGGTTTCGCTCATTCATTCCTACTTGCATTCGATTATTCGATGGACCGAGTTTCTGAAGTTTGATGATTCCATGCTGCTGATCAGACCCTGTTATACACTTTTTTAATTATAATGCAAATTCATGGGATACAGATGCAAAGATTTGTAAATAATAATGTCAAGTGTATGATGATAAGTGTATGATGATGCAAACTCAATGTAAATATTTCTTCATGTGTAAATTGTTGTAGGGCATGATTTCTGTTGTATGCTTATCGTCCACGATCACTGTGAAAATTATTTTAAAAAATAGATGTAAAGGAGGGTCAAATATAAAATTATTCTAAAAAGAGTTGTTAATCTAAATTAAATCGGGGATGGAGATCGGGCCTATTGGAATTGGGCTCTTGTCATAGGCGGGCCAATTAACATGCGTCGCTTCTTGACGATGCCGAATTCCGAAATTGGTTCCGATCTCTTGGTCCATCCGGCGGCGTTGGCATCCGATGTCTGCTTCGATCGCTATGGCAGAGAGCAGCAGATCCGGCGGTCATGCGCTTCTCGATGGTAGCACTCGATCGTTCCTAGTAATGCCAACTGCGTCTTCTTCTTCTTTTGTTTCTCGCAATTCTCGGCCAGACTTTAGCGAATGATCCCTTTCTTTCTTGGCTTCTTACGTGCGGGCGTAACCCTAGAAAGTTTCCGTTGAGAAGAGTCGGTCTTTGAGAGAAGAACTCTCTAACTTCCGGTGTGCATGATAGTTTCGCACATCGAGTACTTTTATCTTTGATTTGATGTTGCTTATGCCTTAGCGAAGTCATTTGGAGTTGAGGTTCTCCCTGAGGTCTGGAAACACTCTTTGCAACTTGCAGCGATCTAATTTTCGAATCGTGTTCACAGATAAAGCTATTATGTGTTATTGGACTGGATTTCGGTATTCCTGACCCAAGCTCCTAAGTATCTCCTCTTTGTCAACATGTGAAAAGAAGAGTGTAGGTATGTTCACCAGCATCAGTTTGTAGTGGGCCGAACACGCAAGGAGACATGGCCTTTTCCTCCTTGCTGTTGTTATCTTGTGGTTGCGGTGCATATGTTGAATGTAGGGTTCGAGGGATGTTTTTATCTTTTTGTATTTATATATTAGTGTAAGCCTGATGTCATGTATTTCTTATCCTCGTTATTTTATATTCCTTTTTAGGAGCCCAAACGGCTTGGGATATGCTTTCAGAGGAGCAAATGCAGAAACCTATCACTACGGGTTGTGAGGAACTTGATACAATACTTGGAGGTGGAATACAGTGCAAAGCAGTAACTGAAATTGGTCAGTTTTTTTTGGTTAAATTACATTGGTTTCTTGATGCTTGCATATTGCTATGAAGCTTAATGATCAGTATTTTTTTTTTAAATTTCTATGTGCACTTATATAAAGCACATCATCCATTGATTAGGAGAGATGCTGTCCATTTTGTATTCATGGCTGTGTTCCTTCCTGCAATCTCTCTTACAATTTATCCAGTCCTTATTCTATTATATTCTTTTAATGTGGCATTTTCATCCTGGCTTCTGCAAAAAACATATTGCAGCCTCCTGTTGTCGCATGCATCTATGTATTTCAGTTCTCATTGACTTGTGTAATTTCCAGGAGGAATTCCAGGAATTGGTAAAACACAACTTGGGTACGTCTAGCTATTTGAATTTCAAATAGTATATGAAGGATTTGGATATGCAACATTACTTTATGCCAGAATTTTACAGGATTCAACTAGCAGTCAATGTCCAAATTCCTGTACAATATGGTGGTCTTGGTGGAAAGGCAGTTTACATAGGTGACACCAAACGAATCTAAGATGCTTACCTAGATAGGTTTATATTGACTTTGAAATGGATTTTTTTTTTAATCTTAAGCAGTAGCATAGATATTATTTTTTGATGGTGACAGATACAGAAGGCAGCTTCATGGTTGAACGTGCACACCAAATTATTGAAGGATGTATTGCTGATTTGTTTGAAAATTTTGAGCATAGGAAGCAGTCTTTAGTGTGCCCAGACATATTGCAACCTAACAGCTTCCTGGCTAATATATTCTACTTCCGCATCTGCAGTTATACTGAGCAAATTGCAGCTGTTAACTATTTGGAGAAATTTCTTGAAGAACATCAAGATGTAAATTGAATACTTTTATTCCCTATTTACTTAAAGAAAACTCTTTATCTTTTGCTGTTTATCATACTGCTATATTTTTCTAATAAAGATGCTTGTTTTCTTGTACTGAAAACAATTAGCAAAAGTTATTTTCATTCACGAAAGACCATTGGTTAAAGTGAATCTGCATTAACGATAACAATTCATGCTTCAATCTTAAATGTCTATTCCTCATCAACATAGCATAATTTATTTTGAACAAGGCCTTCTTTGTAATCCACATCTACAATTTACTCATTTTGGTTTATGCGAATTGATTATCATACACATGAAAGTAAATAGAGAAAAGAAATATTGGATTAATGTGGTCACATCTCTTTTACAAATTTGCAATAACATGCTTTGACCTGTTTGTATAATTCTCTGTTTTATGGCTGTGTAATCAATGAATCTTCGGTAGGTGAATATAATTGTTGTGGACAGCATCACTTTTCATTTTCGTCGAGATTTTGATGATTTGGCTATGAGAACTAGAGTACTTGGAGGGATGTCATCGAAGCTGATGAGATTTGCAAAGAAGCATAACTTGGCTGTAAGTAGTTACATCTTTGAAGTTCAGAAAAGGATTCCACATTTAACTATTAGTTCAGTTATGCTAGCTAGTTGGTGATGGTGTAACCATTAGAAGGCATTTCATTTTGTGATGTTTCACATTGGAAGCAGTTGGCACAATAAGTTGTGGCTTAGATATATATACTTAATCTTCTGTTTGGTATACATAATCCCAGGGTTTTCCGTTTTGTGCTTGTCCAAGTTAACCAGCTCGCATCATATATTTGTGGTCAAAATAGTTTACTTGTCTGATTATAGTTGTTTCACACAACTTGCTCAAGGGATTGTGTTAAATAAATCATATAAGGTAAATTCTCTTGCTATGCATATGTTCCATGAGTCATCAAAATGTAGACAGGCATATTGGTTGGCAACTGTACTTCTAGGCTACAAATTACTCCTGATAAAGTTATTTTGACATGCTACTTAGTTTTGTTATATTTTCATTGCTAGGATCTTGAATTAGTCAACTCCATCTAGTGAGATAAGACTCGTGGTTGTTGCTAGAATCTTGAATTAAGCACAGTAGTGCATTTCCCCATTTTTGAATTTTATTCTCCTTATTTTCCTATTGTCTTTGCAAAACAGCTGAATCCTCTTTTAACCCTAAGCAGGTTGTTTTGCTGAATCAAGTTACAACAAAGTTTGTGGATGGCTCATTTCAGTTAACTCTTGCTCTTGGTATACTTCCATCCTCTCCTTCCCATATCAATCAATTAAACATTGAATTTATTTTTGTTATGTCATGGAAGAAATATTACATAGTCTATCAATGTTTCTTCTTTCTCATTTGTATGTTTGCATGGAATAGGTGATAGTTGGTCTCATGCATGCACCAATCGGATCATTCTATACTGGAATGGTAATGAACGACACGCATATATCGATAAGTCTCCATCTCTTCGATCAGCCTCCGCACCCTTCCAGGTTACAAGTAAAGGTATTCGAAATGTCACTTCAAATTGCAAGCGTGTCAGGATGATGTGAAGACAGATGTGATTCGAAGAGAAGATGATAACTAGAGTTGTTTCGTTTAGTTTCATATAGTATAAATTGGATTATTAACTGATGTCGAAAACAAAGATAACTCAAGGAGTTTCTTTCAGATACCTGGAACTGCTTCCACAATGTGGTACTTGTAATGTATTAAATGATAAATTAGTTAGTGTTATTGGCTAGTTTTGGGATGATTTGTCAGGTCTTACGAAATTTTTTCATCGGTCATTAGGATAAATCGGGAAGCGCATTGTGGTAGTCCAAGAATCTAATATCTTTTGGTTGCGTATTTCATTTGGAGAAATTTTTTTTATAAATATATCATAACTGGAGATCTAATTCTAGATACCTAAGTGATAATTTAAATGACAATCTGAATAGCTTATTACAGTATCATAACCTCGGGAACTACTTAAAATGCATTAAGGACCTATTTTGAGAGTTATGCTGTTATAATTCTGTCACTATAACTCCTCTTATTTGTTACATTCAAATGGTTACGAAGTACGAAGTTGGCCAAAATGCTTAGAATCCAAAATCTCATTGCCTTGGGATATCTCTGTCTGTTAGGATATATTTAGTTGGGGGTTATTTTTATATAATATTATCAATAAAAATTTTATTTGATTTAAGTAATCGGTAATTTTTGAATAATGATATATGTTCGATATGTTAATAAAAGAGGCATGTAATATGAATTCGAAAAATTTAAAAAAATGAAATATCTTGATTTGAGGATTAACAAAAATTTTTAATCATATATATATATATATATTATACATTAAAATTTTATTACATTATCTAGATTAAATAAAATAAAATAAAATAAAATTATATTTTATTCTTCATAATCAAAATTATATAACTTAAATCAAACACATCTTTAGAGGTAAACTTTTTAGTCTCTAATATACTATCTTAAAATAAAAAAAATATCCCTATATATATATTTTTAAATCCTACGCTATCAATAATTTTTTTACATTATTAATTAATAGTGTCATCCACATTGTTAATTTTGAGATGAAGAAAGCAGATTTAAAATTTCAATATCACTCTAAAATTATAAATCTCACAATTTACACCCTCAATTATTGTATTTTATTTTATTTTTTCATTTCACAAATCTCTTTAAAAGGAAAACAATAAAACCTCCATAGGAACGCCACTATATCTTCCAAACCCCCATGTCTCAATCCCCACCATTATTTCACGATCTGCCATCGGCTCAACCCAAAGGCTATCCGATTGAGCATTTGGCTAGAATCAAATTGAACTATTTGAAAATAAACTAATCTATTATTTTTTAAACTAACGAAATCCATCAAAATTTACCGTTAAAATCAAACACATCAAATCAAATTAATCAATTTTAAAAAAATAATAAAGATTTAATTTATTCAATAAAAATTTAAAAATCTTAATATTTTTTCCTTAATAAAAAAAAAATCAATTTAATTGATTTTGAAAATTCAAAACTAATGACCTATGTTTATTAAAAAACAAACACTTTCGCATAAACTAAATCAAATTTTCGAACTAATAAGATTTTGTAGAGATTTCAGTTTAACCGAAATGAAGCATACGAAAGATCTTTCATAAACACAAGTTTCGGAAGCATAACTAAATTCTCTTTATAATCAAAGTTACTTCCTAACTTTTATGTTCAAGATAGACATAACAAGCTGGAAAAAAAGACTGATACTGACAGAAATATAAGAAACCCAAATCACTGGTCAAAGTTTGCAGGCAGCGCCGAACAAACTGGAGAACAAGTGTTGCTTTCAAATGCATCCAAGTTTTCTTTTGGATGAAAGAAAACTGAATTAAATCTTTACGTCTAGTTTGACATTGTGTAAGTTTCTGGAAATAGATTCTCTTGTCGGAATGAAGAGGATAGATATATCGAGATATGGCTTGAGGAATTCAAGTGCTACTTGCTCACCAACAAACTCTACCACATAAGCTATTTGACCAGAACTCTATAAAATACTAACATTAGAATAATTTCTGAGGGAATTAATGATGAAATGATATGATATCATAGCTAAATACAAACATTTAACTAAGTAATCCACGATTAGAGAAACTAAAGTAATATACTACACTTCACCTTGTATGTTTTCAGTTATTCTTTATCTTCCTGCAACTCCCGGAAGAACAGGCCCTTCACATGGCTGCGTCTCCGGAGTGAATCAGCAAAGAACAGCTATCTACCGATCTTCTTCGTGCTCCCATGAGGATGAGGTCATTGGTCGGACCAACACGAAAAAATTGAATTTTTTGCAGCAGAAAATGCTTGGAAGAAGGTCATACTGCAGAACAAGTTCCCACTATGACTAATCTCTCCGTCTAGGGCTCCGACTTGGTAGGAAGGCCGAGGGCGACTGGGGGAAGAAGAAGAACCCGGGAGAAGGCGGGGCCGGAAGGCCATGCCCCCCCGTTCCAGCTCCCAATGTTTCCGGATGGGGCAACGGAGAGAAGACCGGCGGCGGAGGGTACTGGAACCCCGGAGAAATCAAGGGATACGGCGACCTCGGAGATAAGAGATTTAGGTATCCACTCGGAGAAGGGGAAAGGAACGAGTTTGGACTCATTATCAATCTCGGCGACAGCAGTGCTAGGGGTGGCGGGGAGGGGAAGGGCGGCGGGGGGCGATGGCGAGAAGAGGAGGCGGGGCCGAGGAGGGTGCTCTCGAGGTAGCGCATGTAGGCGGAGACAGGGGAGGAAGCCCAGGCAGGAGCGCGGAGGTTAGGGTTAGGGTGCGGCGGAGGGGCGATTGGGGAGAGCGGGGGAGGGCGGATCTTGAGTAAGCGGGAGCTGGGAGGGCGCGGGCGAGGCGGTGGCTGAGGGCGGAGGTGGTCGCGGGAGGGGGAGCCGGTGAGTTGCTGGACGACGGCGCGGAAGTCGTTCTTGCTGATATTGTATATCTGCTGCGGCGGAGGAGGAGGCGAGGGCTTGCGGATTTGCTTGCTCTGCTTGTTGATACCGAGCGATGGATCCATAGCATGGATTGTTGCAGAGATCGAAGGAAAGGCGTTCGTGGCGGCGGTGGAATCGGGGTGGCGCCGGTTTCGCCTTCTCTTTATAATGGAAATGTGGCGGTGACAAGGAACGAAGGAGACCGGCAGTTGTGTTGACCGCTGCGCTGCGTCCGCGCGAAGAGGGCGGCGGCCAAAGAATAACTTCGGAAGCCGCCGAAGGTTCTAAATTACTATTTTTGGAATGGTGAAAATTTTCGTTCATCTTTTCCCAAAATATCCTTAAAATTTTAAATTTATTAAAATATCCCTCCGTTTTCAAATTGTTATTTATTACACTCATTAAGGGCCTTTAAAATAATTTAAAAATTCTTAAATGTATTTAAAATGTAGATAAAATTTCAAGAGAGGTAAATATCAAAACGCAGCCACTCATCTCATTTTCATGCTAAAAATAATTTTATTTTAATATTATTATAATAATTTTATTTGTAAGATAAAAAAATATTTGAATGAAGCTCTTAAATTATTCAATGTTATTATTGGTTAAAATGGTGAAACTGATAGTACGTATAGATCAAAACTTATTATATTTTAATTATTGTCCATAATTCAATTAACTCATAATGTTTTTAAATATATAAGATGAGTGGGATAATACCCATGGAATATTAACGCGATAATTATATTATTTATTACATTTATTATTTGGCGAATTTTTTCTTCAGCCAGCAACTCAAGGACGGTAACCTCCACTGTAGCCACCGGCTCCACCGTATCCTCCCCCGATTCCCGAGCCACCGCCCGTGCCGCCTCCATAGCCACCAGCACCGCCATAGCCACCTCCTATCCCCGAGCCACCGCCTGTGCCGCCTCCATAGCCACCAGCACCGCCATAGCCACCTCCCATCCCTGAGCCACCGCCAGCGCCCCCACCGTAACCGCCTGCGCCTCCATAGCCGCCTCCTATTCCCGAACCACCGGCCGACCCGCCGCCGTAGCCTCCGGCGCCACCATAGCCGCCTCCTAGTCCCGAGCCGCCGCCAGCACCGCTCCCATAACCACCTGCTCCGCCGTAACCACCCGCACCACCGTATCCAGAGCCTCCGCCGGTTCCGCCGCCTCCTCCTATACCACCTCCGTGCTCTCCCCCGGCACCGTATCCGCCACCGGCCCCACTACCGGCGCCACTTCCGTAGCCTGCGCCGTGTTCTCCGCCTTCTCCGATTGCACTCCCACCACCACCGCCATGGCCGCCTCCGGCTCCCCCACCGGCCGCACCTCCATGCTCTCCTCCTGCACCGTATCCACCACCAGCCCCACTTCCTGCACCACTTCTGTATCCTGCGCCGTGCTCTCCCCCTTCTCCGATTGCACTCCCACCACCACCGCCATGGCCGCCTCCGGCTCCCCCACCGGCCGCACCTCCATGCTCTCCTCCTGCACCGTATCCACCACCAGCCCCACTTCCTGCACCACTTCCGTAGCCTGCGCCGTGCTCTCCCCCTTCACCGATTGCACTCCCGCCGCCACCACCATGGCCGCCTCCGGCTCCGCCACCGGCCGCACCTCCATGCTCTCCTCCAGCACCGTATCCACCACCAGCCCCACTTCCTGCACCACTTCCGTAGCCAGCACCATGCTCTCCGCCTTCTCCGATTGCACTCCCACCACCACCGCCATGGCCGCCTCCGGCTCCGCCACCGGCCGCACCTCCATGCTCTCCTCCAGCACCGTATCCACCACCAGCCCCACTTCCTGCACCACTTCCGTAGCCAGCGCCGTGTTCTCCGCCTCCTCCGATTGCACTCCCACCACCACCGCCATGGCCGCCGCCTCCTCCTCCACCGGCCGCACCTCCATGCTCTCCTCCGGCACCGTATCCACCACCAGCCCCACTTCCTGCACCACTTCCGTAGCCTGCGCCGTGCTCTCCCCCTTCTCCGATTGCACTCCCACCGCCACCGCCATGGCCGCCGCCTCCTCCTCCACCGGCCGCACCTCCATGCTCTCCTCCGGCACCATACCCACCACCAGCCCCACTTCCTGCACCACTTCCATAGCCTGCACCGTGCTCACCGCCTTCTCCAATTGCACTGCCGCCACCAGCGCCAGCACCGCTCCCTCCACCACCGCCGTACCCACCACCATGCTCACCCCCGGCTCCATAACCTACTCCACCGCCGCTCCCTCCGCCAGTACCATACCCACCTCCATGGCCTCCCAAACCGCCATACTCCCCGCCGGAGGCCCCCCCATACCCGGCTCCAGACCCGCCTCCACCTCCACCACCAAGCCCACCTCCATGCTCACCGCCAGCACCATAACCGGCACCGCCGCCGCTTCCATAACCACTGCCAAAGCCGGCACCTTTCTCCCCTGAAGCGCCGTAACCCGGCAGGAACTGCACGCCGGAGCCATAACCAGCACCAGAACCACCGCCACCTCCGCCTCCATACCCTCCCGCTCCGCCCGCAGCGCCTCCGGCGCCATAGCCTGCGCCAGAACCAATGCCGTGACCGGCGCCATATGGAATCGGCTCTGCGAAGAGCAATCTAGAAGCAGAGCATACGGCGATGCCGAGCAAAAACAAGAACAGAGGAATTACAATTCTACAAGTGGCCATTTGCGTTGTGAGGATGAACGAAAGCAGCGGAATCGGGTCGCAATTTATAGAGATGGATTGACCAAGCAGGCCATGTTACTTTTGGCCTATGTGTTCTTCCCACTTCCATTCTAATCTTCAAAGTTTCTGCGTTCCTGCTGTAATGCATCCTTTCCTTTCCCCTCGAGATTTCATCTCCAAACTCTCAATGATGAACCAACTTAACATCTCAATAATGGCGTTTAATCCTCAACAACCGCAACCTTAATAACAGAGCCACTATTGACGAGCAGTGAAAGAAGACATCCCACTAAGCAGCAAAGGCTCTGAGTTACGTTCTTCGTAGGGTGGTGCAACTTTGTGGGGCTGAGAGAAGAAGAAGAAGAAGCTTTAATCCTGCTTTGTCAACAAAAGGAATGTTGAATTCACATCAACAACAAGTGGCCACAACCTCCATTTATTCGAAGATTTATATACATAAAACAGAACTGTTCTCTGAAATTATGAACTCCAGTGGATTGATGTTCTTCAGACCTTATATTTAATTCGTCACTGCCACATGGTGAAACAACTGATAATGTAGATTTGGTTTGGTGGTTGATGTGAAATGCTTCGCCATGCGCGACCAAGATGAGGAAAAGGAAGATGATGAGCACAATTTGATTCGATAGTAATGATAGAAGAAAGAAAGAAAAAGTATTTATTCATGTACTTATATATGGATTGTACATTGTGGTGCATGACAGAGGAAGCACAGCGGAGATTGCACTAGAGAGAGAAAAAGATGAGAGCCAAAGGTCAATCCTACAAGCTTGAGTGGGGATGGCAACTTCGTAGGATGTGTCTAGAAACTATATCTATTGATTCTAACTTCGCTCGCTTTGATTTCGACTTTAGACTAATTTGAGTTCTTTTGTATTTTTGCAAAGGATAACATGCTTCGAATTTTAAGTAAACTGATTTTCAAGATAATATATTTGATGGGGGAGTTTGATACATCTATAATGGTGCTTGAGAGTAAACATTACGCTTAAAATCATAGAGGTTAATGTTCAACTAACACTTATATATAACTTTTAGTAGATCTTATTAATTTTAAATAATAAATTGTGTAGAATCAAAGCTATATATATATATATATATATATATATATATATATATATATATAAAAGCTAAGTTAGAATAAAGCTCTATTTGGGTATACCACTCTCTTTGGGGTAGGAGGGGAGGGTAAATAAAGGAAAGGGAAATTTTGAACTCAAATTTTTTTTTTCAATTTTATTCCTTATTTCAAAATATATAGATTCTGTATTGTTTCAATTTTATGCTTATGGTATGTCTACTTATTGTTTCTTTAAACTTTTCTTGTTTATTTAAGTCATAAATACTAATTTTAGCTGACCTCACAAGGTGGTTTTGGCAAGAAAAATCTTAAATCCATATGTTTAATGGGCTATACCTATATTTTCACATATAGGATTATTTTAAAAAGGGAAGATATTTTTGTAATTTTCATTGGAGTGTTAGAGGGGTGAATAGCACACTCCAAAGTCCGCAATCATTTGACTGCTTTCATTAGATCAGACAAGCACTATAAATTCGCTTATTTTACTAAAGATCAGGTTCGATAACAATCTTACCGACCATTAACTTAAAGCATACAAAGAAACTGAAAGAATGACAACTCATGATACCAGAGACAAGGTTCATTTGAGCTCGTAGCGATGTCACAGTGTTTTTGTGTCATTGTGGCTTGAGCGTAGCAACGTTTCACAATCGGAGAAGTGTAGACTTGAGTGTAGATGAATGGTATGAAGTTTCTAGTTGTGACCTCCTTTAATAGCTCTATCCAGACGATTGGATCAGTATAGGACGCCTCCAGCAACATCTATCCGATGCTACTTTGAACCTGATTCCGCCAGTCCAGGTGCCTAGATCCTTTCCGGGTGCCTAACTAGTTGACGTGACAACACTTCATTGAAGCTCTATCCGACCTATTCTGTTGAAGCTTTATTCTTTCCTAAGAGCCTAGATCTATTCTAGGCGCCTGAAAGTTGACGTGTGTCGACCAAACAAGATGTGCCATCACATTTGGACGCGGAGCTAAGTTTCGAATAGTCCAGGTGCTTGGAACCATTTGGGGTGCCAGAACCTCAAGTCGCTTGGATCCATTTCGGATGCATGGAGTCCCTTTTTCGGTTGGCTCCCATACTTAGCTTCTTGCATCACAATGCTAGCACATATATATAATAATGAGTATGATTGACAACTTTTTGAGTTGTCCGATCTTAACTTTAGGTTTCTTGTGAAACCTTTAGATTGGACCAATGCCTATTGCTCTTTTTCTGAGAGCGTGTTCTCACCACTCCACTCAAGAGAATTTATTTGGTGCCAAACCTTAGTCCATACAATATGTTTGAGCTTTTGCTCAGTTGATCTTGACCCTTGGGATTTTTTGGTAGACCTTCGATTATTGATCTATCTAGACTTTTGCCTAGTATCCTTGACCCTAGGACTTCCCACCCGATGTCCTCAATCTGCCAATACTTCCTGCCTAGTTCCACCAACTAGGATTTCGTTACTTAGTCCCGCTGACCAGGACTTCCTTGTCTAGTCTCAACTAGGACTTTTCTGTAAGCTTGATCAACACATCAAAACCTCAAACATACTTAACTTTTAACCCTTTACCAATATCAAAATTTAAGTTCGATCATATGATGCATCTTGTACCAACAATCTTTCCTTTTTTTTATTATGATAATATGATTAAAGTTAAGTTAAAAAAAATATAGTATAACTGATCCCGTCCGGAGGCTGAGTCGGACAGAGGCCGGTCGCGGTGGACTGGGCGTTGACAGGAAGTCGCGGGCGATGCAGGCTCCCCACGGGTGGCTGACGCCGCTACAGGACCCTGCGCACACTCAGACGATCTCCCTTCTCACGTTAGGGACCGAAACCCAGGGAAAAAGTCCCCGGATCAGGCCCTCCGACGCTCAAGTCAGGTCCTTTTTCCCCAGAAAGAACAGAGAGAAGCAGAAGGGAAAAACAGTTGTGGAAAGAAGTGACGAGAGAGTGTGTGCGCGTACCTGCGTACGAGGGCTTTCTCCCCTTTTATGCGTCCTCCTGCCAGAACTTGCCCTCCTGTCAGAAAACGTTAGACGCCCCGCTTTGTCCGCTAGTCCCGTACACCTGTCGCGCTGTTATTTGCTGTGAGAGCATCTTTCTGTTTAGGAACCTCCGCCTTCGCACTTGGGTTTTGTCCTGTAGTGAGAGACAGCTGGCAGACTACTATTGGCTATGAGGGCGTCTTTTCGTTTCAGGAACCTTCGCCTTCGCTCGCATTGTTGGTATGTAATAATTACCCCTGACGGACCGTTGAGATTCTCCGCTCCCGTATTACTTAGCTCCTCCGATTCGTTGTGCCCGCGCACCAGCCTGCACCTGTGGTTCGCATTTGCCTCTGCTTAGCTATGCCGATCTCGACCTGCATCCTGCGCTTTGTACTTCCTGAGATCAGCTCTGCCGCCTCCGACCCATTGGCCTATACTTCCGGTTCTTGGCCTCGCTTGCCTATGTATCCTGCGCTTTGTACTTCACGGCCCTCAACCGCGTTGTGATTAGCTCTGCCGATGCCGACCCATTGGCCTATACTTCCAGTTCTTGGCCTATGCTTAGCTCTGCCGTCTGACTTGCATCACCACTTTGTACTTCGGCCCTCAGCCGCAGGTGGTTCCGACTGCCGACCGACGGCCGGCCTGTGCTCTGTGTTTGCCTCTGTGGATCGGTGACTCCTCTCGCCGCTCCCAACCCGCCTATCTTGAACCACCGCCTGTCAGCCTGCCTTTTTGACCGCCAAGTCGCCATGACTATTGACCGCCACCTCCTCGTGACTTTTGACCGCCACATAGCCTGGACTTTTCTAACCCTTTCCTCTTGGGCCCCTCCATCACTAACCGTATCACAAGTCTCCTCCACAAGTCTAGTCGAAGGAGGACGACAGTCTGACTGACTAGACCTCTGCACATTTCTGTGACTTCGGCCTATCTTTGTGACTTCAGCAGATCTCTGTGTATCTACCTCAGCGTATCTCTATGATCTCAGCATATCTCTGCGCACCTTGCTTCTTGCGTCACGCATCAGCTTTTGTGTCTCGTTGCTTGGGATATCATGCCTCCTTTACTGTGTCGCCAGCCGCTTGGGGCGCCGCGCCCACTTAGTTGCTTGGATTCAGCTGCCATTCCTCTTTATAAGGAGCCTTAAGGTTGCTTCTCCGTGCTATCGCTTCTTTTTTACGCTGTCTTTCCAGCGTTCCGCCAACCGCTCCTCCACACGATGCATTCTCCTCCTCCTTCTCAGGAAGTTGACCAACCACCCTCCCGAGTGATGGTAAACGAACTCACCACGCTACTTGTCTCAAAAGAGCGTGAGCTGAATCGCGTGTCTCAGGATCGAGATCGCCAGGTAGCTGCTCTGCGTTCCATGGAAGACCAGTACCGCCTTGCGAAGTACTGCGTGGATGTGGAGAGGACGAGGAAGGAGCAGTGCCAGGCTAGCCTGCAGCGTCAACTCGGTATCCAGGAACAGTTGCGTCAAGAGCATGAACAAGCGCTCTCCCTCCTCCGCGCAGGCCTTGAGGATAAGCAACGTACTATCACTCAACAGCAAGCGGTCATCAGATCTTTGCGCGCGGAGCTGGCTCAAGCTGTGAACGCTCCCGAATCCCCCAACAGGTCTTCCCGCGGAAGTGTTCATTCCCCCGGGCCAATTCTTTCCACGAGTAAAAGCTGGCCTGGGGAATAGTTGTCTCAGTGGCTCCTTTGCCAAACGACGCTTCTGCTTGTGGCCTAGGCTGTATCCCTCCCTTGCTGAACGACGTTGCTACGCTCGTCGATCCGTCCCCTTTTGGCCCAGCTTCTCCTGCTCAATTCTCATCTAACAAACATATTTTTAGAAATTGGCCCTTGGGTAAGAGCCTAGAGTCGCTTCATGATTTCTTTTCATGCATGTATTTCAGATAATAAAGTCAATGTAGTGCTTGAAAACTGCAACTGAGATGAACGTGTAAAACCTGATTTTGTAGTTAATATTGGCGCTGTAGGAGAAGGGTAGATGGCCTTTCACACCCCTTGCTCTGCGTGTTTGCTGCATATTTGCAATTTGCATAAAATAAATCCAAATATAGCTGACCTGATTATGGAAAACGCTCTGCTCAAGGTGAGGCACATCTCTCGGAAAGGTAGTTAGGCATATGCACCGAGTTCGCTTATGATTTTCGCAGAGGGGCTGATTTTTGATTCCCGCATGGGGCCGACTTTTGATTCTCGCATGGGAGACGACCTAAAAAGATCGTTGGGCGTGAGAGCAGAACTCACTTATAACTCGCACTGGGGCGAGAGTCTGGGACAACCGACCTAAAAGGTCGTTGGGCGTGAGCACAGGGCTCACTTTTGATTCTCGCATGGGAGCCGACCTAAAAAGGTCGTTGGGCGTGAGAGCAGAGCTCACTTATAACTCGCACTGGGGCGAGAGTCTGGGACAACCGACCTAAAGGCGTGAGCGCGAGGCTCACTTTTGATTCTGCATGGGAGCCGACCTAAAAGGTCGTTGGGCGTGAGAGCAGAGCTCACTTATAACTCGCACTGAGACGAGAGTCTGGGACTACCGACCTTAAAGGTCGTTGGGCGTGAGCACAGGGCTCACTTTTGATTCTCGCATGGGAGCCGACCTAAAAAGGTCGTTGGGCGTGAGAGCAGAGCTCACTTATAACTCGCACTGGGGCGAGAGTCTGGGACAACCGACCTAAAAGGTCGTTGGGCGTGAGCACAGGGCTCACTTTTGATTCTCGCATGGGAGCCGACCTAAAAAGGTCGTTGGGCGTGAGAGCAGAGCTCACTTATAACTCGCACTGGGGCGAGAGTCTGGAACTACCGACCTAAAAGGTCGTTGGGCGTGAGAGCAGTGCTCACTTATAACTCGCACTAGGGCGAGAGTCTGGGACTACCGACCTAAAAGGTCGTTGGGCGTGAGCACAGGGCTCACTTTTAATTCTCGCATGGGAGCCGACCTAAAAAGGTCGTTGGGCGTGAGAGCAGAGCTCACTTATAACTCGACCGGGCGGATCTAGGACAACCGACCTAAAGGTCGTTGGCGTGAGCACATGGCTCACTTTTATTCTCATGGGAGCCGACCTAAAAGGTCGTTGGGCGTGAGCGCGGGCATAACTCACACTGGGGTGAGAGTCTAGGACAACCGACCTAAAGGTCGTTGGGCGTGAGCAGGGCTCACTTTGATTCTCGCATGGGAGCCGCCGAAAAGGTCGTTGGGCGTGAGCGCAGCTCACTTAACTCGCACTGGGGCGAGTCTGGGACAACCGACCTAAAGGTCGTTGGGCGTGGCTCACTTTTGATTCTCGCATGGGAGCCGACCTAAAAGGTCGTTGGGCGTGAGCGAGCTCACTTATAACTCGCCGGGGGGTGGGACAACCGACCTAAAGGTCGTTGGGCGCGTGGCTCACTTTTGATTCTCGCATGGGGCCGACCTAAAAGGTCGTGTGAGCAGAGCTCACTTATAACTTCGACCTGACGGGAGTTGGGACAACCGACCTAAAGGTCGTTGGGCGTGAGCACACTTTTGATTGCACCGACCGAAAAGGTCGTTGGGCGTGAGCGAGCTCACTTATAACTCGAGGCGCGAGTGGGACAACCGACCTAAAGGTCGTTGGGCGTGAGCACAGGCTCACTTTGATTCTCGCATGGGAGCCGACCTAAAAGGTCGTTGGGCGTGAGCGAGCTCACTTATAACTCGTGCCGGGGACTGGAACAACCGACCTAAAAGGTCGTTGGGCGTGAGCACAGGGCTCACTTTTGATTCTCGCATGGGAGCCGACCTAAAAAGGTCGTTGGGCGTGAGAGCAGAGCTCACTTATAACTCGCACTGGGGCGAGAGTCTGGGACAACCGACCTAAAAGGTCGTTGGGCGTGAGCACAGGGCTCACTTTTGATTCTCGCATGGGAGCCGACCTAAAAAGGTCGTTGGGCGTGAGAGCAGAGCTCACTTATAACTCGCACTAGGGCGAGAGTCTGGGTACTCCGGTCCGAGACCGGTGGCGATGGCGCTGGTCCGAGACCAGTAATGACACTCCGGTCCGAGACCGGTGGCGATGGCGCTGGTCCGAGACCAGTAATGACACTCCGGTCCGAGACCGGTGGCGATGGCGCTGGTCCGAGACCCGCTGGACCCTCCTCGCCCGTAACACATGTGATGCTCTCTTCATCCTCCATTTGCCCCACCCGAACCGCCTTAATTGCTTCTACCGAGCCGGGCATTGTTTGCCAGTTTTGCATTCGCTCTGTCGTGTCCCTCGTCTTCCTGCAAGCATATCACGCATAGTATAGGATGTGGGCGGGAGAGAGGGAACATGAACCTTATTCGGCCCTGGGTACGCAACGCTCTTCTAGCTTGTGGGAGCTTCGCGTGCCTTTGCATGCTGGTGTGGTTAATGAACCGACCCGGGGGCTGTCTCCACCGAGATGCTTGCCTAGCTACTTCGAGTGAGCAGCTCTCCTGGTCGCCAACCCCTGCCTTCCTAACTTTCGCTGATCAGCCTTGTTCCCTGCGCGACCTCTACTGGATTATCCGGCTTTTGCAGCTCTGTAAAATATCCCGCTTGCCCCTACCGAGGGATGCCTCTTTTTTAGAGCCACACCTTGTCATGATTACCCCGCCGCGCTCATCTTTAATAGGTTTATTCTTATGCTGACACCTGTCCGTTGCCTCTATGGTCCACGCTTCCTGACGTCAGTTTCCATACCTTTTTCGTACGCCTCCGTGCTCACTTCCCCTTAGACGGCGCGGGGCGGGTTACCCAAAAAGATACTCGGCCCGATTCTCGATGCTTCCTAGGCCTGAATGGGCTTTATAAACCCTAAAGGTCATCTGCCGATGCCTTTCCAACGCTTCGTTCTCCCCCTCTCCTCCTCCGTGCTCGTCCTTGTCAGTGCAACTTGCCATCTTCCGGCCTGAGCTCGCGACCCCTTCGCCCTTCTGATCGTTCCTGGCCTGTGATCCTTCTCGCCTCCACTCTTCTTGCTTGCTTCTTCCCCGCGACGATGGATGGTAAGGACCTCCCCTGGTATTCATGCTATCTTTCGGATTTAGACCACCATGACCTGTCGGTATTACAATCCCTTCTGCGATTGGATTCCTCCTATGAGCTTCGACTCCCATCACCCAATGAACATCCTTCGTCCCCTCCTGAAGGCTGTATCACTGTCTTTAAAGATCAGATTATGGGCGGTCTTCGCTTTCCTTTGCATCCCTTTATTTCAGACTTATGCCAGTATTATGGCATCGGCGTCTCCCAATTTGCCCCCAATGTATTTCGAGCTATCTGTGGAACCATCATCTTATGCCGTATCTATCGGATTCCCTTGACGCCTCACCTATTCCAGCACTTCTACTCTTTCCGGCGAGCCGAGGCGGGGATATTCAACGTTCAGGCCAAGCCAGACTTTAAGTTCTTTGACGGCCTACCTTCTTCCAATAAGGGTTGGAGGTCCCGCTTTTTCTTTCTTAAACCGCCTCCCCCCTTAGCCGGGCCTTCTCAGTGGCGCCCCCTCCCGGCTTTTCCCCCACATGTTCACGAATCTGCCTGCTTTGCAGCTGCGGACAAGTTGACCGGTGTTCTGGTTCTCTTGTCTGTGTTGATGCTGGAAGGCATCTTATACACCTTCGGTCTTAGTCCCGTCTCTGCAGAAATCGGCGCTCCCTTTGGTAAGTTGTCTATTCCTGCACGCCGCTCTTCGCTAACTGAGGTGCCTTTTCTTTTTTATTCTTGTAGCTGCCGCTATCCTCCATTCCTTCGCCTACCAAGAGATGCCCGCAGTTGCTGTCCTTGAAGCCCTGCATCAGGAGCTGACACCAGGCCTACCTTCTGATCCAGCTGCTGCCCTCGGTCCTCAATTTCCAGCACCCCCGACCTCTGATGTTGTGATTGTCCCGCCGCTTTCAGTGCTACCTTCCCCCAGCGCTGCAGACCCAGCATTGTCCCACACCTCCGATCAACCGGCGACTGCTTCCTCGCCCACTAGACAGGCTCCTCCTCTCCGTCCTACTCTGCGGCTGTGTGTGACGCGCCATAGCAAACGGACGGCCCCGGTCCCCGCCACTTCTCCTCCACCCTCACAGCGCCAACGCGTGGTGATTCTTTCTTCCCCCTCCAAGTCTTCGGGCACGAGCTCGACTCAGGAGCCAAGTTTGGGCCAGGAACAGGCCTATGACTTAGAGGTGGTAGGCCCGCCATCAGACCGACTTACTGCGGCGCCACTCCAGAGCGTGATACCTACTCCGCCTTCACCTTCTGATGGCCAACCCCTGGATTCGCTGACTCCTCCAGCCTCCTCTCCTCTGATGCCAACTAGCTTGGCCGTGCCCATTTCTGAATCGCACTCCCCGGACTGGGCCTTTAGGGCCCTCTGGAAGCTTCCTTCGGCGACTGACCCGGCGAACGTGCCGGCTGCCACCTCATCCCCTTTTTTTGGCAGGGTCGACTTCCACGGGGCCTTGGCCAACTCCTGGCAATCGGCTCATCGACAGTTCTGGGAAAGCGAATACCCTCTGGAAGAGCTCGATCAAGTTGCTTGCTCTCTGGTCGCGGTGAGTCCCTTTTTCCCTCCTTTCCTTTTTCTGGGCGTGCGTGTGTGTTTCCATAACCTCCTTTCCCCTCCCATGGGCACTTGCAGACCTGTTCGGCGAGTCTGAGCGTAGTCCAACGAGAATGCGACACTCAAGGCCCGTCTTCGGGAACTGGAACCCCTTTATCTTCCACGGCTCCAGCCCTCCTGAAGGCTGACTCTCCCCACCGCCGGAATCGTGCCCTCACTTGGGCCCTTCGAGCCTTAAACAAGCTGCGGGCATTAGGCGGCCTTAAAGGCGAGTGAGTCCTCTTTGGCTTCGAAGTGGAACGTCGTCAGCAGAGCTGCTTGCCCAGTCCAGAGAATTGGCTCTGCTGAAGCAAGGTTGGGAGCTCCAGATGGGGGTGAGGCCCAAACCGCGTCGATCTGTGGGGAAACCACCTCGAGCTCGGTGGGAAGCTGCCAAGTCGGCTTCAATCTTCTGAGCTTCGCGGGCCGAGGCGGTGTCTCGGGGCGGTGACTGCAACGGAGGCTACCGGGACAAGGGCCAGCGAGTACAGCAGAGAGCTCGGCGGTGAAGGCCTACCGATTAGCCTATGTTCGTTCTTCCTTTTTCCTTCGAAGTTGGTGGATGGTCCTGCTTTTTGTAGGGGTGGCACAAGGTTATTCTTTTGACACGGAAGTAGACACTTCTTCTTGTTCTGGAATCGCTGAGCTTAGCTCCCCTCCTTGAGGCGGATGACTCTTCCACTCCCTCCGCCGCTCCAATTCCCGTAGAGGTGTCTCCCCAGGATCTTCCTGCCGCCATCCCCGAAGCTTCTGAAGCCCTTGCCCCTCCTCCTGATGAACCAACCGGCCCGGCTTCTCCTCAGTCGGTTCCTGACAACCTGTCTCCTCCTTCTCCGAATGTAATGTAACTAGAACCATGTTATGCCGCTTGCTTTTTGATGCGTTGCTACCGGCCCTTCCTTGGTGGTATTTGTGTAATCATACTGACCTCGGTTTGTTTATCTCCAATTTCCTCTGCAATTCAACAACTGTGCCTTGCCCCCTTCGCGTACTTGTAGCTTGTTTTCTGTGGCCAATTAATTGTTGGTTTCGACCGTGCTCCGCTGATCAGACTTCCCTTGTCTACTTCCCTTCGCTACGTGGCTTCTCCCCCCATCGCTGCCCTTCTACTGCGCCGGTCTGGGCTAAAGGCCACCTCCCGTGTCCGTGCCATTCGCTGATTTGACTTATCCGCCTTCTGGGGACCCTTCCGTACACTTTTGTCCTGTTTGAAACAATTTCCTAGGGAAGCGCTTCGTATATCGAGCCCTTTCCTTTCCCTTAATGCCCCCGGGCTATCTTCTCGAAGCTCATCGCCGAGCGTTCCTCGTCTACTCCAAACCCTGCATCTACCGTCCGTTGCTGACTTACGAAAATGTCCCGCACCCACCATACCTATAAGTATCATCTGACTCTTTCTTTCACCATCACAGTAGAGCACTCAAACGCCGCCGCCGCCGACTAATTTCCTCCGAGACCTTGCTGTGATCCGTCCCTTCTCCCTTGGCTTTCCTTTGCGATTGACTTCTCCATCCTCTAAGGTGTTATCTTCCTCCATGGCCTCTCCTTCCTGGGCCTCTCTGTTGGCTGAGCATTTCCCAGGCGTTTCAAACTTTGCCGAGTTAGATTGGGATGACCTACGGTACACTTATGAAATCCCTGTAAGCTTCCGCCCTATCATCCCCACTGTTGCAAATTTGTACTTCGATCCTCCGCCGGGTTCGTGTACTTTCTTCACTGAGCAATTTGTGTCTGGCCTTCGTCTACCTCCACATCCTTTCCTATCTGGAGTGTGCCGCTACTTCCACATCCCCTTAGGTCAGTTAACTCCCGACTCCATAAAGATTCTATGTGGCTTCGTGATACTCTGTGAGGTTTGCGAAGTTTCCTGGTCTGCCCCCCTCTTTCACTGCTTCTTCTCCCTCGCTCGGCGCGCCGATGGCCTTTTTGAATTTCAAGCTCGCAGTCAAACTGCCTTTTTCTCCCGTCTTCCCCCTCCTCGCGCCAACTGGAGGAAAAAATTCTTTTTTCTCTGGTTTCCTGAAGAGACAGGTTGGCCTATGTGTTGGCAACCTAAACTTCCTCCGCCCCCGGCGTTGGAAGAGTATCATATGGACCTCTCCTATGCCGCAGCGGCGACAAGAATGGAGCTTTGGCGCCTGGATCTGACGAGACTGCTGTCTGGAGATATGCTTTCTTTTTTCCGTCTGAATCCCTCCTTCTCTGGGGCGCCGCGCTCATTGGGTAAATCCGCACTTGGCTCTTCTCTCCTGTTTACGCTTGTTTTATCTGCAAAGATAACCTTCCATGTCGACGCCTATAGCGGAGGCCCTGTATCGTGCCTCCGAGGTTCTGCCCCTGCCCCTAGACGATCTGGAGATAATGCGGCGTGGCCGAGTAATCTTGGAGAGGAGGCTACTCCCTTATTCCGACCCGTTTCCGCCCCCACTGCACAAGAAACTCCTCCTCCACCTGTCGCTCCGAGCGGGGATCGGGATTACGCTCAGACTAGCCATCGAGCTAGGCGGGTCTTCCGAGGAGCCCCCCGGGCCTCTCGACGGGGTCGCGCAGATCTTCGTCGCGCGGGTCGAAACTTGTCTGGTCGAGGCGTTGCGGGTGACAATGCCACAACCTCCCCTCAGGGCTTACCGCTTTCTGACGACTCCGGCTCTGACGGTCAGCCCCAACTTCATAGACGGCGCCGAAGACCAGGTCTAACTTCTCGCAGACTCGATGCTGTTCCTTTATCACTGCGGCGTTCCCTGCCGTCATCATGGCTGGTTCTAACATCATTTCCTCTTGTTATTGCTGTGTTATTTCCGTGGCAGCCTCCCCCAACCCCTACAGGGGGAGACCCTCTGCATCTCGTTCCACCCCCATTCCTCAGGAGGAGGACAGCCCCGGTGAGCGACGTAGCCCGGCACCAGGCGAGCCCACTCCCGAGTCGCCTTCTGCTCCTCCCGGCTCGGACGCAGGCCCTTCTCAACCTGCCGGCCCTTCTCCACCTGCCCGCCATTGTTATAGGACCACTATCCCCTCTGAAGCAGCTCAGGCTCGACGACATGATGCCTCTACTAGCGTCTTGGCGATGAAAGGCGGCCTTGGCAGCTTGTGGGAAGAGAGCATGAATCAAATGGGTAGTTTGTCGCCCTTAGCTCAAATGGATAGGTTCTCGAAGTCTTGGGCTAAAGTAAGTACCTTGTTCCTTTTCCTGAACGCGAGTTTGTTTTAATTGAGGGTCCTTATTCGTGGTCCAGACTCACGCAGAGTCCCTGGTGTTGAATCAATCCTTCCACACCCTCCATCATGAGAGCAAAGACCTCCGGGACAAAGTCTCTGAACTAGAGCTACAACTGAATGATCCTGATCAAGCCAGCCACGCCCTACGTGCCGAGATTCGAGCTCTAACCAACCAGACTGAGCGGCAAAAAGGGGCTCTGATGCAGGTCAGAGATGAACTCCGAGCTGCGTGTGAAGAAAAAGCTGCACAAGAGGCGGGATATCAGCAACAGCTCACCCACCAGGTTGGGGAGATTCAGTCCAGAGATACCCTGCTTCGGGAGAAGGACAATAAGCTGGAGGCTCAGGCAGCTAAGTTGACAGCCCAGGAAGCAGAGCTGCAGGCCCTAAGGGAGGAACTAAGCTCGTTGCCTGCGAAGTCGAACGTCGTATCTGACTTCCCCCGAATTTCTATCCCAGGCTGGGGCACGCTTTGCCATGACCGTGCCATACACGGCGGCAGGAGTTATCAGGCAACTGAACGCGCAGGGCTTCTTGAGCTCCATCCCCGCGGCAGATTTCTTGAATCATAACCTAATTATTCAAGGCCTTCCGGATGAGATTTTTGCTCCTTTCAAATGATCTGTACTAGCCACTTAAACTGGGAACTCGTTACATGTACATATGTCTTTTCGAGTTTTCATTTGACTATCTTACTGCTTCTACGCCCCTCGTTTGATCCAGCCTACGCCCACAAAGCCAGCCCCTTCAAACTTGATAGGGCCGCAGGTAATTAGCACTCCAAGGTCGATCCAACTTCTTTCCTTGAGCATCTTGTAAATAATAGGCTCCTGATGCCAATTTCTTGATAACCTTGTATGGTCCATCCCATTGAGGAGCCAACTTCGTTACTTCCCCTAAGGGCTTTATCTGCTTCCAGACCAGATCACCTTCTCCGAAGAATCGAGGGATCACCTTTCTATTATAGTTCTGTCTCATCCTCTGTCTGTAGGCTTCCAACCTGGCAGCTGCTTGCTCACGAATTTCGCTGATGAAATCCAGTTCAGCCAGCCGCCGCTCGGTGTTTTCTCCATCGTACATCATCCTTCTTACAGAAGGTATCCCGACCTGCTCTCTCGGGGCGTCGTACGGTAGGCCCACAAAATGCCTGGGAGCTCATCTACCCAGCTGCCTCCCATGTGATCCAGCTTGACTTTAAGCCCGCGTACTATCTCCCGATTGACCACCTCGGTCTGACCATTACTTTGAGGATGAGCCACTGAGGTGAAGGCCTGAGTTATGCCGAACCCCTTGCACCAATTCTGTATCCTGTGTCCCTGGAATTGTCGGCCATTATCCGATACCAACTTGTGAGGTAAGCCAAATCTGCAAAAGATATTTTTCCATAGGAACTGGATCACCGCATCTTCAGTGATTCTGGCTAAAGCTTCTGCTTCTACCCACTTAGAGAAGTAGTCTACTGCTACCGTAGGTCTGTGCGTCAGGTTCTGGTACTTCTGGCATGATAGACAAGTATTCACCAACCTCTGTGCGTCCTTCTGCAAGGTAGGCCAGAAATAACCAGCCAGCAGTACCTTCCGAGCCAGCGTTCTTCCCCCAGCATGATTACCACAGCACCCCGAATGTATCTCTCGCAAGGCCTGGTCCGCTTCCTCCATATTCAGGCATTTGAGTAGAGGCCTGGAGAAAGACCTTTTGTACAGCTGATCCCCAATCATTTCATAAGAGTGGGCTTGCCTCCTGATCATACGCGCTTCTTCAGGGCTGGTGGGTAGGGCTCCTTGCTGAAGAAAGCTCATTATGGGCGCCCTCCAATCAATTACTTCTCCCGCGTTATTCTGTAAATCTATCTGGGCTACAAGGAAGGTCTGCGCTATAGATCGGTCGATCGTCCATGTACTCAGGGAACTAGCCATTTTAGCCAACTCATCCGCTCTTTCATTTTCAGTTCTAGGAATCTTTGTGACTGTGATCTCCTTGAATTCTCCCTTCATCTTTTCATAAGCCTCCTTATAAACTTGCATCCTCTCGCTATTCACCCCAAATTGCCCGGTTGTCTGCTGAGTTACCAGCTGGGAATCTTAATGTATGATGACTCGACTCGCCCCCACATGCCGAGCCGCTTGCAGGCCTGTTAGTAGAGCTTCATATTCTGCCTCATTGTTGGTAGCTCTGAAACTTAACCGCACGACCAACTGCATGATATCTCCTTGTGGGGATATGAGTAGTGCTCCTACACCACTCCCACGATGGTTAGCCGACCCGTCCACGTAGATTTTCCAGACCTCTTCTGAGTCCGCTGGGTATACTTCTGTCAGGAAATCCGCCAGAGCCTGTGCTTTGATTGCGGTTCGAGGCTGATATTGTATGTCATACTCCCCTAGCTCAGTTGCCCACTTGATAAGCCGGCCCGCCACTTCTACCTTGGTGAGAGCTCGGCCCATTGTACTGTTCGTCAAGACGGTAGACGCCGAGCCATGAGAACAAGTCCGTATACCGAGACTCAGCCCCCTTCAATAGATGACTGAAAAAATACACTGGCCGTTGTACATTGTCCTGCTCTTTAACCAGCACAGCCCCCACGACCTCGGGGGTAGCTGACAAGTAGACCCAAAGAGGTTCTCCCACAATAGGCTTAAACAGCGATGACAAAGACTCCAGGTACTGCTTCAGCTCTTCAAAGGTCTGTGTGCATTCTTCCGTCCACTGAAACTTGGCCGCCTTCCTGAGCACTTCGAAAAAGGGCGCCGCTCTATCTGCGGATTTGGAGATAAATCGGGACAGGACTGTTATCCTGCCGACCAGCTTCTGCGTCTCCTTCAGATTTTGAGGGACCTGCATGTTCCGAAGGGCTTGCACTTTCTTAGGGTTGGCCTCTATCCCTCGTTCGGTCACCAGATAACCCAGGAACTTCCCTCCTTTGGCCCCGAACAGACATTTCAAGGGATTCAGCTTCACCCCATATTGCCTCAGAGTCCCACAGGTTTCTTCTATATCCTTTATCAGACTGGACGCCAGAGGGGACTTGATCAGGATGTCATCAACATAAACCTCTACATTCCGCCTGATCTGAGCCCGAAAGACTTTGTCCATCATCCTTTTGTAGGTAGCCCCAGCGTTCCGGAGTCCGAATGACATGACGGTATAACAGAAAGTACCGTCAGCCGTTATGAAGCTGACCTTCTCCTGGTCTTCCTGGGCTAAGGGTATTTGATGATATCCCTGATAAGCGTCCATCATGCATATCCTTTCACAACCAGCTGTTGAGTCCACTACCTGATCGATACGCGGGAGCGGATAACAGTCTTTTGGAGTGGCCTTGTTGAGGTCGCGAAAGTCTATGCACACCCTCCACTTGTTGTTTGGCTTCTTTACCAACACGACGTTAGAGAGCCAGGACGGGAACTGCACCTCTCGGACGTGCCCAGCCTTTAGGAGCTGCTCTACTTCAGCTCGGATAATTTTATTCTGCTCATAATATGCAATTTGTGCTCGGCTACTTCTGGTCTGACCCCGGGCAACTCCTCTGGTGACCAAGCAAAGACGTCTCGGTTGCGACGCAGACACTGTATTAGCTCCGCCTTAAGCTCTGGAGGTAAGTCACTGGCGATGCGAGTGATGCTCTCCGATCTGTCGGGGTGTAGCTGAGCCTCCTCCCAAGAAATCGGTTCTTCAGTGATAGGTAGCGGTTCCTCTTGGATAGCGTGTACTCCCCCATCTTGCGTCCTCCGGCTTTTGCGCGCCTCTACTCGGACCATGTCTATGTAGCAGCTACGAGACGCTTTCTGCTCCCCCTTGACCTCCCCGACCTGCTCGCCGACCGGGAACTTGATCTTCTGGTGAAACGTGGAAACGGCAGCCCGGAACTCATGCAGGGCTGGCCTTCCCAGGATAACGTTGTAGGAAGAAGGTGAATCCACCACAATGAAAGTGCTCCTCCGCGTGCGCACCAATGGCTCAGTGCCCATGGAAATGGCCAGCTTGATCTGACCCATGGGCTTGACTTCATTACCTGTGAACCCGTACAAGGAAGTGGTTACAGGCTGGAGCTCAGCGGCGTCGATCTGCATCTCCTCAAACGCAGCCCTGAATAAAATGTTGACCGAGCTCCCGGTATCCACAAAGACCCGAGCCACTCGGCTATTAGCAATAACGGCCCTGATTATGAGGGCGTCATCATGGGGCAGCTCTAAACCCTCCAAGTCTTGGGGCCCGAAGCTGAGGACAGGACCAGATGCCTGCTCGTAGCTGCATCCCACGGCCCCCACATATAGTCGCCGGCTATGTGCTTTACGAGCCCGGCCTGAGTCCCCGTCAGTGGGCCCTCCTGAGATCATACCGATCTCTCGCACAGCCACGTTGCCCCGATTATCAAGTTCTCCGGCTTCTCCTCGGTCTTCGCCGGGGCCAGCTTGGCTAGATGGGCCAGCTAGGTCGGGCCGGGCCTGCCGAGCACGTCCAGCTGCAGCCCGTTCTTCCTCCATTCTCTGTATTTGAGGCGCCAGCGCCGGGGGAGGCAAGCCTTGCTCCGCAGCTCGCCTGGAATCCCGGGCGAATTGGAAGCAGTTGCTGAGATCGTGCGTCCTGGACCGATGATATGTGCAATATGGTGCTCCCCTTGGTCCAGGCCTGGGCGCTTGTATGGCGGCGACTCGCGGAGCTGGTCTGGCTCCCTGCGCGGGCTGGGGGGCAGGCCTTGGCTGAATGCGCTGGGGTGGCTGGGGTGCTCTTCTTTCAGGTCGGTTGCCTGATGCCATCGTCTTCTCGGCTTTCCGCCTGGCGGCCTGCGCTTCCTCCACTTTGATGTAGCACGAGGCTTTCTCTACCATGTCGTCAAAACTCCGGGCGGGGTTTTTGATGAGATCTCTGAAGAATTCCCCTTCTCGCAATCTGTGGGAGAAGACGCTCATCAGTATCTCAGAGGTTGCAGAGGGGACATCGTTGGCTACCTGACTGAATCGATTGATGTAGCTTCGCAGGGGCTCAGTTGACTCCTGCTTGAGAGCAAAAAGACAATGGTCGGTTTTCTGGTACTTACGACTGCTGGCGAAACGACGTAGGAAGGCCGTTTTGAAGTCCCTGAAGCAACTGATGGATTCTGGGGGCAATCCATCGAACCACTTTTGCGCCGATCCAGACAGAGTGTGCAGGAAGACTCGGTATTTGACGGCATCGCTATATTGATACAATATAGCCGCGTTCTTGAACTTTCTCAGATGCTCTTCTGGGTCCTTGCTCCCATCATATTCTCCAATGTTTGGGGCTCGGTAACCCCTCGGCAAGCTTTCTTTTAAGATCTGGTCAGAGAAAGGTACCTTATCGTCAGGATCTTCGGGCAGGTCTTCAGCCAGGATCACGGCCTTCCCCTTTCCTGAATCCCGAGGCGGGTGTAGAGAGCTTTCCGCCACTGAGGCTGGCGGCTCCTCCTTCTTTGGACTGCGCCCGCGAGGTCCAGCCCGATGATAATCGCGACGGGGCTCTCGGAATGAAGCACGTGGAAGTTCTTCCGGCTGCTTCCTCTTTGAGCTCCTGTCGGAAGCGGGAGCTAGTTCTTTGGATGCCTCAGGGGCTAGGCGGGGTCGTGAAACTGTGCCTTGTCTTTCGGAGGCGGCTTGCTTCCTAACCTCCTTGAAAAGCTCGTATTCCCCCGCAGTCATAGTCACGTTGATCCTCCGGCTAGAGCTTCGACCGAGTCCTCCATCTTCACGCTCCGAGCAGGCTCTTGTGTTCCCACAGACGCGCCAAATTTGATCCCGTCCGGGGCCGAGACAGAGGCCGGTCGCGGTGGATGGCGTTGACGGAAGTCGCGGGCGTCACAGCTCCCCGGGTGGTCGACGCCGCTATAGGACCTGCACACTGACGATCTCCTCTCACGTTAGGGACGAAACCCTGGGAAAAGTCCCTGATCGGGCCCTCCGATGCTCAAGTCAGGTCCTTTCCCCGTAAAGAAAGAGAGAAGCGAAGGGAAGCCAGTTGTGGAAAGAAGTGAGAGAGAGTGTGCGCATCTGCGCGAGGCTTTCCCCTTTATGCGTCCTCCTTCCGAACCCGCCTCCTCAAGCGTTAGACGCCCGCTTTGTCCGCTAGTCCCGTATTGCCGCACAGTATTTGCCGGAGAGCATCTTTTTGGAACCTCCGCCCGCACTTGGATTTTGTCCTGAGTGAGAGAGCGCGACTACTCACCGCTATGAGGGCGTCTTTTCGTTTGGAACCTTCGCCTCGCATTGTTGGTATGTAATGATTACCCCTGACGGATTGTTGAGATTCTCCGCTCCCGTATTACTTAGCTCCTCCTTGTATCCTTGCACCACCTGCACTGTGGTTCGCATTTCGGCCTCCCACTCGCAGACCTGCAGCCCTAATTGTCTAGACATAGCTACGCCGATCTTCAACCCGTGCGCTTTGTACTTCACGGCCCTCAAAGTCAGTAGCTCGGCGCTCGGCAGCTCTGTCGCTTCACCCATTGGCCTATACTTCAGTTCTTGGCCTCGCTTAGCTCGCCCGCCTTCGTCAGGCCCCACTTTGTACTTCCTGCCTCAACCGCAGTCTGTGGTTCGGTCGCTCGATTAGCTCGCCGCTTACCCATTGGCCTATACTTCCGCTCTTGGCCTCGCTAGCTCGCCTATACCGACTTGCATCCCGACTTTGTACTTGCCCTCAGCAGTCCGTGGTTCGGCCGACTCCCACTCGCGACCCTGACCGACCTATGTGCTCTGTGTTTCCGGGCCCTCTACTGCAGGCCTGTGGATCGAGCTGACTCCTCTCAGCTCTGCCGCTCCCAACCCGCTTCTGCCTATACTGAACCCTGACTGCCCTGTCAGCCTGCCTTTTTGACCGCCAAGTCGCCATGACTATTGACCGCCACCTTCTCGTGACTTTTGACCGCCACATAGCCTGGACTTTTCTAATCCTTTCCTCTTGGGCCCCTCCATCACTAACCGTATCAATAACAATTTAGGAATTTAATAAATAGTTCACGGAATAAACACAACAAATGAAGTTCAAATAGAAATAAGTGCATTCTATTACACCCCATAATCTGATCTCCCCTTAAATTAATGCGTGTTCACTTATCTTATTTTCCCCCCTATCCAAATTCATCCAAAAAAAAAAAATTGTAGTTCAGGTGTTTCTTCATTGTCTAAGAGTAGTTATAAAAAAAATTTAATACAAATTTGAAAGGTTTGTTTTAAAAAGAAATTTGGAGGTTTGTTTTTAGAGGAAAAATAAAAAGAATTTGAAAAAAGGCTTTGATGAAAACATTTGAAAGAAAAGGTCTCGAAAAACAGTTGGAAAAAGGTTTCGAAGAAAAACATTTTATAAAAAAGGTTTTGAAAAGCAGTTTAAAAAGCAGGGTTTTGAAGAAAACTTTTGGAAACAAAACAAGGTTTTGAAAAAAAAATTGAAAAGACAAAGTTTTGAAAAAAGACATTTAAAATTTTCTTAAATAGCATGTTAAAAAAAACAAGTTGTTGTAGAAAACATTTGAAAAGGTTTTGAAATAACACGTTTAAAAAGAATTTGAAAGGCTTTTTTTTTTGTTTTATTTTAATATAGAAAAATATTTTGTTTTTGTTCTTAAGATCCAAGCATGTGAAACATAATAACATAGAAACGAAAAAAATGTTTGCAAAATAATTTGTAAAAATAAGCATCAAACATTAGTCCTTAAGTAAATGTCTAACTCTATTTACCCAAATGATAAGGAGTAATCATTGAGTTAGATTTGAGTTCATTAAGTGATTAATTTTAAATTTAGACTCCTTTTGATTCACATCGATGCACTTTTTCTACATCTTGAATCTGAAGTAAATTCCTAAACATCTCATGCTGTTCTACATGATTCAAACACAATCAAATTAAACCTAGGTGTTGTGAGACGTTCTAAATCATGATTTTTAAGGCATATGCTAAGCTAAGTCCATTTTTCAAAAATAGAAAGTACTTATAAATAAAATAATAAATAAATAGCATGCCAAAAATAAAAAATAGAAATCTAGTCTACCAAGCACATTTGTAATTATTTTCTGAGTATGCTAAACTCAACTTTTGGAAGGGGTTTGGTGTGTTGGTGTAATTTTTCTAAGTCAAGGTTAACCAGTTTGATTAAACTTGAGTTTGCTCAAGCTTGAATCTTGATATTTGAGTTTTGATGTTTGACAATATATAGAGATTGCAGGTGCAATTGTTTGTTTAGGGAGATTGTTGGTATAATTTTCCTGTGGTCAAGGTTTGACCAATTTAATGTGAAGAAGAGTCAAGTAGATCAATGTTGACCGGATACTTGACCGGGAAGTTCTAATTGGAGATTAGGTAAGGGCAAGACTAACAGGATGGTTGGCAGAAGAAGCAAGTCGAGTATGTCAAAATTGACCGGATATATGACTAGAAATTCTCGGTGAGTGAAGCCCAACAATTGGGAAGTCCCAATGAGTGAAGACGGGCATATGAAAAGTCCTGGTGAGTGAAGCCAGATAGTTGAAAAGTCCTGGTGAGTGAAGCCAGACAGTTGAAAAGTCCTGGTGAGTGAAGCCAAGTGAAAATCCTAGTGAGTGAAACTAGGTGATGGAAAGTTTTGGTGAGTGAAGTCAGATGAAAATCCTAGTGTGTGAAGCTAGGTGATGAAAAATCTTGGTGAGTGAAGCCAGGCAGGAGGAAATCTAGGTGAGTTAAGGTTGACCGGATACCTAGTGTTTTAAAAGTCCAAGTAGGTCATAGAGGACCAAACACTTGCCACAAAGTGGAAAGTCTAAGTGGATCAAGGTTGACTAGACATTTGGCACAAGAAGAAAAGTCTAAGTGGGTCAAAGGATTGACCGGACACTTGGTGAAGAAGTATCGACAGATTAAGGGTGACCTGATGCTAGGCCAGGAGGAATTTCAACAGGCCACGGTTGACCGAATGTTGGGTAAGGGAACCCTAGACTTAGGTTTAGAAATTAGGGTTTGGTAATCGATTAGTCTAATCAATTACCGTATCTTAAGTGATTTGGGTAGTCGCTTAAGCTCATTTTCGCAAGTGCACAGAGAAGTGCCTAATCGATTAGTGTAATCAATTAGGACACTATAAGCGATTGGATTAATTGCTTATGGGCCATTCTCACACAAACAGAAGCATACATAATCGATTAGGCTAGTCGATTAGGCATGCGTAATCGATTAGGGTAATCAATTACGCTTGAAAACTAGTCGTTATGAGCCCGATAAAAGGTTTGACGTGCATTGTTCATCGCAACTCTCCCGATTTCTCTCAAGCTCACTGCCTACTATTCTTGACAACTCTTGGAGTAGAGTATTACTACATTTCCAAGTATCAAGAGGCATTTCCAAACAAGAAGAGAACAAGATGGGGTTTCATTATTATAAATCTTGTAAGATTTCATTTGTATTTGCTTTCTTCTTGTTGTATTGAGAGCTTATACAAGACTTCTCTGCCTCTGGAGTATTTTTGAGAAGTGTTTACATTGTGGAAAGTGTGCTTGAGTGTAGATCCTGGGATTAGTCACCTCTTATTGAGGTAAATACCAAGTAAATCCTTGTATTAACATTAGGGAACTTTGGTTCAAGTTTATCCGCTGTAACAACATCTATACAATGAGCAAGCGAGCGAGATGAGCTATTCATCCCCTCTAACTCTGAAGTATTCCAACAAGTGGTATCAGAGCGAGACCGCTCTTCATCGGACTTATTGTCGGAAAGGGCAGAGCTAGAGGAAGAAGAAGAAGTTGAAACCCTAATTTTGACAAAGTCAAAGACTTCATCAAAAGGTTCAACTTCAAGATAGATTTCCAAGATGGATTCGAATATTACACAAGGATGCCTCCACCATTCACATCTACAAGCTTCGATTCTTCAAAATCAAGAATTGAAAACTTCTTTATAAGGAGATAGAGCAATGATTTTCTCTAATGGAGGGATTTGAGGCTCCAAGGGATAGCAAAGGTAGAATCCTCAAGAAAAGCAAATGGAACGGAGAACAAATCAAAAGAAGTGAGACCAATGATAAAATTACCAGATTGTTGGTCAATCTATTGCCAAGCAATATTTTGATTCAAATTGGGGACTATCAAGATGCCAAGGAGCTTTGGATCAAGGTGGAAAAAATCCATGAAGAACCCTCCATTACACCAAATCAAGAAGAATCTAAAGAGGGCAACTCATTAGATCAAGAGGAAGGTGAAGAGGATTCTGAGGTTGAGAGGTGCTCAACATCCAAGGAAGAAATTGAAGAAGGTCCATCTTCAAGAGAGCATAAGGACAAAGACAAAGGGGTATACTCTTTATTTCACTCAGATGAGGAGGATGAAGAACTTGAAGAGGCCTCCACCTCAAGGATTGAGGGGGAGCATCATTTATTGACACCGGAGCAAGAAGAAGCTTCTACTTCCGGGTCAAATGGAGAGAAAGATGATACCATCTCCACAAGTCAAGAAAAATCAAATAGAGGATCAAGTATCATCCCTACATGTGAAGGTATAAAAATTTCAAATTGTAATAATAAAAATCACATTATATGCTTAGTGTGGGGAAAGAGGACACTACAAAAGCAAGTGTCCGAAGTTGACCAAGGAGAGAGATCAAGTGGCACCAAAAGCTAAGGAGAAGCCAAGGAAGGTCAGCCCTGTGATAAGGAAGGGAAAGGAGCACATTGTGTGCTTCTTGTGTAGTCAAAAGGGACATTATCGAAGTCAGTATCCTAAGGGGAGAAAATTAACCAAGGTCAAAGGAGGAAACTCAACTCAAAAGGGAGCTCTTAAGAGTAAACCCAAAGTATCATTTATTAATGCAATTCCTTTGAAAAATGATAAAAAGCACACTAGTTCAAATTTATATCACTTTAATGGTATTTATCATGAAAATAGGAAACATGATAAGGTTAAAGAAAAATATGTAGCATATCATGCTAAGACCACCTCACCTAAGATTAGGAAGGTAGAAAATAACTTGGGCAAGAATTCTAAAGATTTTAGATATAAGCCCAAGAATAAAAATGCTCAAAGAAATTAAGAAAAATCTAAATCTAAGTATTTAATGATTGAAAACCAAGCCTTGAGGTCAAGTCTTGATAAATTAGAAAAACCCTAAAAAGAAAAAAAAATATCTTTAAGGGGAAAAATGAGCATAACCTAGGTTTAGGAAAGCAAGAGCCATCCAATGGTTATGGAGGTTTGGGATACAAACCTAAAGCTAAGAAGGATGTGACGTCATACCATAGGGTTTCATATAGTTATGGAACTAACCCTACATCTAGGGGTTAAGTCAAGGTTACAAGGGAGACCATCCCTAGAGTTAATCTTGGAAAGACTAATGTGACTAAGGCTTCTAAGAAGCCTAACAAAGTCACTAAGAAGGTCACAAGGGAAGTTATCCCTAGAGTTAACCTAGAAAAGTCTATCATGACCAAGGTTTCTAAGAAGCCTAGGAAGGTCATTATGAAGGTATCAAGGGAAGCTATCCCTAGTGAACATCTAAAACACCCAAGGAGCACCAATCAGTTTTGGGTTCCTAGGAGTGTGCTCTCTACACCCTAGATGGGTCTAGAGAGTGTTAACTAAAATTGAAAGGATAGTTAATCTAACCTTGAAGAAGTTGACACTTGGAGGGTATTTTCAAGGAGTACAACTACCTTGAAAATGAGAATGATTAATATGTTTACTCTTTGGAAGAGTAAAATATGTCAAAATTTGAGGAGTTGAACTTAATTAAATTGGCACAATTAGAATAAGAGTAAAAAAAAAAAAAATGAAAAGTTGGGATTTTAGCATTGGCTTAGGAATCTAGGATTATTTTTGGTTTAGCAATTAATTAGGGATACTTAGATAGATAATCTAAGTATATTATTTATACTAAATTACCATGAGTATTTGCCCATCAACTGCCATGACATCATATTTCGCATTCATACTTATTACGAAAAAAATAAAAAATACCATGTCATATCATACGTATATCATATAGATATAGTATGTTTTCTTTTAAAAAATTATTCATTTTGATGTATGCTATAAATCATCATGCATTATTTTAGTTCCTTGTAATTAAGGATAATGACATTAATCAACAAGTGACATCCTAAATGAATAATCATAATTTAAATACCTAGACAGATATGCATGAATTCTTAGATTAAAGAGAACCAATATCTACATTTTACAAAAATCATAAGTTAACTTGTATGTGTTTTTAGTGTACATTAGTACCAGTGAGATATTAGAAGGATGAACAAAACTCAAGATATTTGATCCTATCCGAAATCTGAGTCAGACAGACCGCTGGGTGAGGTGGATAGAATGCTGACCGAGTCGCGATGTCCCAGAGGGGGGGGGGGGTACGCTGAGATGACTTCTATGTTGACCAAGTCTTCAGAAGTCTTCTGGTCAATGCTACCTGCAACCAACGACCGGGTTGCCCCGGTCCCTGGTACCCCGAGGCTCGAGGCAGATCCAATGAGTATATAAGTAATAAACTAAGACATAAAATAATAAAATGCGTATAGAATATGAACAAAGAACGTACCCTGGCCTAGTGGGGCGCCCTCGGATGGGACGCTGCTCAAGTTGTCAGGACCTGGAAGAGTAAACGAATGCGCTAGACGAGGAGCTGGATCCAACGTCACGGAGCCAGGCGTGATGGCATGAAATCGGATGCGACCTCGGCACGCAGGTCGAGATAAGACATCGGTACACAGGTCGGGATAAGAGATCGGAGCGCAGGCCGGGATAAGAGATCGGTGCACATGTTGGGATAATACATCGGCACGTAGGCTGGGATATAATATCAGCTCGCAGGCCAGGATATAATATCGGCTCACAGGCCGAGATATAATATCGGCTCACAGGCCGGGATAAAGTAGCAACTCGCATGCCAAATAATATCAACAACGGTGCGAAGGCCGAAACACAACACATAATAATGGCTCCTAGATACGATAGTAGCATCACGAAGGCTTAAACACCATATCAGCATGAAGACCCGACCACATCAACGACACCACATCAGAACAAGGGCTGAGCCAGCAAGTGGATTGCCAACCCGGGGGCTACCAGTGAGTGGAGGATGACGACAAAGGAGGCTGCGAAGTGTGGCACTGGTCGGCAAGGCAACGAGAGCAGTAGGGACGGGGCCGTGAGTGCGGAGGAGGCAGTGCTAGTGTCACATAGCTGGCGTCCTAGCTGGCGGCGTTGGGAGGAAGCTCTCTCGGTAGAGATGGCTGGAAAGGCGGGCTGTCGGCCTCGGCAAGGAGTGGCGAGGAAAGAGGAGCGTGAGAGGGAGACTTCTCCCTGCGTGTGACCTCAGCGACATCGGCCTGGAGACCGAAGGAGGCGATGGCCCCATCCTCCTTATGGTGCTTGCGTAAAACCTCCTGCCCCGCCCTTAGCGGTAGCCAAAACGCAGTCGCCTACGTGAGGCTGCCTGCGGTGTTTGCCGTCGAGAGAAGAGGGAAAGGAGAGGTGGGTGGTGGCTCGCTGGCAATGAGGGGGAAGATGACATCGGCGGTCGTTGCTCGAAGGTGCCGGTGAGAGGGGGAAGAAGCTCCTCCTCCCTTGGTTCATGGCGGCAGCAGAGAAACACATGAAGAAGTAAAAAAAATGCCCCCCTCACATGAACAGTGCTCCTCTCCAATTAAAGCCCTACGCAATGTTATGACAAAAATGCCCCTCCCTCTCCTCTTAATTCCCCTTTTGCCCTATATCCGTATCATAAGCCTCCCCTTTAAGTCTAGTCGAAGGAGGCGCGAGTTCGACTGACTAGACCCAACCAAACACAGAATGAAATCCCTCCCGAATGCAGGGTCAGATTGCTAGACCTATCGTGTAACGTTAAACGAATAGCGATGAACGATAAGTGCTGAGCAAAGCGAGGAATGCAGGGCAGAGCGAAGAGTGATACGCTAACGATGAGCGTCGGGCAGAGCGATGAAAGGTGGGAGCGATGAACGAGGTGAGTGTCATCCAGGCCATAGGGAGAATGTCGAGCGAATCAAAAGACCACGAGAAAAGGGTTCCGAGGGCATTATTGAAAAAATACCTACCGAGTGACAGTAAATCGCGACCAGACAATCGAATAATGCTATCCTGGCAATCGAAAAATGCTGACCTGACAATCAAAAAATGCTGAGCGGGTCGAAAGACATTAGGTGAGTGGTATTAAACATGCGACCGAGAAAATGTCGACTGAGTGACAGTAAATCACGACTGGGAAATCAAATAACACTATCCTGGCAATCGAAAAATGCTGACCTGGCAATCGAAAAATGCTAAGCAGGTCGAAAGACGTTGGACGAGTGGTATCAAACGCGCGACTGAGAAAATACCAACTGAGAAACAGAGATAATGTCATTTGGATGGAATGAGAAGGGGCGAGCGATGTCGAGCGCGCGACCGAGAAAATGTCAACTGAGAAATAGAGATAATGTCGTTCGGATAGAATGAGAACGGGTGAGCGATGTCGAGCGTACGACCAAGAAAATGCTGACCAAGCGACAATAAATCGTGACCGGGCCATAGAGAGAATGAGGTATGAACAAAGCCATGAGTGTGACTGAGAAAAATGCCGATCGATACAAAGCGAACAACCGAGCAGATAGCCAAGTAATACTAATCGATCGAGTAAGAGAAGGCTAATCAGGTGATCGAAAGAATGCTAAGTGGGTGCGAAGCCTATGCGCTGGATAGACACGGAACCTGAGACTAAATGAGAATGGGAACAGAGCCCATGGATCGAGCACGAATGGGAGCAAAGGCTCTGTGAGCCGAGTCGGGTGCGGATCCCGAGAGACTGAAAGCGACCGAGATCAAAGTTTGTGGATCGGGTGCGAACACGATCGGAGCCTGTGGATGGAGCGCGAACAGGAGCAGAACAATCAGGCGGTTATGTGAATGTCAATCAAGGAGGAAAGCGGGTATTGACCGAGCAGTAAATGCAGGGTAAAGCAATGAGTGAGATGTGAGGGATGAGTTTTGGGCAAAGAGGCAAGGGAGGCAAGAGCGGTGAGTGCCGGGCATAGCGGTAATTGAGATGCGAATGGTGGGTGCTGGGCAGAGCGGCGAGTGAAGCAGGTGTGATGAGTGCCGGGTAGAGCGGCGAGTGAGGCGAACTCCTGACTAGGGAGTAACCCGACCAACTAGTAGTTGAGCATGAGAGCCTGATCGGAAGGCTGTTGGTCGCGAGAGTATGCTCGCTTATAACTCGCACGGGGGAGAGAGTCTGGAAGGCGTGAGAGCATGCTCACTTATAACTCATGCTGGGGCGAGAGTCTGGAATCCGACAGGGAGGTCGTTGGTTGCGAGAGCATGCTCGCTTATAACTCACACTGGGGTGAGAGTCTGGAGGCATGAGAGCATGCTCACTTATAACTCGTGTTGGGGTGAGAGTCTGGAGGTATGAGAGCATGCTCACTTATAACTCGCTCCGAGGAGAGAGTCTGGAAGCGTGAGAGCATGCTCACTTATAACTCATGCTAAGGCGAGAGTATGGAAGCGTGAGAGCATGCTCACTTATAACTCGCGCTGGGGCGAGAGTCTGGAATCCCGACCGAGAGGTGATCTAGAGGCTTGACCAATACTTGATCTGGAGACCTGACCAAGAATTAATCTGGAGGTCTGACCGGGACTTGATCTGGAGACCTGACCAGGAATTGATCTGGAGAACTGACCAGAAATTGATCTGGAAGCCTGATCAGGAATTGATCTGAAAGCCCTACCAGGACTTGATCTGGAGACTTGACCATGAATTGATCTGGAGACCTGACCAAGCATTGATCTAGAGGCTTGACCAGGAATTAATCTGAAAGCCTGATCGGGAATTGGTCTAGAAGCTCAACCGGGAATTGGTCTGGAAGCTCGACTGGGAGATCGTTAATGATACTCTGATTCGAGACCAGTGGTGATACTTTGGTCTGAGACCAGTGGTGATAGCTCAACCCTGAATGGGGGAGGTGAAGCCCTAAAACCATAGAAGCAGAGCCCGTAGCAATATGAGGGAGGAGAGCCTTTATCATACTCGACTGCGGAGTGGTGTCGACCAACTGAGGATCTGTCTCGGTCCCTCAACTCCAAAATACCCGTGAAGTCGGGGAGAGAAATAATGTCGATCCCATGACTCCCAAATGTCAGCGGAGTTAGGGAGAGAATAATCTAAGTCCTGACCATCAAAGGTAGCAAAACCCATGGTAATATAAGGGAGCAGAGTTCATAGCAATAGAAGGAAGCAGAGCACCGTGGGTGAAGGGAGCAGAGTCTATGGATGTAAGAGGATGCAAAATAGGCGGAGGATGCAGAGCATATAGTAGTAATAGAGTGCAGTGCCTATGACAGTAAGAGGATGTAGAGCCCCATGGTGAAGGGTGCAGAGCCTGTAACACACCTGATCAGGAAGCTGGGCCCCTTGTCCCTGATCGGATAGTAAGGCTCTGTTAGGATGTATACTAAAAGCCTAGCTTTTGGTATAAATGTTTATTTAGAAATAAGAATCACATTGGTTAAATGTCTATATTTATGATAGATGTAGTTGTTCAATTAATTTATATTGTAGATAACATGGTGTGTGGAGTCACACACAGAGGATCATGTTATCAGTACCTTATAAATTATAAACAGTAGCTCATGACCAAGATGGAAAGGAACAAACCATTGGAAGGTCGTAGTGTAATTAGGTATTAGTTTATCTTAACTATATAATTACACTAGTACACTTAGAGTGTATTGAGTAGGACCATTAGAGGTCATTTCTTTTTATACTGACTTTATAAAGGAACAAAGACCTCAGTTATTATGGAAGTGTGTGCTCTTAATCCTAATATAATAACAAGCACATATATTTGATATTTATTTCTTTAATTTATCAATGGGTGAGATTTAGTTTGATAAATCAATAAGCCTGATAAGTTGGGAAATGATATCACTTATAGTGTGTGTTGTTGGGAAATGATATCCATAAGAGTCCTATACCTTCTTTCCACTACACCATTCTGTTGGGGTGTACCAGGTGCAATTAGTTGGGATTGAATCCCTACTTTTGATAAGTGACTCCTAAATTGTCTCAAGAGCTACTTGCCACTACAATCTTACCATAGTGACTTGATACTTTTACTTTAACGTTTCTCCACATCAGCCTTGTACTCTTTGAACTAATCAAAACACTTAGTCTTGCAGCACATCAAGTAAATGTATTTGTATCTTGAATAGTTGTCTATAAAATAGATGAAATATTTGATACTACCTCTTGTCTGGATAGTCATAGGATCACACAAATCAGAATGAACCAATTCCAACATATCTTTGGCTCCATACCCCTCAGATTTAAAAGCTTCTTGGTTATTTTTCCTTCCAAGTAAGACTCGCAGGTTGGAAAGATTTCCACTACTAATGAACCCAAAAGTTCATCAGCTACCAATGAATCCTACTCAAGTTAATATAACCTAGCCTTAGATGCCAAAGATATAATTGGTTCATTTCCGAAGGTTGCTTTCTCTTAAAGTTAGAAGATGTGTTACTAATTTCCATTTGTTGCATCGTGGGAGTTATTGGATTTATAAATTGCCAACCAACGTACCAGAACAGATAACTTCCCTCTTTTTCTTAATGACAACTTTGTTATTAAAAGAGGCAGAATATCAAGTTCTTTGAATAGTTTAGAAACTGAAAACTAGTTCTTTCTAAACTTGGTACGTAAAGACAATTACTTAAAATCCATATTTTATTCTTATCAAAGGATAAACATCTCCCACTACAACAGCTGCCACTTTTACAGCAGTGCCCATGTGGACGGTGTTTTTATTTTCATTTAGTTGTCAGGTTTCCTGGAACCCTGCAATGAATTGCGGACATGATTAATGGCATCTGTATCTACACTCCAGGTTCTGGTAGATAACACCACTAAACATGTTTCAACTAATGAATTAAATACACCTATATTGTTCTTAATTCTAAGAAGACAGTCTACCTTAATGTCCAAGTCCTATTTTCAATCATTACAATTGGGACTACTAAGTCTTTTCTATAGTATAACAACTAGGGAATTGACAAACATTTTAAATCCTAAGAATCACAAAAATATTTGGTCAAGATCAATTCCTCAAAATCCCCATGAATTTTGTATGCCACGATAGTGTGGACGTATACAAAATCAAAGAGGAGATTTTATCCATTAATTTTATTATCTCATCAACTTTACTTTATGACGAATAAAATTAATAGTTGATCTGTCTTTGATCAAATATTTGGTCAAAACTTTTGAATTTAAAATAACATTGATTCCTCAAACAATATTATTTAAATTCACTAACACCTCAAACACCGTGAATTTTGCATGCCACGATAGTGTGGACGTATACAAAATTTAAACATTTGTAAGAGGAGAGTTTTACCCATTAATTATCTTGTCAATAAATCTTTATGACAAAATAAAATTACCTCAAACACCGTGAATTTTGTATGCCACGATAGTGTGGACGTATACAAAATCAAACATTTGTAAGAGGAGTTTTTAATTTTATTATCTTGTCAACCTATTTATTTGACAAATTAATAGTTGGTTTTCTTCGGTCACACAAATAATAGCAGTGACTCCTATGGGGAGGATACTATTAGACGTGCCTAAGTGTATACCATTACTTGACACTAAGTCCATTAATAAGATTGTGCCCCTTCCGATGGGAAAGATCATACGCTCTTAATTAACTTCCTATAGTCATCCAAAATGGAAGTTTGATCTAGTGATCCGCAAACAAGCTCATCCGATATGGAGGAAGGCACTCAGAGCCAACGCGCAAGCTTGTTGCATCACTTACAAACCAGTAATGGAGACCGTGGAATTTATTTAAAATCCCTCTCCCACTTAGTTATTTAAAGTGAGGAATTTTGACTATGCTAACCTACTTAACATGCATACTAACAAGCACACACAGCACAACATAAAAGCAATAAATAGAAAAACTAATTTTCAACTATTATGACTTTTATCTATTGTTGTCCTCTGTGTGTTGCCATCCCTAGCTGCTGCCATTTTTGGCCACCGCCACCGGGTCTAGTTGTCGCATCCATCTTGCTCCTTGTTCCGCTGCGCCTTTGGTCCTCAAAAGGTTCCACGCCTTGCAAGATTCGATCCACGACATAAATAGAATTTTACATTTTTCGATCCTATATTCCTCGAAGGAATGTACATGTATCTAGATAAAAAAAAATAAAATCCTAATAAAACTAAATACAGCTCCTGCTGTATTTTATAATACAATCATGCACACACAATAAAATGCCCTTGACATGTCCAAGGGTCCAATCACACACACAATATCTATAAGCCATAATAGTTGGATCCTGCATCCACAAAGTTAGCACATCCTACTATTATCCTGCCTAAATTATGTATGACATGTGTATAATTAAACTAATACCAAATACACAGAGGCAAAACCCTAGCTCTGATACCAATTGTTGGTTGCTACTCGAAAAACCTAACGGTTCCACTGTACAAAAATTTTGTACAAAGGTCTGAACCTTTTCCTAGCTACCATGTGTTCTTTTAAATTAAACTTGGATCGCCTGCGGAACTTAACACGTTTGATCCTAAGTTTAATTTATTTGTTCTTTTAGGTTTAGACTTGGATCCCCTGCGGAACTTAACACGTTTGATCCAAATCACCTAGGTCACGAAGACAATTAAATATCTATTTCCAAAATTGGCTTCCAGTACTGCATGGCGAGGCACTTGACCTTCTTGGATATGGGAGCAACCACCACCGACTAGACAAAGTCTTTTAAGGAAATTAAATATTTAACCTTCCCATAGTAACCCTAGGTTAACCGCTAAAAACAATCAAATCACAAGGAAAAGAAAAAACAAACGAACACAACTTCAAAAACTAATTCAAAAAACTAGAATCGCATGCCTCTTGTATTTGGTATTTTTTACAAAGAAACAAAACTATCATGATGCGGAAAATAATTATTAGTTATACCTTTCTTTGTGAATAATGACCTCTTGATCTACTACCGTATTCCTCTTCTAATCTCGGACGTTGTGTGGGCAACGATCTTCCGAGACGAGAACCACCTAGCACCTTCTTCTTCTTCCTTCAAGTTTCGGCTAAGCATAAAAACTCCTAAGGATGAAGAACTTTTTCCACCAACCAAGCTCCAAGGGATGCAAACATTCTCTCCTTCTCCAAGCTAGAATCCGGCCACCAATTAAAACTCCAAGAGCATGAAGAGGTTCGGTCACAAAGAGAAGAAGAAGAGAAGAAGGAAGGGCCGGCCACACCACCAAGGAAAAGAGGGAGAAAGAGAACAGAGGTTATTGTGTATTTTTGAAGGCACCTCTACCCCCTCTTTTATAATCTTGGCCTTGACAAATAAGGAAATTTAAATAAAAACTTTCTTAATTCCTTTGCCATGAAAAAGAAAAATTAATTAATTAAAAATCAATTATTTTCCAACTTATTTGGCCGACCACTTTCTCCCCAAAATAAGGAAAGTTTTAATTAAAATAAGAATTAAAACTTCCTAATTTGTTTCCGGAAATTTATAAAAATTTCTCCAATAATTTTTATCCCTTCATGATTGGTTAATAAAAAGGAAATTAAAATCATTCTTTTAAACATGTGGATAATTTCCAAAAAGGAAAGTTATCTCTAAAAATTAAAATCTCCTTTCAATCTACAAATAAGGAAAGATATTAAATCTTTTCTTAATCTTTTGTAGAAACTAATAAAAGAGAATTTTTAATTTTTAAACTTTCTTTTAAATCATGAACATGATTAAAAGGAAAGTTTTTACCAAAATTAAACTCAACCTTTTAATCTACAAATAAGGAAAGAGATTTAGCTCTTCTCTTAATCTTTTGTAGAATCTTATAAAAGGAAAGCTTTAAATTTTTAAACTCTCTTTTAAATCATGTTATCCACATAAGAAAAATTTTTAAAATTAAAATTCCTTTTTATTTTAATAGGGCCGACCACTTAAGCTTGAGTTCAAGCTAGGGCCGACCACATGAATTCACCCATGAACCAAGCCATGGCCGACCCTAGCTTGGTCTCCAAGCTAGCTTGGCCGGCCCCTATAGGATGGGTAAGAAGGTGGGTATAGTACTCTATAATTAAGAGGCTACGATAGGGACTGAGAGGAGGAATTGATTTTGGTCTCCCGATAAAATTAAGCATCTCGTGTTCGCCCCGAACACACAACTTAATTTTATCAATAATAATTCATTCCATTAGAGAACTATTATTGAACTACCGCACCAATCCCAAATCACATTTTTGGGCTCCTTATTATGAGTGTGTTAGTCTCCCTATGTTTAAGATAATGAATGTCCACTAATTAAATGAGTTACTGACAACTCACTTAATTAATATCTTAGTCCAAGAGTAGTACCACTCAACCTTATCATCATGTCGGACTAAGTCCACTTGCAGGGTTTAACATGATAATCCTTATGAGCTCCTCTTGGGGACATTCTCAACCTAGATTTCTAGGACACAGTTTCCTTTTATAATCAACAACACACACTATAAGTGATATCATTTCCCAACTTATCGGGCTTATTGATTTATCAAACTAAATCTCACCCATTGATAAATTAAAGAAATAAATATCAAATATATGTGCTTGTTATTATATTAGGATTAAGAGCACACACTTCCATAATAACTGAGGTCTTTGTTCCTTTATAAAGTCAGTATAAAAAGAAACGACCTCTAATGGTCCTACTCAATACACTCTAAGTGTACTAGTGTAATTATATAGTTAAGATAAACTAATACCTAATTACACTACGACCTTCCAATGGTTTGTTCCTTTCCATCTTGGCCATGAGCTACTGTTTATAATTTATAAGGTACTGATAACATGATCCTCTGTGTGTGACACCACACACCATGTTATCTACAACATAAATTAATTGAACAACTACATTTATCATAAATGTAGACATTTGACCAATGTGATTCTTATTTCTAGATAAATGTTTATACCAAAAGCTAGGCTTTTAGTATACATCCTAACATGATCGAGGAGCTGGGCCCCTAGTGTCCGATCAAAAATCGAAGGCCCTAGTCTTTGATCAAGGAATTAGGATCTTACTCTCTTATCAGGGAGCTATAGCAACCCCTATAACTGTAAAAAGGGAGCAGAGCCTGTAACGTACCTAATCGGGGAGCCGTGCCAACCGACTATGGGTTTGTCTCAATCCCTTGACTCCTGAATACCTGTGGAGTCAGGGAAAAAACATAATGGAAAAACTAACCTGTCGGTTAGCTGAAGCTCCAATTCAATCCCTTGACTCCCAAATACCCGTGGAGTGAGGGTAGAAGATAATATGTTTGTCAGGATCCTCCGTGACTATGATAATGGTGGAGAACCTCCCGACGTCGCCCATCTTCGCGTTCTAGAACAGGTGGAGAAGATTCTCACAAATGATGCCAAATTGATCCTATTCGGAATTTGAGTTAAACGAACCACCGAGTGAGGTGGATAGAATGTTGACTGAGTCACGATGTCCTGGAGGGGGTATGTTGAGATGGCTTCTATGTTGACCAAGTCTTCAAAAGTCCTCTGGTCAACGCTACCTGCAGCCAGCGATCGGATTGCCCCGGTCCCTGGTACCACGAGGCTCGAGGTAGATCTAACGAGTATATAAGTAACAGACTAAGACATAAAATAATAAAATGTGTATAGAATATGAACAAAGAACGTACCCTAGCCTCGGGGGCGCCCTCGGATGGGACGCTGCTCAAGTTGTCAAGACCTAGAAGTGTAAACGAATGCGCCAGACAAGGAGCTGGATCCGACGACGTGGAGCCTGTTGATACAGTCTGACCTGGATGTTGTTTTGCTGTTAACACTGATTTAAGTTTGTATCAGATATTTAACTCAGATTGATTACTAATCTAGGTTGATTTGGTTGACCTGATTGAAAAAGTCCTAACTGGGATGTTAGGCAGTTGGAAAGTCCTGGTGAGTGAAGCCAGGCAGATTGGAAATCCTGGTGAGTGAAGCCAGGTGAAAACCCTAGTGAGTGAAGCTAGGTGCAAGTCCTGGTGAGTGAAACCAGGCAAGGGAAAATCCAGATGGGTCAAGACATCTGGTGAAAAGTCCAAGTAGGGAGCTTGGCATGGGAAAAGTCCAAGTATGGTGACTTGGCACGGAATGGTCAGAGAGGGCTCGGTAGCTCGTTCTCTGGACCGGACGAAGTCGGAGAGGGCTCGGTAGCTCGTTCTCTGGACCGGACTAGGTCAGAGAGGGCTCGGTAGCTCGTTCTCCGGATTAGGTCAGAGAGGGACCTAAGTGAACATTCCATGACGCATTGGATCGGTCGGTAGACCGATCCAAAGGACACAAGAATCGCGGATCGGTCGATCCGAAATCGAGTTCCACGGATCGGTCGATGACCGACGATGACACTCGCAGCACATCGAGTGAAATCGATCGGTCCGCATCGATCGAAAACACCGAGCACATCGAGTGCAATCGATCGTGAGACCGATCAGAGAAAAGCCCGCAGAAGAGAGAAAGAGGTGGATCGGTCGTGGACCGATCCACACTCAATCTGATCGGTCATCGATCGATCGATCATCGATCGCTGCTCGATCGGTCCAAGGCACGTGATCGGTCCGTGATCGATCCACACACTCGATTTGTTCAGTATCGATTCCTTCACCGCTTTTGATATATCTCATTCATTTATGTGATGTAATCCTCTGCTTTGTTAGCTTTTGAGTTTGCAGTATTATCATTCCGAGCCTAATTTCAAATTAAGTTCATAAGAGGAATGCGACAAATGGTCTTTCTGCTGGTTTCAGCGGTGCATGGTGCGATCTGCTTGACTCCTGGGGATTGGTTCGAGCTCAGAAGACGCCAGTGTTGACTGTGATATCATTGGTGTGAGTTCAGAGAATCAGAGAAGGAGGAAAAGGGATTGGCTGCAGCGCTGATTTGTGCAGTTTGGACCAGATCTGTGACAGCAGAGATAAGGTTTTGAGAAGCAGCAAAAACAGGGAGAGGGGAACAAGAACAATAACAAGAAAGCTTGAAAGAAAATAGTGTGCTGTTGTGCGAAGTTCTTGCACTGCGATCTCTGTTTTCTGCTACTGATCCTCGCGTGGTTGTAAGCATTTCAATTCTCCTTTGCCACCGAGTTTCTGTAAGTCTCGTGCTTTAACTTAGATCTTTCTTGAGACGTTGTGGGGAGGTTACTCCACCGAGAAGGAGGATTTGTAGCCGGAAGTTATCCGGGGTGCGATCTACCGAAGATCAAGGAGTCGTCCACCTTACGGACACGCCGAGGAGTAGGGGCAAGTTATCCCCGAACCTCGTAAATCCTAGTGTTAGTGTGTTTGTGTTTTTCCTTTCTTTAGTTGTCTAATTCCGCTGTGCTAACAATTATCTGTGTAGAAGTTTTGCTTTAAGTTTTTCAAGGGGCTATTCACCCCCCCTCTAGCCATCTAAGATCCCAACAAGTGGTATCAGAGCCTGGTGCTCTTCATTCCGGCTTAACAACCCAAAGAGCTAAACAATGGCCATGAAGGAGGGATTCAGCACCAACCGTCCACCCTATTTCGAGGGAGCAGATTTCCAATACTGGAAAAGCCGCATGGAGTATTACCTCAAGACCGATATCTCCATGTGGTTTTCCGTCAAGGAGGGTTTTACACCACCAAAAGATGAAGAAGGTAAGGAACTTGATTCGTCTAGGTGGTCTACCGAACAACTACGCAAAGCACAAGCCGATGCCAAGGCTATGGTCACCTTGCAATGTGGAATTGCCAAGGACCAACTTGTCAAGGTAGGTCCGTTCTCGAGTGCAAGAGACCTATGGAACAAACTCATCGAGCTCCAAGAGGGAACTCGAGATTCTCGGATTGCCAAGAGGGACCTATTCTTGAATCAGCTTCAAAATCTAACCATGAAGGACAGTGAAACGGTAAGTGAACTTCATGGGAGATTCAAGGAGATCATCAACGGTCTACACTCTGTGGACGAACGAGTGGAGAATCGCGATCTAGTAAGGTATGCTCTAAAAACTTTTCCTAGGAATGCCTTGTGGTCATCTATGGTAGATGCCTACAAGGTATCCAAGGATCTTTCCATTGTTAAATTAGATGAATTTTTCTGTGAGATGGAACTTCATGAGCTTGCTAACAAAGGTCAAAAAGAGAAGGGTATTGCTTTGTTTGCAGGACCAAAGAGCAAGGATGGAAGAAGGAAGAAGGAAAAGAAGAAAGAAAAGGAGATTTCCTCATCCACCTCTTCCTCAGAATCCGATGATGAAAGTGGATCATCATCAAGTGAGATGGCGAATTTCGTAAGAAGAATCATGAGAAGGAGCAGGAGATACAAAGGAAAAGGTAAACCTAGTGAACAAAATATTGACAAAACTAATGTTACATGTTATGAGTGCAGCAAAAAGGGACACTATCGAAGTGAGTGTCCAAAACTTAAGAAGAAGGAGGAACGAGCCAAAAAGAAGGAGGAAAGAGCCAAGAAGAAGAAGGCTCTCAAGGCCACTTGGGATGAGTCCTCATCAAGCTCATCGGAGGAAGAAGAGAAGATGGAAAAGAGCACACGACAATTAGCACTCATGGCAAGGGAGGTTTCGGACTCCGGAAGTGAGGAAGATTCGAGCGACGCCTCAACCGCGGCTTCATCATCGTCGGATGATGAAGAGGTAACCTCTTCTCATATAGAAAAGTGTTATAAGACTATCACTCATTTATCTACATTGCTTAAAAAGTCAAAAACAGAAAATAAATTGTTAAAAGAAGAAGTAAAAACCTTAAGGACCCTTAGGGAAGATGAGGTCGATGACCTACATCTAGAAGTCCTTGAGGATGAGAACAAGGCTTTAAAGGGTGAGGTTGAGAAACTCAAGAAAATGCTTGAGAAGTTCTCAACTAGCTCTAAGACTCTAGACATGATTCTAAATGCCCAAAGGGCAGTCTACAACAAGGCCGGGCTAGGGTATCAACCCAAGGAGTCGAGTTTCATTTCTCTAATGTCTAGAACTCAAGATAGTAGATTACATGTTTCTAGGGCTCATGGAACTAGGAAAGGTATGACCAAGGCATGGGTTCCTAGGTCTTTCGTTGTAGAAGCATTAGGTCCCAAGATTTGGGTACCTAAAACCTCTATCTTCCGTGTCTTGTAGGCATTGGTCGAGGGGGAGCATCTATCAACTTGGTTTGTTGATAGTGGATGCTCCAAGCACATGACCGGGAACAAATCACTGTTTACAACCATTCAAAACAAAAGTAGAGGTAATGTGTCTTTTGGTAATAATGGTAGCCTTAAGGTTGTAGGAGTTGGAGACATTCATATATCCGAATGTCTCCATATCAAGAATGTCCTTCTAGTCAAGGGGATGACTTTTAATCTCCTAAGTGTCAGTCAATTGTGTGATACGGGTTACACAATTGAATTTCATTCAAGTCAATGTTTGGTTAAACACATTGACACACTTGACACGGTACTAGTAGGCACAAGGGTTGATAATATTTATCAAGTATCGTTTAAAAGTGCTACTAATGCTTTGATTAAGTGTTTCATGTCAAAAGAAGAAGAGTCTTGGCTTTGGCATAGAAGGTTGGCACATGTAAACATGAAGAACATTCGGAAGTTGGCCAACAAAGGACTAGTACGAGGCTTACCAAGTATCAAGTACCAAAAGAACAAACTATGTGATGCATGTCAAATGAGTAAGCAAACGAAAGCACCTCATAAAGGTAAAAGCACTGTGAGTACATCTACTGTCTTAGACTTATTACATATGGACTTGTTTGATTGTAACAATGTTATTTCATTGAATGGTAGTAGATATTGTTTAGTAATTATTGATGATTTTACTAGATACACATGGACTTTCTTTTTGAAAACTAAGGATCAAACCATAGATATTTTTATTTCTTTTTGTAGAAGAACTGAAAATGAAAAATCAACAACAATTAAAACCATTAGAAGTGATCATGGTGGTGAATTTCAAAACCATAGGTTCTTAGAATTTTGTCAAGCAAAAGGGTATAGACATGAGTTCTCAACTCCAAGGACCCCACAGCAAAATGGGGTTGTGGAGAGAAAGAACCGAGTCTTGCAAGAGGCTGCACGAAGCATGCTTAATGAGTACTCACTACCGAATTACTTGTGGGCTGAAGCTGTAAATACAGCGTGTTATGTGCAAAACCGAATATTGATACATAGGTTTTTAGGAAAGACCCCCCATGAACTTTGGTTTGGGAGACCCCCTACAATTAAACATCTTAGGGTGTTTGGTTGTAAGGTGTTTATCTTGAACACAAAGGATCATCTTGGGAAGTTCACGGCTAAGGCTGATGAAGGGATACTGGTCGGGTACTCTCTCACCAGCAAAGCCTATCGAGTCTACAACAATAGGACTAAATTGATTGAAGAGTCCTCAGATGTAGCGTTTGAAGAAATCCCCAACTCAAATGATCAATCAAGGGATGTAGGAGAAATTCAATTTGAACTTAGAAATCTAAGTTTGAATGATCAAAATGAAGAAAGAGTCGAGGTTGACTCTGATGACAATGAGCAAAGGCAACAAAGGGCTCCGGTTGATCCCTTGCCTGATATTGAGTCCTTGCCTGTGCCTAGTGAGACCATTCATGAGGCACCACCAACACCAAGACAATCTAGGATAACCACTAGTCATCCCCAAGACCAAATTGTGGAAGATATCCAACAAGGGGTTAGGACTAGGTCATTCTTTAGAAATGAGTCTAATGAAGTCGCATTGATTTCAGAGATTGAACCAAAAATAGTTGATGAGGCATTGCACGATCCTGATTGGATCTTAGCTATGCAAGATGAGTTAGGTCAATTTGAAAGGAGCCAAGTGTGGGACTTAGTTCCTAGACCTAAGAAGACCACCATTATTGGAACTAAATGGGTCTTCAAAAATAAGTTAAATCAAAAGGGAGAAGTTGTAAGAAACAAGGCAAGACTTGTAGCCAAGGGCTATAGTCAAGTCGAAGGTCTCGATTATGATGAGACTTATGCTCCCGTGGCGATTAGAGTCCATTCGTTTGATGCTAGCTTTTGCTGCACATAGAGGTTTCAAGCTCTATCAAATGGACGTTAAATCGGCTTTCTTAAACGGTCTCATCAAAGAAGAGGTCTATGTTGAGCAACCACCGGGGTTTGTGAGTACCGAAGCTCCAAACCACGTATACAAGCTCAAGAAAGCTCTTTATGGGCTTAAACAAGCACCTCGAGCTTGGTACGAAAGGCTGTCAACCTATTTACTAGAGAAGGGATTTGTAAGAGGTCAAATAGACCCAACACTATTTCTACGTAGAGATGGTGAAAACATTTTTGTAGCCCAAGTATATGTCGATGACATAATTTGTGGCTCAAATAACAAGGGCTATTTGAATGAATTCATTTCTCACATGGAAAGTGAGTTTGAGATGAGTCTCGTAGGAGAGTTGACATTCTTCCTCGGACTTGAAATCAAACAAACTCGAGATGGAATTTATGTCCATCAGACAAAATACACTCAAGAGATGCTTAGAAAATTCAATATGAGTGACTCTAAGGAAGTGTCCACTCCAATGGCGACAAACACTCGCCTTGACAATGATGAGAGTGGAAAACCAATTGATCTAACGCAATATAGAAGCATGATTGGTAGTCTTCTATATCTCACAGCTAGTCGACCAGACATACTCTTTGCTGTGGGCATGTGCGCTAGGTATCAAGTCTGTGCCAAGGAATCTCACTTGATTGTAGTTAAGAGAATTCTGAGATATCTTAAAGGCACAATTAGAGTAGGTCTTTGGTACCCACGTACTGAGTCTTTTGACTTGATAGGTTATACCGACTCCGATTATGCTGGGTGCAAATTGGATCGGAAAAGTACTAGTGGGGGCTGCCAATTTTTAGGTTCATCTTTAGTTAGTTGGTCGAGTCGGAAGCAACATTGTGTTGCTCTCTCCACGACCGAGGCCGAATATATTGCCATGGGAGAGAGTGTATCACAGTTGTTGTGGATGATACACACCCTAGAGGATTATGGACTTTCTTATAAGGGTGTACAAGTGCTATGTGACAACATTAGCACGATCAACCTAACTAAAAATCCAGTCCATCATTCGAGGACCAAACACATTGAAGTGCGTCATCACTTCATAAGAGATCACGTAGCTAGGGGAGACATTGCACTCACATATGTTGAGTCAAAGTCAAATATAGCTGATATTTTCACCAAACCCCTTCCGGAGAATGAATTTAGTCATTTAAGGAGGGAGTTGGGAATGTGTTTGGCTCCTTAGGTCCTTAGGACTTCATCATGATCAATAAGGAGAAATTAAAATGACAAGAGAAATTGGGAATGATTTTGGGCAACTTGGGAACATCTCACACAAATTATAAGGTTTAACAAAATATTTTTGTTTGCTAGAAATGGGGTGAGATGCTAGGATCAACCAAATTATTCAAAATGTATCATGCATCCCTTGAATAATTAGGTTGAAGAGACATTAATTGAGTATGGGGAACACCATTACATAATTCATGTGTAATTGGTTCCTTGATCTTACTCATATATTCCGATCAAGGAATCTTGATTGGACTTTTGTCTAAAAAGTGTCTAACTATGGGTGATTTGTTGATTGATATTTTTGATTGATACTTAACATGCCTTGATTAACGGCTCATATTTTGACAAGTTGTTTATATTTTGACAAACTTGAAACTGATCATAGCAATCCTAGGTCTTAATTAATACCTTGTTTCACTATATGGTTTTATAAGGTTTTCTGAGATTGGAATTCTAAGATTCCAAATGTATGAGTTTTTGGATTTAAAGTCTGAAACTTTCGGGCTCTACACAAACTAAGACCATAAGAGCTCATTTCTTTAATATACGTGTGGGTGTTGATTCTAGGTTATGAATTTGGGAGATTCTGAATTCTTGAATTCTGAACTTTTCAAAATTCCCGATAGATAACGGCTCATATTTTCAGTTACTGAAAATTATATCAGACACTGATCGGTCCAGGGACCGATCAGGATGATGCCTGATCCGTCTCCACGACCGATCAGGAGATCTGACGATAACTGATCGGTCTTCACCACCGATCAGGACATTCCTGACCACAGTAGGTTCACTGATCGATCCAGGGATCGATCAGGAGACAGATCGACCCTACTGATCCACATCTGATCGGTCCAGGGACCGATCAGGAAGATCCCTGATCGGTCCCTACGACCGATCAGGACGATCGCTGACCAATCAGGATGTTCCTTGATCGGTCAGGATTTCTCTGTTCGGACAGCCGTCCGATCAGATCACACTGTGCACTATCCCCTCATTAAATCCTCCCGACCTCCTCTCTTCCCGATCTTCTTCCTTCTCAAAACCCTAGCCGACCGACTCATAACCTAGCCGACGCCCCCTCTTTTCTTCCTGTCTTCTCGACCCACCATCTTCTAAAAGCCGAAGGTCACAATGGCGCCCAGGTAACTCTTCTTCTTCCCGAGAGTTGTTCATTCTTAGCATTTTAGATTCTTTTCACATTTTCTCTATGTGTGTTGTCTCGGTTCTCTCTGTGTGGCTCCCGTGGACTCCCATTTGCCCCGATCGTGTCCAAATCTTTATCTATTTAGGAAGAAAGCAGCCGGTGAGGGTTCTTCTAAGTCCCCAGCTGAGAAAACCAAGTCTCCTGCTCCCTCTCGACCCCAACCAGCTAGTTCCAGTAGATTCCCAAACCGCCAGTTTGAGCTAGCATTTCAACAGAGGACATTCAAGCTGCTTTCATGTCTATCTGTGGATCGAAAGTGGATGGATGAATTTTGTCCTTCTGTATCCGAAACCCTAGCCTATTATAAACTTGATTCGGCAGTCTACTTAGAAAGGGACATCAATCTTGACCTGATATCTGAATTCTATAACAACCTTCATCAAAACCATGATGGTGTTTATACCACTTGAGTCGCTAAAAGAAGTATTGATTTCTCCATCAGAGAATTCTTTGGGTATCTAGGTTGCTGTATGTGTTCAGGAGATCCTTTTCCCTTGTATCCTGATTTACCAGAGTCACTACCTCCTCCACTTGATGTATCACCTGATGATATTTATGAGTACTTCTTCAGGCAACCTAGACCGGATGGACTAGATGAGCTAGATGTTGACTTCCCTACTTTTGCAGCCTTGAGATTATCTCCTCAAGACTACATTCTTTTTAAGATTGTCACGAACTGCCTTCTACCTATCACATCTAAACCATTATCTGAGATCCGACCATATCATTGTCTTATGCTTTATGGTTTGCGTCGACGTCTCGATTTTGAAATCATGTCGAGCATCTACTCCTTGATCATATCATATTCTAAGCCTAGCGGCTCCACTATTTATATGCCTATGGGCATATAATTACTGATTGGCTCGAGACCCTTCAGGTTGATGTCTCTAAGGGTAGAATAGTCAAAATGGTCAGGCAGGATTGCCGACTTGGGAAACGGGCATTTTCCAAGTCTGGCATCATAGGGCAAAATGGGGATGTTCGGTGGAAGGATGAGAGAGCACTGGGTGAGTTACCACGGGGACCTCCACGACAGGTTGCTCCTGTTGCTGCTCCTCCTGCTGCTGACGATGGAGAGGCCGATCCTGATCTGCGCTGGCAGATCGCCGAGCTGGAGAGCCGCTTTGATCGACACGATGAGATGATATCTGCTGAGCTGGATGGCCTGCGTATTCGGATAGACCAGCGCTACGATGACCTGCGCGGGCATATTGACCAGCGCTTCGATGATATGCGCAGTCATCAGGTGGTGACACAGCAGTTGCTACTCGGATGGATGGCACGCTACCCGCCTCCGCAGTCTTACCCAGGCTATCCATCCTCCGGCGTGCCGCCTCAGGATTTCACCCCTCCTGTAGATGATGGTGATGTTCCTCAGTGTGAGGATATTGATTGATACAGTTTGTTTGTTGACTGTATGTATTTTGGATGTTATTTGTTAGTCTTTATGTCTGACCTGGTTGTTTGCACTTCTGATGCTCCTCATGTATTTATGCTACTCAGTTTTATATTTGCTTGCTCTTTATTATGTTTCATTTTCTATCCGTTATTAATATGCTGTTCACTTGCATGTCTTGTTTGTCCTTTATTTCCTTATTACTGTCTTATAATACACTTAGAGGGAATTCTAAGTGCTTTAAGAAACAGACAATAAGGGTTAAGGGGGAGTTCTTTAAGTTATCTTACCTTATTCGCACCTTTTCGGTGTTTGACAAAGGGGGAGAGGATACCTAAGTTTAGAAATGTATGAAAGCTTGATTTTAGGGGGAGAGGATAACGGGAAGGATCTTGATTCCCGTCATTGACTTGGTGGTGTATCCGTCTTAGGGGGAGGATCCTGATTTCCCTAAAAATTATGGGTATATGAGCATTTCTGATCTAAACTTAAATCGTGTTGTCAAACAACAAAAAGGGGGAGATTGTTGATACAGTCTGACCTGGATGTTGTTTTGCTGTTAACACTGATTTAAGTTTGTATCAGATATTTAACTCAGATTGATTACTAATCTAGGTTGATTTGGTTGACCTGATTGAAAAAGTCCTAACTGGGATGTTAGGCAGTTGGAAAGTCCTGGTGAGTGAAGCCAGGCAGATTGGAAATCCTGGTGAGTGAAGCCAGGTGAAAACCCTAGTGAGTGAAGCTAGGTGCAAGTCCTGGTGAGTGAAACCAGGCAAGGGAAAATCCAGATGGGTCAAGACATCTGGTGAAAAGTCCAAGCAGGGAGCTTGGCACGGGAAAAGTCCAAGTATGGTGACTTGGCACGGAATGGTCAGAGAGGGCTCGGTAGCTCGTTCTCTGGACCGGACGAAGTCGGAGAGGGCTCGGTAGCTCGTTCTCCGGACCGGACTAGGTCAGAGAGGGCTCGGTAGCTCGTTCTCCGGATTAGGTCAGAGAGGGACCTAAGTGAACATTCCATGACGCATTGGATCGGTCGGTAGACTGATCCAGTGACACAAGAATCAGTGGATCGGTCGGCAGACCGATCCAGTGAAACTGAGTTCCACGGATCGGTCTGATGACCGATCAGATGACACTCAGTAGCACACTGAGTGAAATCTGATCGGTCTGCAGACCGATCAGAAAACACTCAGTAGCACACTGAGTGCAATCTGATCAGTCAGGGAGACCGATCAGGAGAAAAGCCCGCAGAAGAGAGAAAGAGGTGGATCGGTCTGTGGACTGATCCACACTCAATCTGATCGGTCACTACGACCGATCAGAATGGCCTCAGACCGATCGGCTGCTGCCGATCCAAGGCACTGTGATCGGTCCGGTGACCGATCCACACACTCGATTTGTTCGTTGTATCGACGATTCCTTCACCGCTTTTGATATATCTCATTCATTTATGTGATGTAATCCTCTGTCTGTTAGCTTTTGAGTTTGCAGGTTAACAGGTATCATTCGAGCTTAATTTCAAATTAAGTTCATAAGAGGAATGCGACAAATGGTCTTTCTCACTGGTTTTCGATGGTGCATTTCTGCATCAACGGATCTTCGTGATCCGGCCGCGATCCGCTTGACTCGGGATTGGTTTGAGCTCAAGACGCCAGTGTTGATGTGATATCATTGGTGTGAGTTCGAGAGAACCGAGAAGGAGGAAAAGGGATTTGCACCGATTGTGATTTGGACCAGATCCGTGAGCAGAGATCAGTTTTGAGAAGCGAAAAAGCAGTGAGAGGGGAACAAGAACAATAACAAGAAAGCTTGAAAGAAAATAGTGTGCTGTTGTGCGAAGTTCTTGAGCTCTCGGGTGAACTGCGATCTCTGTTTTCTGCTACTGATCCTCGCGTGGTTGTAAGCATTTCAATTCTCCTTTGCCACCGAGTTTCTGTAAGTCTCGTGCTTTAACTTAGATCTTTCTTGAGACGTTGTGGGGAGGTTACTCCACCGAGAAGGAGGATTTGTAGCCGGAAGTTATCCGGGGTGCGATCTACCGAAGATCAAGGAGTCGTCCACCTTACGGACACGCCGAGGAGTAGGGGCAAGTTATCCCCGAACCTCGTAAATCCTAGTGTTAGTGTGCTTGTGTTTTTCCTTTCTTTAGTTGTCTAATTCCGCTGTGCTAACAATTATCTGTGTAGAAGTTTTGCTTTAAGTTTTTCAAGGGGCTATTCACCCCCCCTCTAGCCATCTAAGATCCCAACAGAGCCAAGCGTGATGGCACGAAATCGGATGCAACCTCGACACGTAAGCCGAGATAAGACATCGATACATAGGTCGAGATAAGAGATCGACACGCAGGTCGGGATAATACATCGGCACACAGGCCGGGATATAATATCGGCTCGCAGGTCAGGATATAATATCAGCTCGTAGGCCGGGACAAAGTAGCAACTCGTAGGCCAAATAATATCAACAACGGTGCGAAGGCCGAAACGCAACACATAATAATGGATCCCAAATCCGATAGTAGCAGTGCGAAGGCTTAAACACCATATCGGCACGAAGACCCGACCGCATCAACGAAACCACGTCAGAAAAAGGGCTAAGCCAGCAAGTGGATTGTTGACCCGGGGGCTACCGGTGAGTGGAGGATGACGACAAAGGAGGCTGCGAAGTGTGGCACTGGTCGGCAAGGCAACGGGAGCAGTAGGGATTGGGCCGTGTGTGCGGAGGAGGCGGTTCTAGTGTGGTGTAGCTGACGTCCTGGTTGGCGGCATTGGGAGGAAGCTCTCTTGGCGGAGATGGCCGGAAAGGCGGGCTGTCGACCTCAACGAGGAGCGATGAGGAAAGAGGAGCGTGAGAGGGAGACTTCTCCCTGCGTGTGACCTTAGTGACATCGGCCTGGAGACCGAAGGAGGCGATGGCCCCCTCCTCCTTGCGGTGCCGGCGTAAAACCTCCTGCCCCGCCCTTAGCTGCAGCCAAAATGCAGCCGCCTACGTGAGGCTACCTGCGGTGTTTGCCGTCGAGAGAAGAGGGAAAGGAGAGGTGGGTGGTGGCTCGCTGGCGACAAGGGGGAAGATGACATCGGCGACCG